>NC_060175.1:10303118-10373118 GCF_021184085.1 Oncorhynchus gorbuscha
GCTCCAATTTCAACTGTTCTGCATGCGACTATGGGACCCACCTGTTTACCGGACGTGCTATCTCTCTCTCTCTCTCTCCCTCCCTCCCTGTCTCTCTCTCTCTCTCTCTCTCTCTCTCTCTCTCTCTCTCTCTCTCTCTCTCTCTCTCTCTCTCTCTCTCTCTCTCTCTCTCTCTCTCTCTCTCTCTCTCTCTCTCTCTCTCACCTGCTGTCTTGACCTCTGAATGCTTGGCTTTTCCTGCTGTCTTGACCTCTGAATGCTTGGCTATGAAAAGCCAACTGATGTTTAATTTTGAGGTACTGACCTGTTTCACCCTCTACAACCACTGTGATTATTCTTTGACCCTGCTGGTCATCTATTACCATTTGAACATCTTGAAGAACAATCTGCCCTTAATTAATGGCCATGTTCTGTTATAATCTCCACCCGGCACAGCCAGAAGAGGCCACCCTGGTTCCTCTCTATGTTTCTTCCTTGGTTCTGGCCTTTCTAGGGAGTTTTTCCTAGCCACCGTGCTTCTACACCTTCTACACCTGCATTGTTTGCTGTTTGGGGTTTTAGACTGGGGTTTCTGTACAGCACTTAGAGACAACAGCTGATGTAAGAAGGGCTTTATCAATACATTGGATTTGATTTTGATTACAGTACATGGTGCAAGTGAACAAAGCCGTTTTTAGATTCTGTGCAGATTATTACAACAATTGTGATGATTTCCACAGACCTGCAACACGCTTTCCATGATTACATAAGAAGATATTTATTGTTCCAGTAACCTCGGTACCCTTAAATAAATACTGTTACATTAGTGTATTTACAGTCTTACAAAAGTAATATTACAAAAGTAATATTGAATTGTGTTTGGTTGTCGACGCAACCAAATATCAACAATTGAAGGAAGAATAGAATACCTGCCCCCCCTACACTCTAACCACTAGACTACCTGCCCCCCCTACACTCTAACCACTAGACTACCTGCCCCCCTACACTCTAACCACTAGGCTACCTGCCCCCTACACTCTAACCACTAGACTACCTGCCCCCCTACACTCTAACCACTAGGCTACCTGCCCCCCTACACTCTAACCACTAGACTACCTGCCCCCTACACTCTAACCACTAGACTACCTGCCCCCTACACTCTAACCACTAGACTACCTGCCCCCCTACACTCTAACCACTAGACTACCTGCCCCCCTACACTCTAACCACTAGACTACCTGCCCCCTACACTCTAACCACTAGACTACCTGCCCCCCTACACTCTAACCACTAGACTACCTGCCCCCTACACTCTAACCACTAGGCTACCTGCCCCCCCCCTACACTCTAACCACTAGGCTACCTGCCCCCCCCCCTACACTCTAACCACTAGGCTACCTGCCACCCCTACACTCTAACCACTAGGCTACCTGCCCCCTACACTCTAACCACTAGGCTACCTGCCCCCCTACACTCTAACCACTAGGCTACCTGCCCCCCCTACACTCTAACCACTAGGCTACCTGCCACCCAAATTTATAGATTGCATTTGAAATCAACCAAAGTTGAAAAGGCCTATATTATAGGTAATGTCTATTTTTAGTTGAATCCTGCGCTGAATTTAAACAATAGCTGTTGATGATTTCCCAAATGCTATAGGCCTAAATAGCATCATTGTTGATGACCAAACATATGTGGACACCTGCTAGTCAAACATCACATTCCAAACTCATGAGCGACAATATAGAGTTGGTCCCCCCTTTGCTGCTATAACAGCCTCCACTCTTCTGGGAAGGCTTTCCGCTAGATGTTGGAACATTGTTGCAGGGACTTGCTTCCATTCAGCCACGAGAGCATTAGTGAGATTGGGCACTGATTTTGGGCGATTAGGCCTGGCTCGCAGTCGGCATTCCAATTTATTCCAAAGCTGTTTGATGGGATCGAGGTCTCTTTACACGCCAGTCAAGTTCTCGCTTTGTGCACAGGGGCATTGTCATGCTGAAACGGGAAAGGGCCTTCCCCAAACTGTTGCTACAAAGTTGGAAGCACAGCATTGTCTAGAATGTCATTCAAATCAAATGTATTTATAAAGCCCTTCTTACATCAGCTGATATCTCAAAGTGCTGTACAAAACCCAGCCTAAAACCCCAAACAGCAAGCAATGCAGATGAAGAAGCACGTATGTAGCATTGTATGCTGTAGTGATAAGATTTCCCTTCACTGGAACTAAGGGGCCCGAACATGCAAAACAGCCCCAGACCATTATTCCTCCTCCACCAAACTTTATAGTTGGCACTATGCATTGGGGCAGGTGGCGTTCTCCTGGCATTCGCCAAACCCAGATTAATCCGTTGGACTGCCAGATAGTGAAGCGTGATTCATCCCTCCAGAGAACGCGTTTCCACTACTCCTGAGTCAAATGGCGGTGAGCTTTACACCACTCCAGCCGACGCTTGGCATTATGCATGGTGATCTTAGGCTTGTGTGCGGCTGCTCGGCCACGGAAACCCATTTCATGAAGCCCCAGACGAACAGTTATTGTGCTGATGTTGCTTCCAGAGGCAGTTTGGAACTCTGTAGTGAGTGTTGCAAACGAGGACATATGATTTTTACACGCTACGCACTTCAGCACTCAGCGGTCCCGTTCTGTGAGCTTGTGTGTCACCTACCGTTTCATAGCTGAGCCGATGTTGCTCCTCGACGATTACACATTCACAATAACAGCACTCACAGTTGACCGGGGCAGCTCTAGCAGGGCAGACATTTGACAAACGGACTTATTTGAAAGGTGGCATCCTATGACGGGGCTACGTTGAAAGTCTGAGCTCTTTAGTAAGGTCATTCTACTGCCGATGTTTGTCTATGGAGATTGCATGATTGCACTTGTGTATCTACAGTCTATCATTTATAAAGCATGGCAGCATTTAATTTGCTCTGTACCCTTTGAATGACTTTGATAGCGACAGAAACATCTATTAAGTGGAGATTTTTCAACAATCATTCTCACGATAGCACATTGGTAAAAGACAGTGATAAATATCAGAGCTTAAATGGCCTTGGTAAAACCAAGGATGGGACAGAGAAGGGAGTTTCTGAAGATAGATCAACTCTCCGGTAGGAGGTGCTGTAGATAGATCAACTCTCCAGTAGGAGGTGCTGAAGATAGATCAACTCTCCAGTAGGAGGTGCTGTAGATAGATCAACTCTCCAGTAGGAGCTGCTGGAGATAGATCAACTCTCCAGTAGGAGGTGCTGTAGATAGATCAACTCTCCGGTAGGAGGTGCTGTAGATAGATCAACTCTCCAGTAGGAGGTGCTGTAGATAGATCAACTCTCCAGTAGGAGCTGCTGTAGATAGATCAACTCTCCAGTAGGAGCTGCTGAAGATAGATCAACTCTCCAGTAGGAGGTGCTGTAGATAGATCAACTCTCCAGTAGGAGGTGCTGTAGATAGATCAACTCTCCACTAGGAGGTGCTGTGAATAGATCAACTCTCCAGTAGGAGGTGCTGTAGATAGATCAACTCTCCACTAGGAGGTGCTGTGAATAGATCAACTCTCCAGTAGGAGGTGCTGTAGATAGATCAACTCTCCACTAGGAGGTGCTGTAGATAGATCAACTCTCCACTAGGAGGTGCTGTAGATAGATCAACTCTCCACTAGGAGGTGCTGTAGATAGATCAACTCTCCACTAGGAGGTGCTGTGAATAGATCAACTCTCCACTAGGAGGTGCTGTAGATAGATCAACGCTCCACTAGGAGGTGCTGTAGATAGATCAACTCTCCACTAGGAGGTGCTGTAGATAGATCAACTCTCCACTAGGAGGTGCTGTAGATAGATCAACTCTCCACTAGGAGGTGCTGTCCAGCCTGTTGTTGTTGTTTTCATCTTCATATAATGGATATTATGTTTAAAGATCTGACATCAAAGGTACAAATTCAACATATTTTATACAAGGTTTGTTTATGTTAAACATTGGTTACCAAGGTGGCATAATCCTGTGGGTGAAATCTTACCCTCAAAACAACAGTTTAAGTTTATGACTTTTTTCATATGCAATGTATTTTTCCACATAGATTCCACGTCACAATACGTCGACAAAAGTTATTTGATTCGATAACGTTGATTTAACCAGTTTGTGCCCAGTTTGATCTCCCCTATCCATTGAGCTGGGCATCACACCTGTTGTGGTGGGCTGTGTTTTCTTGTCGCCCTCTATTGGAGATGAACCAGTAGTTTTGATTACGTGACATACAGATCATTAAAACAATGACATCACGAAGTCCAACATGCCCAACTTGTGCGTTTTTAATTAAAAACAGAATAGCCTTGTGCAATGTCGAAATGCTTCTATAGATGCGAGATAACGTGATGGTTTTGGATTGGAAAAAGGTGCAGAAATGTCAACGCGTTTGGAGCTCCCATCACCAATAGCTTACATAGGTTGTATATATATATATATATATATATAGGCCTGAATAAAGCCTAATTTTAACAATAAAACAAACTGAATTGAATCAACTCACCAACTCCGATTTTCTCCTCTTCCGTCGGGGTCCACATGATCCTGGTGAAATTCCCGGTAAATCAAGCCCGGTTCTGCCGTTATCATGGAAAAAGGGACCACGAAAAGTTGTTTAAACCGCTCAGATCCACGGAAATATAACACTGCAAATAAAAGAAAACCAAAGTGGAATGTGCGTTCATATTTCGACTCTCAAACGAAGCATTTTCTCTTCCGGTCCTTAGTGCATCTTCTTGCTGTCTGTCATACAACAACGTTCACTCAGTCTATCGCAATCACTGCTCGGTTATTATCCTATTCGTAGCCTGAGCCCTGGCTGAGGCTGCCTCGTCACTTCTGGTTGATCCCTTCTACCAACTCTATCAATGCAGCCGCAGCATCTCGCACCGTCCACCGCCAGAAGCCAGAATGGAGAAAGCTGTTATTTATTTATTTCGACCAGCGCACAGCACAGCAGTCTCGTCTTCTGTCTGAATACCGCTGTCTGTCAGTCACAAACTCGTTTTTGAGTCGGATGAATTCATAAAACAAGCTTTTAAAATGATCATATGTCGCTATGGAATAGCAAATCGACCATTTCAAGACCCCTGAGAGTGAATGTCGCAACAGCACGGAGAGAGAGAGATGTCCAGTTGTTTACGATGAAACTAGAGAGTGTGTGAACGGGATACTCAAATAGCATGCAGTCACCGCTGCGCCATCTTTAGGCTCTCCAAGTGCTAGCACATGACGCAAATGGCCAAATAGTCTGTCTATCCTTCGATGGGACACAGATGGGACAGAGAGACAGTTGTTTGGTTTGGGATGTGTTATATCAGGTTATTTTTGGCAGTTTCTCTCTCTCTCTCTCTGGTGGTGTGTGTGTGTGTGTGTGTGTGTGTGTGTGTGTGTGTGTGTGTGTGTGTGTGTGTGTGTGTGTGTGTGTGTGTGTGTGTGTGTGTGTGTGTGTGTGTGTGTGTGTGTGTGTGTGCGTGCGTGCGTGCGTGCGTGCGTGCGTGCGTGCGTGCGTGCGTGCGTGTGTGTGTAAAAGAGATTGAGGTGTCAGCTAATGCTCCCCAAGGTGACTTCTTTACAAATTAGTCCCTATCTCTTCTTAGACTCACCCCCCTTCTCTTCACACACACACACACACACACACACACACACACACACACACACACACACACAGTTAGAAAGCAACAGTGTGTGGGAAAAGTGAAAGCGCTAAATCAATCAAAGTGGACTAAATGGTTTTACTGAGAAGGTATTTCTGATGAACAAGGGCCTTGAGAAGACAAGCTCTATTGGCCAAGCTCTGTCTAAAATACCAACCTATTGGCCAAGCTCTGTCTAAAATACCAACCTATTGGCCAAGCTCTGTCTAAAATACCAACCTATTGGCCAAGCTCTGTCTAAAATACCAACCTATTGGCCAAGCTCTGTCTAAAATACCAACCTATTGGCCAAGCTTTGTCTAAAATACCAACCTATTGGCCAAGCTCTGTCTAAAATACCAACCTATTGGCCAAGCTCTGTCTAAAATACCAACCTATTGGCCAAGCTCTGTCTAAAATACCAACCTATTGGCCAAGCTCTGTCTAAAATACCAACCTATTGGCCAAGCTCTGTCTAAAATACCAACCTATTGGCCAAGCTCTGTCTAAAATACCAACCTATTGGCCAAGCTCTGTCTAAAATACCAACCTATTGGCCAAGCTCTGTCTAAAATACCAACCTATTGGCCAAGCTCTGTCTAAAATACCAACCTATTGGCCAAGCTCTGTATAAAATACCAACCTATTGGCCAAGCTCTGTCTAAAATACCAACCTATTGGCCAAGCTTTGTCTAAAATACCAACCTATTGGCCAAGCTCTGTCTAAAATACCAACCTATTGGCCAAGCTCTGTCTAAAATACCAACCTATTGGCCAAGCTCTGTCTAAAATACCAACCTATTGGCCAAGCTCTGTCTAAAATACCAACCTATTGGCCAAGCTCTGTCTAAAATACCAACCTATTGGCCAAGCTCTGTCTAAAATACCAACCTATTGGCCAAGCTCTGTCTAAAATACCAACCTATTGGCCAAGCTCTGTCTAAAATGGTAACCTATTGGCCAAGCTCTGTCTAAAATACCAACCTATTGGCCAAGCTCTGTCTAAAATGGTAACCTATTGGCCAAGCTCTGTCTAAAATGGCAACTTATTGGCCAAGCTCTGTCTAAAATGGTAACCTATTGGCCAAGCTCTGTCTAAAATACCAACCTATTGGCCAAGCTCTGTCTAAAATACCAACCTATTGGCCAAGCTCTGTCTAAAATACCAACCTATTGGCCAAGCTCTGTCTAAAATAGCAACCTATTGGCCAAGCTCTGTCTAAAATACCAACCTATTGGCCAAGCTCTGTCTAAAATACCAACCTATTGGCCAAGCTCTGTCTAAAATACCAACCTATTGGCCAAGCTCTGTCTAAAATACCAACCTATTGGCCAAGCTCTGTCTAAAATACCAACCTATTGGCCAAGCTCTGTCTAAAATACCAACCTATTGGCCAAGCTCTGTCTAAAATACCAACCTATTGGCCAAGCTCTGTCTAAAATACCAACCTATTGGCCAAGCTCTGTCTAAAATACCAACCTATTGGCCAAGCTCTGTCTAAAATACCAACCTATTGGCCAAGCTCTGTCTAAAATACCAACCTATTGGCCAAGCTCTGTCTAAAATAGCAACCTATTGGCCAAGCTCTGTCTAAAATGGTAACCTATTGGCCAAGCTCTGTCTAAAATACCAACCTATTGGCCAAGCTCTGTCTAAAATGGCAACCTATTGGCCAAGCTCTGTCTAAAATAGCAACCTATTGGCCAAGCTCTGTCTAAATGGCAGGTGTGTGTGTGTGTGAAGAGAAGAGATATACAGTGCCTTGCGAAAGTATTCGGCCCCCTTGAACTTTGCGACCTTTTGCCACATTTCAGGCTTCAAACATAAAGATATAAAACTGTATTTTTTTGTGAAGAATCAACAACAAGTGGGACACAATCATGAAGTGGAACAACATTTATTGGATATTTCTAACTTTTTTAACAAAACAATTTGTAAGTCGCTCTGGATAAGAGCGTCTGCTAAATGACTTAAATGTAAATGTAAAACAAAAACTGAAAAATTGGGCGTGCAAATGTCACGCCTTGGTCATTGTATTTTGTGTTTTTGTTATATGTTTGGGTAGGCCAGGGTGTGACATGGGTTTATATGTTGTTTTCATATTGGGGTTTGTATATTTGGGATCGCGGCTGATTAGGGGTGTTGTTAGGCTTGGCTGCCTGAGGCGATTCTCAATCAGAGTCAGGTGCTTATCGTTGTCTCTGATTGGGAACCGTATTTAGGCAGCCTGAGTTTCGCTTTGTATTTTGTGGGTGTTTGTTCCTGTCTCTGTGTTGTAGTCACCAGATAGGCTGTAATTAAGTTTCACGTTCCGTTCTGTTGTTTTTGTATTTAGTTTCAGTTATTTCATGTACCGCGTTTTTCATTCATTAAAGTCATGAGTAACCAACACGCTGCATTTCGGTCCGACTCTCTTCTTTCAACAGACGAACGCCGTTACAGCAAAATTATTCAGCCCCTTTACTTTCAGTGCAGCAAACTCTCTCCAGAAGTTCAGTGAGGATCTCTGAATGATCCAATGTTGACCTAAATGACTAATGATGATAAATACAATCCACCTGTGTGTAATCAAGTCATGACAATCTCAGACAACATGACATTTGTAAGTTGTTATAAGCATGTATGTCTTATAATAAGATATTTCCTATTGTCAGATAGTGTGATGCCTGTCAGTTGAGGAACAAGCATTGCTTACGAAGTGACGTTGTCTGTCAGAAGACATTTACTATATAAATGCCTTAATAACAGACCACTTGCTCCCAAATTGACTTACAGTCACGGGTACAAAATGTTAAGACATGTTATGGTCCCGTGAAACAAACCCACTATCCTGGCATTGCAAGCAGTATGCTCTACCAACTGAGCTAGAGAGGACCACTGAGTTAAAGAGGGCCACTGAGCTACAGAGGACCACTGAGCTACAGAGGACCACTGAGCTACAGAGGACCACTGAGTTAAAGAGGGCCACTGAGCTACAGAGGACCACTGAGCTACAGAGGACCACTGAGCTACAGAGGACCACTGAGTTAAAGAGGGCCAATGAGCTACAGAGGACCACTGAGCTACAGAGGACCACTGAGCTACAGAGGACCACTGAGTTAAAGAGGGCCACTGAGCTACAGAGGGCCACTAATTACAGAGGACCACTGAGCTACTGAGGACCACTGAGCTACAGAGGACCACTGAGCTACAGAGGGCCACTGAGCTACAGAGGACCTTATAATAAGGCTGAGCTACAGAGGACCTTATAATAAGGCTGAGCTACAGAGGACCATGATAATAAGGCTGAGCTACAGAGGACCTTATAATAGCCTCAAGTGATGTGTATGTATCAACATTTAGCCTGCATTTGGTCAGGGTCAATATGAGATAATAACACATGTTAAGGGATTCATAACTGCCTATAACAAGTGTTACAATGCGTTATGACCAACCTTAACAGCATCGCCACTTAGTGAGGAATCCCAACAGAGTGTGATGATGATGGTATCATCTCCATATGGCCTCAGATCTCAGCTACAGATTAGCCTAGTGACGAGACAGGCAGGTTAAAATTAGTCCACTAATCTGAAGGGAGACACTTACACTTACAGACGCACACACACACACACACACACACACGCACACACACACACACACACACACACACGCACGCATGCACGCGCGCACGCACACACACACACACACACACACACACACACACACACACACACACACACGCACGCACGCACGCACGCGCACACACACACACGCACACAAACAAACAAACAATGAGACACAAAGAGTGAGAGAGAGAGAAAGAGACAGACAGACAGACACACACACACCCACTGAACTTATGCAGCCTTTGCTGACTCCAGTGGTTGACTTTGATCCTGGTGATGAGATCCACAGTCAGGGAGAGATGAGGTGGGGAGAGAAGAGATGGGGAGAGAAGAGATGGGGAGAGGTGAGATGGGGAGAGGTGAGATGGGGAGAGGTGAGATGGGGAGAGGTGAGATGGGGAGAGGTGAGATGGGGAGAGGTGAGATGGGGAGAGGTGAGATGGGGAGAGGTGAGAAGGGGAGAGGTGAGATGGGGAGAGATGAGATGGAGAGAGGGGAGAGGTGAGATGGGGAGAGGTGAGATGGGGAGAGGTGAGATGGGGAGAGATGAGATGGGGAGAGATGAGATGGGGAGAGGTGAGATGGGGAGAGGTGAGATGGGGAGAGATGAGATGGGGAGAGATGAGATGGGGAGAGATGAGATGGGGAGAGATGAGATGGGGAGAGGTGAGAAGGGGAGAGGTGAGATGGGGAGAGATGAGATGGGGAGAGGTGAGATGGGGAGAGGTGAGATGGGGAGAGATGAGATGGGGAGAGGTGAGATGGGGAGATATGAGATGGGGAGAGATGAGATGGGGAGAGATGAGATGGGGAGAGGTGAGATGGGGAGAGGTGAGATGGGGAGAGATGAGATGGGGAGAGATGAGATGGGGAGAGGTGAGATGGGGAGAGGTGAGATGGGGAGAGGTGAGAAGGGGAGAGGTGAGATGGGGAGAGATGAGATGGAGAGAGGGGAGAGGTGAGATGGGGAGAGGTGAGATGGGGAGAGGTGAGATGGGGAGAGATGAGATGGGGAGAGATGAGATGGGGAGAGGTGAGATGGGGAGAGGTGAGATGGGGAGAGATGAGATGGGGAGAGATGAGATGGGGAGAGATGAGATGGGGAGAGATGGGATGGGGAGAGAAGAGAAGGGGAGAGGTGAGATGGGGAGAGGTGAGATGGGGAGAGATGAGATGGGGAGAGGTGAGATGGGGAGAGGTGAGATTGGGAGAGAAGAGAAGGGGTAGCTGAGCAAAAACACGCACACATACATTTCCCTCCTTGGGTAATTTTACCATCATCCATGTAAGAAAGTAAGATGACAATACCACAAATTGTATAAACAAATATCAATATTTGACAATACTATACAGTGCATTCGGAAAGTATTCAGACCCCTTGACAATTTTCCACATTTTGTTACATTACAGCCTTATTCTAAAATTGATTACATTTTCTACACACAATACCCCATAATGATGAAGAAAAACAGGTTATTATTTATTTTTGCAAATGTATTACAAGTAGAACACTGAAATAACACATTTATGTAAGAATTCAGAACCTTAACTGAGTACTTTTTTGAAGCCTCAAGTCTTCTTGGGTATGACACTAAATCAAATCTAATCAAATGTATTTATATAGCCCTTCGTACATCAGCTGATATCTCAAAGTGCAGTACAGAAACCTAGTCTAAAACCCCAAACAGCAAGCAATGCAGATGTATAAGAACAATGGCTAGGAAAATTTCTCTAGAAAGGCCCAAACCTAGGAAGAAACCTAGAGAGGAACCAGTCTATGTGGGGTGGCCAGTCCTCTTCTGGCTGTGCCGGGTGGAGATTATAACAGAACATGGCAAAGATGTTCAAATGTTCATAAATGACCAGCATGGTCAAATAATAATAATCACAGTAGTTGTCAAGGGTGCAACAGGTCAGCACCTCAGGAGTAAATGTCAGTTGGCTTTTCATAGCCGATCATTAAGAGTATCTCTACCGCTCCTGCTCTCTCTAGAGAGGAGAAAACTGCAGGTCTGGGACAGGTAGCACGTCCGGTGAACAGGTCAGGATCCCATAGCCGCAGGCAGAACAGTTGAAACTGGAGCAGCAGCACTGCCAGGTGGACTGGGGACAGCAAGGAGTCATCGTGTCAGGTAGTCCTGAGGCATGGTCCTAGGGCTCAGGTCCTCCGAGAGAAAGAGAGAATTAGAGAGAGCATACTTAAATTAACACAGGACACCGGATAAGAGAGGAGAAGTACTCCAGATATAACAGACTGACCCTAGCCCCCCGACACATAAACTACTGCAGCATAAATACTGGAGGCTGAGACAGGAGGGGTCAGGAGACACTGTGGCCCCATCCGATGATACCCCCGGGCAGGGCCAAACAGGAAGGATATAACCCCACCCACTTTGCCAAAGCACAGCCCCCACACCACTAGAGGGATACCTTCAACCACCAATTTACCATCCTACTACAAGGTTGGCAAACCTGTATTTGGGGAGTTTCTCCCGTTCTTCTCTGCAGGTCCTCTCATGCTGTCAGGTTGGATGGGAAGCGTAGCTGCACAGCTATTTTCAGGTCTCTCCAAAGATGTTAGATTGTGTTCAAGTCTGGGCTCTGGCTGGGCCACTCAAGGACATTCAGAGACTTGTCACGAAGACACTCCTGCATTGTCTTGGCTTAGGTTTGTTGTCCTGTTAGAAAGTGAACCTTTGCCCCAGTCTGAGGTCCTGAGCACTCTGGAGCAGGTTTTCATCAAGGATCTCTCTTTGCTTTGCTCCATTCATCTTTCCTTCAATCCTGGCTAGTCTCCCAGTCCTTGTCGCTGAAAAACATAGACACAGCACGATGCTGCCACCACCATGCTTCACCGTAGGGATGGTGCCAGGTTTCCTCCAGACATGATGCTTGGCATTCAGGACAAAGAGTTTCATCTTGGTTTCATCAGACCAGAGAATCTTATTTCTCACAGGCTGTCATTTGCCTTTTACTGAGGAATGCCTTCGGTCTGGCCACTCTACCATAAAGGCCCGATTGGTGAGTGCTGAGTGCTGCAAAGACGGATGTCCTTCTGGAAGGTTCTCCCGTCTCCACAGAGGAACGTGTAGATACTGTTGAGGTCTACTTCCCTTGTGACTGTTGAGTTCTACTGTGCCTGTTGAGTTCTACTTTCTTGTCACTGTTGAGTTCTACTTCCCTTGTGACTGTTGAGGTCTACTTCCCTTGTGCCTATTGAGTTCTTACTTCCCTTGTCATTATTGAGTTCTACTTCCCTTGTGACTGCGGAGTTCTACATCCCTTGTGACTATTGAGTTCTACTTTCTTGACACTGTTGAGTTCTACTTCCCTTGTCACTATTGAGTTCTACTTTCTTGACACTGTTGAGTTCTATTTCCCTTGTCACTGTTGAGTTCTACTTCCCTTCAGGACTGTTGAGTTCTACTTCCCTTGTGCCTGTCGAGTTCTTCTTCCCTTGTCACTGTTGAGTTCTATTTCCCTTGTCACTGTTGAGTTCTACTTCCCTTCAGGACTGTTGAGTTCTTCTTCCCTTGTCACTGTTGAGTTCTACTTCCCTTCAGGACTGTTGAGTTCTACTTCCCTTGTGCCTGTCGAGTTCTTCTTCCCTTGTCACTGTTGAGTTCTACTTCCCTTCAGGACTGTTGAGTTCTACTTCCCTTGTGCCTGTCGAGTTCTTCTTCCCTTGTCAATGTTGAGTTCTACTTCCTTGCTCTTCCCTTCTCTGCTTTCATTATGACAACCATTCAAACACATCCTGTGAGAAGAATTACAGTATTATACCGTTTAGGGACGAATTACAGTATTATACCGTTTAGGGACAAAGGTCAATGGATGTGAAAGTTTGAAATAGGCAGCACATTGTGATGAAATCAACCTGGCATTCCATTCAAGGCCAGTAAGTTTCTCCTTGTAGACTGAAAGGGAGACGAGGAGAAGCAGTCTTCACTGTATAAATCACAGAATTTATCAGAACATTACATTGTCTCCCTGTGGCCTTCGTTGTATTAAATCATACTGAATGGTTTGAACGCTGGCCAATAGTTTGGCCTTGTGTGAGAGATGGGAGAGCGCCGTCTCGTCTTAGAGAGAGACACCACAGTGCTCAGCGATTGGGTTGTAGCTGGAGCACTTCTCACTCTAATAAAACATGTTACAAAAAGGCTCATAAGACATTATAAAGGCTCATAAGACATTATAAAGGCTCATAAGACATTATAAAGGCTCATAAGACATTATAAAGGCTCATAAGACATTATAAAGGCTCATACGACATTATAAAGGCTCATACATGCTTAACATAACATGTTAAAAAGATCATTTGACAGAATTTGATCATAATTAAACACAGACACTTCAAAACAAAAGGATACAAATGTAATTATTTTTACATAAAATGTATAAAGATCATCTGTACATCATTAGTGGTCCTCTCCAAAAGAATGACACAACTACAGGGTCAGATGTTTTTTTTTGTCCAACCAATGTTAAATTAAAGTATAGGATTTGGTTAGGGAATCGGATCCTAGTTCTGTGCACAGGAAAGTTCAGTAATGGATGAGAGGTATTGTGGCAACTATCTGCTGCATTAGAACCGGATTATATTTAGCCATATAGAGCCATATATTTACATATCGAATCAAATTTGATTTGCTAAATGCATCAGAAGCAACAGGCGTAGACTAACAGGTGAGAAATCAGAGAAAAATATAACAATAATAACACAAGGACTAAATACACAACAAGAACTTGTTATATACACAGGATTCCAGTACCCGAGTCCATGTGCAGGGGAACATGGTAATTGAGGTAGATATGTACACATACTGTGTCACGCCTTGGTCATAGTGTTTTGTGTTTTCGTTATATATTTGGTCAGGCCAGGGTGTGACATGGGTTTATTGTTGTATTTTCGTATTGGGGTTTGTATTATTTGGGATCGCGGCTGAGTAGGGGTGTTGTATGGGCTTGGCTGCCTGAGGCGTTTCTCAATCAGAGTCAGGTGATTCTCGTTGTCTCTGATAGGGAACCATATTTAGGTAGCCTGAGTTTCGCTTTGTATTTCGTGGGTGATTGTTCCTGTCTCTGTGTAGTTTCACCAGATAGGCTGTAATTAGGTTTCACGTTCCGTTTGTTGTTTTGTATTTGTTAGTTATTTCATGTGTCACTTTTCTATTAAAGTCATGAGTAACCACCACACTGCATTTCGGTCCGACTCTCTTTCTACAAACGAAGAACGCCGTTACATACTGTACGTAGGGGTACCGTTATTAGGCAACAGAATAAATAATGCAGAGTAACAGCAGTGTAGGTGATGAGTCAAAATAGTTTGTGCAAAAAGGGTCAATGCAGATAGTTAAATAGTTATCCAATCGCTACCCGGATAAACTATTTAGGCTTGGGGTTAGAAGCTGTTCAGTGTCCTATTGGTTCCAGACTTGGTGCATTGGTCGCTCTTGCCGTGAGGTAGCAGAGAGAACAGTCTATGAATTGGGTGAATGGAGTCTTTGCTAGTGTACAATTGTGTTCACTTCAGGGCCTGAAACTCCCAGAATTCAATTCACCACGTTTGTACATCCGCTAAGGAAAGTTTGCGAAAACCTAGAAACAACTTCAATGGAGAAGTCAACATACAAGTGGAAGTAAAAACTCATGTAAATAAGTTAGGAATTGTGCTGCTAATTCACATGACGGCACAAACAGTAAGGGGATTCTTCCGTCGAAGGAGAGGAGGACCAAAATGCAGCGTGGTTGAAATTCATGTTTGTTTTTAATAAAGAGAACTATACATGAATAAACTACAAAAACAACAAAACGTGTTGACCTGAAACAGTCCCGTGTTGGACAATCACCCACAAAACCCAACACCAAACAGGCTACCTAAATACAAATACTGACACAGGACAACAATTGTTTGACTACAGAGGTAGCAAAACTGTACTTCAATTCTATGATACTCCCCCACTTAACATACTGCTTGAATAGTTGGGCCCAAGCTTGCTGTACAACATTAAAACCTATTCAGTCTGTCTACAAACAGGCTCTCAAAGTGCTTGATAGGAAGCCCAATAGCCATCATCATTGTCACATCCTTAGAAAGCATGAGCTCTTGAGTTGGGAAAATGTTGTGCAATACACCGACGCATGTCTTGTATTCAAGATCCTTAATGGCCTGGCTCCCCCTCCACTCAATATTTTTGTTAAACAGAAAACCCAGACATATGGCAGCAGATACAAAAAATGCTACCATGAGAGGTGACTGTATAGTTCCCCTAAGGAAAAGCACCTTTAGTAAATCTGCATTCTCTGTGAGAGCTTCCCATGTCTGGAATACACTGCCATCAGACACACATAACTGCACCACATATCACACTTTCACAAAATGCTTGAAGACCTGGCTAAAGGTCAATCAGATTTGTGAACATGGTCCCTAGCTGTGTGTTGCCGCTTTCCATGTTGTCTGTTGTCTGTAGCTTGTGAGGTGTGGAAACACTTTGTTGCTTTTATGAATTTTGTTTTGCTGCTTTTTGTTCTATGTTGCTCTGTCTGTATGCTATGTATTGCTTGTCCTATGTTGCTATGTCTTGCTTGTTCCATGGTGCTATTGTCTATATTGTAATTGTTTTTAATAACCTGCCCAGGGACTGCAGTTGAAAATTAGCCGGCTGGCTAAAACCGGCACTTTTACTGAAACGTTGATTAATGTGCAATGTCCCTGTAAGTAAAAAATAAATAAATAAATAAATAAATAAAAAAGGAGACAATCACCCACAAAACCCAACACCAAACAGGCTACCTAAATATGGTTCCCAATCAGAGACAATGACTAACACCTGCCTCTGATTGAGAACCATATCAGGCCAAACATAGAAATAGACAAACTAGACACACAACATAGAATGCCCACTCAGATCACACCCTGACCAAACAAAACATAGAAACATACAAAGCAAAGTATGGTCAGGGTGTGACACAAACACGTCTCGTAAAAAGTAAATATGTTTTTGTTTGGAAAGTGTAGAAATAAAAAATATTCCAGCTAGGTAGGCTAACATTAGTTAGATAATTCATTTGCTATCTATCATACAGTAGGCGTATATTCATAAATATATATTCATAATATAAGTAAACATGCACTCATAATTGACAGTAGCGCATATAAAGCACCCACAAGGTACCGGTGGCTGAAAACACAATCATGGCGGGATGAACGAGTCACGAATTTCTGGGCAAGGACGGTCCATTTAAAAATCATTCCTTCCTCCTTTGCCCTGCAAGTGTGAACTCGTGAACTCGTCAGACATCATGGTCATTGTGGTCCTTCTGTAGCTCAGTTGGTAGAGCATGGCGCTTGTAACGCCAGGGTAGTGGGTTCGAGCCCTGGGACCACCCATACGTAGAATGTATGCACACATGACTGTAAGTCGCTTTGGATAAAAGCGTCTGCTAAATGGCATATATATATTATATATATATATTTATATATATATCGTCAGACGTGTCCACTTCATTTGAGGGCTGAAGGGAGAGGGTGTGTCTTGTAAGTGTTTGGACTGCAGCCATAGACTGACCAGGTGAAAGCTATGATCCCTTATTGATGTCACTTGTTAAATCCACTTCAGTCAGTGTAGATGAGGGGGAGGAGACCTGGTTAAAGAAGGATTTTTAAGCCTTGAGACATGGATTGTGTATGTGTGTCATTCAGAGGATGAATGGGCAAGACAACATATTTAAGTGCCTTTGAGCAGGGTATGGTGGTAGGTGTCAGGCGCACCAGTTTGAGTGATTCAAGAACTGCAACACTGCTGGGTTTTTCACACTCAACAGTTTTCTGTGTTTCTCAACAGGGGCCAGCGTCACTGTGAAATGCTTCCGACACCTTGTCCAGTCTATGTGAACTGAGCCTGTTCTGAGGACTAAAGGGGGTGCAACTCAATATTAGGGAGGTGTTTCTAAAGTTTTGGCCATTCAGTGTATGTGTTAAATCATATGGCTATGATTTACATGTACCAATATGGAGCCACGTTGTGTTAAAGTGACCCCTAGAGGTACTTAGTGGTCATTGCATCTCGCTACACCAGGATGTGTGTTCACCATTATAACACTAAATATATAGAATACCCTTTTCACACTATTGTGCCAATGCAAAAAGGTACTGTGTTGGCTTGGATATTTTCTTTTTGCATTGTCCTGTACAGCACTGTTCCACCGTTGTGTAACCGGGCCAGTACAGTACAGCTGGGCTCTGTTATAATATGGTGGATGTGTAACCGGGCCAGTACAGTACAGCTGGGCTCTGTTATAATATGGCGGATGTGTAACCGGGCCAGCCCAGTACAGCTGGTCTCTGTTTTACTATGGTGGATGTGTAACCGGGCCAGTACAGTACAGCTGGTCTCTGTTTTACAATGGAAGATGTGTAACCGGGCCAGTACAGTACAGCTGGGCTCTGTGTTACTATGGAAGATGTGTAACCGGGCCAGTACAGCTGGGCTCTGTGTTACTATGGTGGATGTGTAACCGGGCCAGTACAGTACAGCTGGGCTCTGTTATAATATGGTGGATGTGTAACCGGGCCAGTACAGTACAGCTGGGCTCCGTTATAATATGGTGGATGTGTAACCGGGCCAGCCCAGTACAGCTGGTCTCTGTTATAATATGGTGGATGTGTAACCGGGCCAGTACAGTACAGCTGGGCTCTGTTATAATATGGCGGATGTGTAACCGGGCCAGCCCAGTGCAGCTGGTCTCTGTTTTACTATGGTGGATGTGTAACCGGGCCAGTACAGTACAGCTGGTCTCTGTTTTACAATGGAAGATGTGTAACCGGGCCAGTACAGTACAGCTGGGCTCTGTGTTACTATGGAAGATGTGTAACCGGGCCAGTACAGCTGGGCTCTGTGTTACTATGGTGGATGTGTAACCGGGCCAGTACAGCTGGGCTCTGTTATAATATGGTGGATGTGTAACCGGGCCAGTACAGCTGGGCTCCGTTATAATATGGTGGATGTGTAACCGGGCCAGCCCAGTACAGCTGGTCTCTGTATAATATGGTGGATGTGTAACCGGGCCAGCCCAGTACAGCTGGTCTCTGTTATAATATGGTGGATGTGTAACCGGGCCAGTACAGTACAGCTGGGCTCTGTTATAATATGGTGGATGTGTAACCGGGCCAGTACAGTACAGCTGGGCTCTGTGTTACTATGGTGGATGTGTAACCGGGCCAGTACAGTACAGCTGGGCTCTGTTATGATATGGTGGATGTGTAACCGGGCCAGTACAGTACAGCTGGGCTCTGTGTTACTATGGTGGATGTGTAACCGGGCCAGTACAGTACAGCTGGGCTCTGTTATAATATGGTGGATGTGTAACCGGGCCAGTACAGTACAGCTGGGCTCTGTTATAATATGGCGGATGTGTAACCGGGCCAGCCCAGTACAGCTGGTCTCTGTTTTACTATGGTGGATGTGTAACCGGGCCAGTACAGTACAGCTGGTCTCTGTTTTACAATGGAAGATGTGTAACCGGGCCAGTACAGTACAGCTGGGCTCTGTGTTACTATGGAAGATGTGTAACCGGGCCAGTACAGCTGGGCTCTGTGTTACTATGGTGGATGTGTAACCGGGCCAGTACAGCTGGGCTCTGTTATAATATGGTGGATGTGTAACCGGGCCAGTACAGTACAGCTGGTCTCTGTTATAATATGGTGGATGTGTAACCGGGCCAGTACAGTACAGCTGGGCGCTGTTATAATATGGTGGATGTGTAACCGGGCCAGTACAGTACAGCTGGGCTCTGTGTTACTATGGTGGATGTGTAACCGGGCCAGTACAGTACAGCTGGGCTCTGTGTTACTATGGTGGATGTGTAACCGGGCCAGTACAGTACAGCTGGGCTCTGTTATAATATGGTGGATGTGTAACCGGGCCAGTACAGTACAGCTGGTCTCTGTTTTACTATGGTGGATGTGTAACCGGGCCAGTACAGTACAGCTGGGCTCTGTGTTACTATGGTGGATGTGTAACCGGGCCAGTACAATACAGCTGGGCTCTGTGTTACTATGGTGGATGTGTAACCGGGCCAGTACAGTACAGCTGGGCTCTGTTATAATATGGTGGATGTGTAACCGGGCCAGTACAGTACAGCTGGGCTCTGTTATAATATGGTGGATGTGTAACCGGGCCAGTACAGTACAGCTGGGCTCTGTGTTACTATGGTGGATGTGTAACCGGGCCAGGACAGTACAGCTGGGCTCTGTTATAATATGGTGGATGTGTAACCGGGCCAGGACAGTACAGCTGGGCTCTGTTATAATATGGTGGATGTGTAACCGGGCCAGTACAGTACAGCTGGGCTCTGTTATAATATGGTGGATGTGTAACCGGGCCAGGACAGGACAGCTGGGCTCTGTGTTACTATGGTGGATGTGTAACCGGGCCAGCCCAGGACAGCTGGGCTCTGTGGTGTGTAAAGGGTACAGGAGTGAACACAGCACCGGAGCACAGCATACCCATAACATGATGCAGTCACCACCATTCTTGAAAATATGAAGAGTGATACTCAGTGATGTGTTGGATTTGCCCTAAACATAATGCTGTGTATTCAGGACAAAAATGTTATTACTTTGCCACATTTGTTGCAGTATAACATCAGTGCCTTATTGCAAACAGGAATATTTTTCCTTCATTTCACTCGGTCATTTAGGTTAGAATTGTGGATTAAATACAATGCTGTTGATACATCAGTTATATCACGTCCAGTCACCACTGGCCTCATGGTGAAATCCCTGAAATCTCTGAATGGTTTCCTTCCTCTCCGGCAACTGATTTAGGAAGAGCACTTGTATCTTTGTAGTGTAACTTTACAAATACACCAATCTCAAAAAGATATTCAATGTTTCAAATCAATGTTCTACCAATAGGTGCCCTTTTTTGTGAACCTTAGGAAAGCTTACCTGGTCTTTGTGGTTGAGTCTGTGCTTGAAATTCACTGATCGATTTAGGGACCTATGTGGGATAAGGAGATAAGTTTTTAGTCATTTAACAATCACGGTAAACAGTATTATTGCACAGGCTGAGTCCATGTAACTTATTATGTGACTTGTTAAGCATATTTGTTACTCCTGAACTTAATGTAGGCTTGCCATAACAAAAGGGTTGACTACTTATTGACTCAAAACATTTAAGCTTTTTATGTTTTATTAATTTGTAACAATTTTGAAAAACAAGATTCCACTTTGACAATATGGGGTATTGTGTTTAGGCCAATGACAACCCCCCCAAAAATCTCAATTCAATCCAATTTTACATTCAGGCTGTAACCTGCTAAAATGTGGGAAAAGTCATGGGCTGAAGGCTGTGAATACGGTCTGAAGTCACTGTAGATATAATCCTGTAGTGATACTCTTTACCCTCTGTAATATATACTAATGAAAAATATAAACACAACATGTTGGTCCCATGTTTCATGAGCTGAAATAGAAGATTACAGAAATGTTCCATAATGAACAAAAAAAACATTTCTCTCAAATGTTACATCCCTGTTATTGAGCATTTCTCCTTTGCCAAGATAATCCATCAACCTGACAGTTGTGGCATATCAAGAAGCTGATTAAACAGCTTGATCATTACACAGGTGCACCTTGTGCTTGGGACAATAAAAGGCCACTCGGAAATGTGCAGTTTTGTCACGCAACACAATGCAACAGATGTCTCAAGATTTGAGGGAGTGTATAAATGGCATGCTAACTGCAAGAATGTCCACCAGAGCTGTTGCCAGAAAATTATAGATTAAAAAAAATAACAAAATCAAGAAAAATATAATTACGTTAGTGTAAAACATGTTTTAATTAATTATATAAATTGTTAGTCATCACAATATGCACAAGGTCAGTTAGAGGGATAGTGTAGCTTACATTCAATGATGTATATAAACCCTGGATTGCGGATGCTATGCATTGGTCATTGAGAGGCTTTGAAGCCTTCGGGATGCCATATTGGCCTTCCCCAGTAGGAGCAGTCCTCCATGGGATTTAAAAACATGTTTTATTTCACCTTTATTAAACTAGACAAGTCAGTTAAGAACAAATTCTTATTTACAATGACAGCCTACGCCGCTTGGAATCGAACCAGGGTCTGTAGTGACGCCTCTAGCACTGAGATGTAGTGCCTTAGACTGTTGCACCACTCGGGAGCCCAAATGAGCGGAACTCTACAGCATTTCAATTTAATGTTTCAAGGATAAGGACATAGTTTAGCTCACAAAATATAATTTAAAAGTATGTATTAAGGTGTCTGCAATAGAATGAATATGTCAAAATTGAATGTAGACATTAGTAAATGCTTTTTTATAGCTTCCAAAATATTTTTTTTACAATGGAGGAGGAGTATCAAGATGGATGTGCGGTGGCGTCATTACAATGGAGGAGGAGAGCCAAGATGGCTGAGCATTGGCTTCAATACAATGGAGGAGGAGAGCCAAGATGGCTGAGCATTGGCTTCAATACAATGGAGGAGGAGAGCCAAGATGGCTGAGCATTGGCTTCAATACAATGGAGGAGGAGAGCCAAGATGGCTGAGCATTGGCGTCATTACAATGGAGGAGGAGAGCCAAGATGGCTGAGCATTGGCTTCAATACAATGGAGGAGGAGAGCCAAGATGGCTGAGCATTGGCTTCAATACAATGGAGGAGGAGAGCCAAGATGGCTGAGCATTGGCTTCAATACAATGGAGGATGAGAGCCAAGATGGCTGAGCATTGGCTTCAATACAATGGAGGAGGAGAGCCAAGATGGCTGAGCATTGGCGTCATTACAATGGAGGAGGAGAGACAAGATGGCTGAGCATTGGCTTCAATACAATGGAGGAGGAGAGCCAAGATGGCTGAGCATTGGCTTCAATACAATGGAGGAGGAGAGCCAAGATGGCTGAGCATTGGCGTCATTACAATGGAGGAGGAGAGCCAAGATGGCTGAGCATTGGCTTCAATACAATGGAGGAGGAGAGCCAAGATGGCTGAGCATTGGCTTCAATACAATGGAGGAGGAGAGCCAAGATGGCTGAGCATTGGCTTCAATACAATGGAGGATGAGAGCCAAGATGGCTGAGCATTGGCTTCAATACAATGGAGGAGGAGAGCCAAGATGGCTGAGCATTGGCGTCATTACAATGGAGGAGGAGAGACAAGATGGCTGAGCATTGGCTTCAATACAATGGAGGAGGAGAGCCAAGATGGCTGAGCATTGGCTTCAATACAATGGAGGAGGAGAGCCAAGATGGCTGAGCATTGGCTTCAATACAATGGAGGAGGAGAGCCAAGATGGCTGTGCATTGGCTTCAATACAATGGAGGAGGAGAGCCAAGATGGCTGAGCATTGGCTTCAATACAATGGAGGAGGAGAGCCAAGATGGCTGAGCATTGGCTTCAATACAATGGAGGAGGAGAGCCAAGATGGCTGAGCATTGGCTTCAATACAATGGAGGAGGAGAGCCAAGATGGCTGAGCATTGGCTTCATTACAATGGAGGAGGAGAGCCAAGATGGCTGTGCATTGGTTTCATTACAATGGAGGAGGAGAGCCAAGATGGCTGAGCATTGGCTTCATTACAATGGAGGAGGAGAGCCAAGATGGCTGTGCATTGGTTTCATTACAATGGAGGAGGAGAGCCAAGATGGCTGTGCGGTGGCTTCATTACAATGGAGGAGGAGAGCCAAGATGGCTGTGCGGTGGCTTCATTACAATGGAGGAGGAGAGCCAAGATGGCTGTGCGGTGGCTTCATTACAATGGAGGAGGAGAGCCAAGATGGCTGTGCGGTGGCTTCATTACAGAGCCCCCTGTGGCTGCCAGCCTTCCAGGGTTTAAACACATCATTGGTTACGTTCAGATATTTCTTCAGAATAATGCAGCACATATTCATGTTCCCCTAATCAGTTGGTTCTCCTGTGAATGGGTGGCTTTTATACCTTATAGACATACTTGCAGTTATTTAGCTCAACAATGTGTAGACTAACAGTATCTCATGAAGACAAAGGCAAATGTGTCCAAATTCAGGAACCAACCTTTCCTTTATAAATATATCAGGCTTACCTCATAAAGACAAGCATTATGACACGTGCAATTACAATGCATTCTATCCTAATGCATCACCAGACCATTATCTACTGTGATGTTGGAAAATAACAAATATTTAAAAAGTGTGCTTCACTGAAAATAGTTCCCAGTATGGATTTATAATATATACTGCTTTGACTCTTATAGGAAGTCTGTGTACAGTACACATACATAGAATAAATAGATTGCATTCTTGCTTAAATAATGACAGCACTGTAAAATAAAACACGTGGTCTACCATAACTTACTTGTGCAGTGTACAACAACCAACACTAGATGGTGCTAACGGTATGCTAAACAACAAGTGACACAGTCCATACAAAGGTGAACATGTCCATTCACCGAGCACAAGATGTTGAAAATACATATTGTTTCTATGTTTAGTGAATCTACTGCACTAGGGGTTTGATACCCAGCGGGTCCCATTACTGTTAAAAGACGAGATCTGTGATGATTACCAGGAGTGAAGTCTACCGCCCTACTTATTCATCATGA
Source organism: Oncorhynchus gorbuscha (assembly GCF_021184085.1). Lineage (NCBI taxonomy): Eukaryota > Metazoa > Chordata > Actinopteri > Salmoniformes > Salmonidae > Oncorhynchus > Oncorhynchus gorbuscha. The sequence continues at coordinate 10,326,967 of NC_060175.1, forward strand.
TTTTCAACAACAAATGTGAGTATATTTTTTGCTCATAAAGCTGTTTTTCTCATTCCTCTAAGATATGCAGGTATCTTCACTTCATCTAAAACCATAGCAAAGTTATGTGAGTTATTCCACAGATTTTATGTCCAAAGTGTATTAGAGTACAATCTTAGAGAAGAAAAAATGCTATACAGAACCTAAAATGGTTCTTTGGCTATCCATATAGGAAAACCCTTTGTAGAATCCTTTTTGGAACTAGATAGAACCCTTTTGGGTTCCAGGGTAGCACCCTTTTGGGTTCCAGGGTAGCACCCTTTTGGGTTCCAGGATAGAACCCTTTTGGGTTCCAGGGTAGCACCCTTTTGGGTTCCATGGTTCCATGTTCTACAAAGGGTTCTCCTATGGGGATAGCCAAATAACCGTTTAAGATAAGAGTGTACAGTATGAATGAATTACCTGTACGGTTCTATTTCTGAGTTTGGATTAACAAGTGAAAACCAAACACACACAAAAAAGTATCGACCAAATGCTTTACATTAAAAGATTTGTCTTAATAAAAATAATAGTTTTGTGTTTGAAAAAACTAAGTCAAAAAACTAAGTCAAGGTAGATACAGTCCATAACGCAGGTGAGTGACCCTACAATATACATTTTCAATGTATATGCTGTACATTGCATCACATACTCTACATAAAGCATATTTCAATGCTGTCATGACAATATGGTAAATGCAAATATATTAACATGTATTGCTGAGGGGGTCTGAAGACACAGAATGGGACACTGAGGAAGATGGAAGGGACCAACCACATCACACTGTCCACAGCTCTGTCTAACACACTGACTGTACAACCACCACTGTGGTTGTAGTTCTGGGACAACTGTGGTGGTAGTTCTTGGAGACCTGTGGTTGTAGTTCTGGGAAAAATGTGGTTGTAGTTCTTGGAGACCTGTGGTTGTAGTTCTGGGACTACTGTGGTTGTAGTTCTGGGACAACTGTGGTAGTAGTTCTTGGAGACCTGTGGTTGTAGTTCTGGGACAACTGTGGTGGTAATTCTTGGAGACCTGTGGTTGTAGTTCTGGGACAACTGTGGTTGTAGTTCTAGGACAACTGTGGTGGTAGTTCTTGGAGACCTGTGGTTGTAGTTCTGGGACAACTGTGGTTGTAGTTCTGGGACAACTGTGGTTGTAGTTCTGGGACAACTGTGGATGTAGTTCTTGGACAACTGTGGTTGTAGTTCTGGGACAACTGTGGTTGTAGTTCTTGGACAACTGTGGTTGTAGTTCTTGGAGACCTGTGGTTGTAGTTCTTGGAGACCTGTGGTTGTAGTTCTTGGAGACATGTGGTTGTAGTTCTTGGAGACATGTGGTTGTAGTTCTTGGAGACCTGTGGTTGTAGTTCTGGGACAGTGTTTTTCCTCTCAACATGTGTGACGGAGAACGGCTCCGGCCTGCTTTTTATTCAGTAAACAAACCTACCTGTCCAGAGAGCCATAATAGACTTTAACGGGTCGGTCCAGGTACTAAAAAGAATGATCACGATCCTGTCGACACAGAATACAGGAGGAATATACATCCAGAACATCTATATCAAAATTATACTTCTATGGACAAAAAGGTTAACTGACTGATAATAATATTAAGCATATCTGTTCAAAGCAAAGGGTCTGCTCATGTGCAGCACCACTGACGTCTTGCTGCATACATTCCTTTCATCTCCAGAGCTACATCTACAATAGCCCTCTATCCACTTTAAAGTGCACTACCTTAGGCTTATGGACCCTGGTCTAAAGCAGTGCACTCTATAGGAACTAGGGTGACATTTCAGACGCAAACCAAAAGTCTCTGTCCATCTCCGTCCGTAGGTCATTGTATGGTGATGTCCTCAGTGGACTCGTGCCGTCTCACTCTGGCCTTGCGGTTGTCCACCTGGGTTTGTTTCCACTTGAGCTGACGCAGCTTCTGCTGCCTCTTCTTCTCCCGGTGCCACATCTGCTCACAGTACTCGTCCATGCTCATACTAGCTGCGCCCATCATGTGCAGGTCCTTATAATTCCTGAAGAGCTGGGCGTGGCTCTGGGCGTGGCTCCCAGGACCTCCATGACTCCACCTCAGTCCTGCTCCCCCAGCCCCAGGATCAGCTGCCTTGGCCTGGGATGCTGTCATGCTCTGCTGGGGTATGACCTGGAGGTTGTAGCGGGCCAGGACCTGTGAGAAGGAGTGCTCCAGGGTGGTACAGCTGTAGAGGCCAGCGTCCCCTGGCTCCAGCCGCTGCACCAGGAGACCCCGCTTCATGTGGACCATACGATCCTCGCTCTGGAGCATCTGAACGAGGACAGCAGGGCAAGACAACAAAAAGTTCATTATTAGATGAATATTAGTCAATATTAGCTTCTAGCCAATTGGCGACAGATTTTCATGCGGATATTCTAAACTTTGCAGATAGAAAACGTCTACATTATCCCACCAGTGGTATATTTCCACCAAACAGAGTTCTCGCAGACAAAAGTCAGTGCATTTACGACGTAAAGGACATCACAAATGTTTTTTTTTTTCATGTAACAATTTTTTTTCATATAGGTTTTCGTGTAACAAATAAACATCTAAAAAGGTTTCCAAGGTTAAATGTGTTTCCATCTCATTTTCCACTCTTACCGATAATTTAGTCACAAATACCTGTTGCGTTAAATAGTAATAGTGTGCTCTAGCCAACAGCTCGCAGATAGAGCACGGGTAGGCTGTGTGGGTAGGCTGTGCGGGTAAGCTCTGCGGGTAGGCTGTGCGGGTAGGATCTGCGGGTAGGGTCTGCGGGTAGGCTGTGCGGGTAGGCTGTGCGGGTAGGATCTGCGGGTAGGCTGTGCGGGTAGGCTGTGCGGGTAGGCTGTGCGGGTAGGCTGTGCGGGTAAGCTGTGCGGGTAAGCTGTGCGGGTAAACTGTGCGGGTAAGCTCTGCGCGTAGGCCCGTGCGGGTAAGCTCTGCGGGTAGGCTGTGCGGGTAGGCCCTGCGGGTAGGCTGTGTGGGTAGGCTCTGTGGGTAGGCTCTGCGGGTAGGCTCTGCGGGTAGGCTCTGCGGGTAGGCTGTGCGGGTAGGCTCTGCGGGTAAGCTCTGCGGGTAAGCTCTGCGGGTAAGCTCTGCGAGTAGGCTGTGCGAGTAGGCTGTGCGAGTAGGCTGTGCGGGTAGGCTGTGCGGGTAAGCTCTGCGGGTAAGCTCTGCGGGTAAGCTCTGCGGGTAGGCTCTGCGAGTAAGATCTACGGGTAAGATCTACGGGTAGGCTGTGCGGGTAGGCTGTGCGGGTAGGCTGTGCGGGTAGTCTCGTCTACATGATGAGATTATTATGGATATGTGTATTTGTCAGACGGCAGTCAAGCATCGATTATCACGTCACCAGAATAAGACCCTTGATATGGATTGGAAAGGAGCATTGAAGGTCACTGTGCATTTTAAAACACCCTGTGAAGTTCATCGTAACTTATTTCATCTGTAGCCTAATAAACTGCATGGTTTCCTGACGAGTCGTGTAGAGGGAGGACCACACAACATGTCATGGCTTGACTCCAAGTTTACTTCCACCTCCATTTCTCTCTTTATTTTACCGACAGAAAAATATTCCACCATGTCAAACGAAGAATTGATCTGTTGGCACCTTCCTAACACCTTCCTAACACCTTCCTATCACCTTCCTAACACCTTCCTATCACCTTCCTAACACCTTCCTATCACCTTCCTAACACCTTCCTATCACCTTCCTATCACCTTCCTAACACCTTCCTATCAACTTCCTATCACCTTCCTATCACCTTCCTAACACCTTCCTAACACCTTCCTATCACCTTCCTAATATTGAGTTCCATCCCCCTTTTTGTCCTCAGAACAGCCTCAATTCGTTGAGGGGCATGAACTCTACAAGGTGTCAAAAACATTCCACAGGGATGCTGGCCCATATTGACTCCGGTGCAGTTCTTGACTCACTCAAACCACAGTTGTGTCAAGTTGGCTGGATGTCCTTTGGGTGGTGGACCATTCTTGATACACACGGGAAACTGTTGAGTGTGAAAATCCCAGCAGCGTAGCAGTTCTTGACACAAACCAGTGCGCCTGGTACCTACTACCATAACCTGCTCAAATGCACTTCAATATTTTGTCTTGCCCATTCACCGTCTGAATGGAACACATACACAATGAATGTCTCAAATGTCTCAAGGCTTAACAATCCTTCTTTAACCTGTCTCCTCCCCTTCATCTACACTGATTGAAGTGTATTTAACAAGAGACATCAATAAAGGATCATAGCTTTCACCTAGTCAATTTATGTCATGGAAAGAGCAGGTGTTCCTAATGTTTTGTACACTCCGTGTATAAACTTGCACTGAAACGACCTGTTTCCGTCACAGACTTCACTCACATAAAAACTGTGGATGTAAATGTGGTTAATGATTTGGTTGAAAATGAGTGATCAATACCTGTGTGTTGTATTGTTCTAATGTTCGGTACAGATGCTGAGTTGATAAAGATGATCAGTTTGTGTGTTAGAAAGTTAACAAAGAGCTAACATGGAGAGATGTCCGTCTCTCACCTCTCTGCTGGTGTGAACCTGTGGTGGCTGTACTGTCCACTTGACTGTAGCTAGCTGGGACCTGGGTACACACTCTAGGAGGGTTGAGTTACTCTCCACTCCGTATACCGTCTTCACCTCCACCGACTCAGAACCTGCAAAAGAACAGGACGGTGAGAGTTTTGTAATACAGATGTAGGATCTTAATTTGAGCCAATTTGCTACAGAAGGAAAAATAATCTTGCAGCAACAGGAAATGTGAATTATTATGTGTATTATAATACATTTATAATTTTGTATGGTTTGATAAAAAATGTTGTAAGGGAAAATCAAGCTTGACATTTCAAAGTAGAAATGGCAAACTTCGAGAAGCCTTTTTAAATCTAAAATACACTACAGTATTTAGTTCTCCTGTCATAAGGTGATCAAATGAAGATCATCTAGCTGTAGTCACATTCATAATAGTCTCTGTACATGATTTGAGTTCCAAGATGACATTGTAAAGTGGCTCTGGATAAGAGTGTCTGCTAAATGACTGAAATGTAAAATGCTAAAAGAGCCGGATGTGTAGATTTGTCTTGATACTACGGGATGTGTAGATTTGTCTTGATACTACGGGATGTGTAGATTTGTCTTGATATAACAGGATGTGTAGATTTGTCTTGACACAACGGGATGTGTAGATTTGTCTTGACACAACGGGATGTGTAGATTTGTCTTGATACTACGGGATGCGTAAGATATCAAATCATTTCGAATTTGGGAAGGGGAGGGGGCAACTGCAACTGACTTAACGAATATACAGTATCATGAGCTAAGATGAAGCGCTAAGCGCTAACTAAATTATTATTATTTATTTTTTTACATTTAACTAGGCAAGTCAGTTAAAGAACAAATTCTTATTTTACAATGACGGCCTAGGAGCAGTGGGTTAACTGGTCTAGGAACAGTGGGTTAACTGGTCTAGGAACAGTGGGTTAACTGGTCTAGGAGCAGTGGGTTAACTGGTCTAGGAGCAGTGGGTTAACTGGTCTAGGAGCAGTGGGTTAACTGGTCTAGGAACAGTGGGTTAACTGGTCTAGGAGCAGTGGGTTAACTGGTGTAGGAGCAGTGGGTTAACTGGCCTAGGAACAGTGGGTTAACTGGTCTAGGAACAGTGGGTTAACTGGTCTAGGAGCAGTGGGTTAACTGGTCTAGGAGCAGTGGTTTAACTGGTCTAGGAGCAGGGGGTTAACTAGTCTAGGAACAGTGGGTTAACTGGTCTAGGAGCAGTGGTTTAACTGGTCTAGGAGCAGGGGGTTAACTGGTCTAGGAACAGGGGGTTAACTGGTCTAGGAACAGGGGATTAACTGGTCTAGGAGCAGTGGGTTAACTGGTCTAAGAGCAGGGGGTTAACTTTCCGAGGAACAGTGGGTTAACTGGTCTAGGAACAGTGGGTTAACTGGTCTAGGAACAGTGGGTTAACTGGTCTAGGAGCAGTGGGTTAACTGGTCTAGGAGCAGTGGGTTAACTGGTCTAGGAACAGTGGGTTAACTGGTCTAGGAACAGTGGGTTAACTGGTCTAGGAGCAGTGGGTTAACTGGTCTAGGAGCAGTGGTTTAACTGGTCTAGGAGCAGGGGGTTAACTAGTCTAGGAACAGTGGGTTAACTGGTCTAGGAGCAGTGGGTTAACTGGTCTAGGAGCAGTGGTTTAACTGGTCTAGGAGCAGGGGGTTAACTGGTCTAGGAACAGGGGGTTAACTGGTCTAGGAACAGGGGGTTAACTGGTCTAGGAGCAGTGGGTTAACTGGTCTAAGAGCAGGGGGTTAACTTTCCGAGGAACAGTGGGTTAACTGGTCTAGGAACAGTGGGTTAACTGGTCTAGGAACAGTGGGTTAACTGGTCTAGGAGCAGTGGGTTAACTGGTCTAGGAGCAGTGGGTTAACTGGTCTAGGAGCAGTGGGTTAACTGGTCTAGGAGCAGTGGGTTAACTGGTCTAGGAGCAGTGGTTTAACTGGTCTAGGAGCAGGGGGTTAACTGGTCTAGGAACAGGGGGTTAACTGGTCTAGGAACAGGGGGTTAACTGGTCTAGGAGCAGTGGGTTAACTGGTCTAAGAGCAGGGGGTTAACTTTCCGAGGAACAGTGGGTTAACTGGTCTAGGAACAGTGGGTTAACTGGTCTAGGAACAGTGGGTTAACTGGTCTAGGAGCAGTGGGTTAACTGGTCTAGGAGCAGTGGGTTAACTGGTCTAGGAGCAGTGGGTTAACTGGTCTAGGAGCAGTGGGTTAACTGGTCTAGGAGCAGTGGGTTACCTGCCTTGTTCAGGGGCAAAACGACAGATTTTTATCTTGTCAGCTCTGGGATTGAAGCCAGGAACCTTTCGGTTACTGGCCCAACGCTTTAACCACTAGGCTGCCTTCCACCCCTAGTTACATCAGACATGGTCATAGGAGCCTAGTAAACTGAGATGAGTTACATCAGACATGGTCATAGGAGCCTTGTGAAACTGAGATGAGTTACATCATTTACATCAGACATGGTCATAGGAGCCTAGTGAACTGAGATGAGTCACATCAGACATGGTCATAGGAGCCTAGTGAACTGAGATCAGTCACATCAGACATGGTCATAGGAGCCTCGTGAAACTGAGGTTGACTGCCACTGCCACTTAGTGCAAACCAATATACTGTATTATGAGCTAAGTTAATATGAGTTAAGTTACCTAGTGAACTGAGGCTGGCTGCAACCAGAGACACACAGTACATATCATAGACAGACATAGAAACATTTAGTGTTCATTTCTGTAACTTGTCCTATATCGCAACACTGGCTCATTGTAGCCCCGTACACACACACACACACACACACCGTCTTCTGCGTCGTAACACTGGCTCATCGGGTCCCCGTGTTTCACGTCCTGGCGCCGAGCTCGCCTGAGGAGATAAGATGGCAGACAGTCTGGGTGTCATAATCATGTCATAACTCTGACAGCTTTAGACTGTGGCAGTAAGTTTGTTTGTTAATTTGTTTGGAAACCCCTTAGCTGTTGATTTAGCAACAGCAACTCTTCCCGGGCTTCACAAACAAAAAAATACAACACAACATTATACAACACAACATGATACAACACGATACAACACAACATGATACAACATGATACAACACAACATGATACAACACAACATGATACAATACAACATCATACAACACGATACAACACAACATGATACAACACAGCATGATACAATACAACATGATACAACACGATACAACACAACATGATACAATACAACATCATACAACACATGATATAACACGATACAATATGATACAATACAACATGATACAACACATGATATAACACAATACAACATGATACAATACAACACAACACAGCATGATACAATACAACATGATAAAACACAACACAGCATGATACAACACAATACAACATGATACAACACAGCATGATACAATATAACACAGCATGATACAATACAACATGATACAACACAACATGATACAATACAATACAACATGATACAACACGATACAACACAATACAATACAACATGATACAACACAACATGATACAATACAATACAACATGATACAATACAATACAACATGATACAACACAATACAACATGATACAATACAATACAACATGATACAACACAATACAACATGATACAACACAATACGACACAACATGATACAATACAACATGATACAATACAATACAACATGATACAACACGATACAACACAATACAATACAACATGATACAACACAACATGATACAATACAATACAACATGATACAATACAATACAACATGATACAACACAATACAACATGATACAATACAATACAACATGATACAACACAATACAACATGATACAATACAATACAACATGATACAACACAATACAACATGATACAACACAATACGACACAACATGATACAATACAACATGATACAATACAACATGATACAATACAATACAACATGATACAATACAATACAACATGATACAACACAATACAACATGATACAATACAATACAACATGATACAACACAATACAACATGATACAATACAATACAACATGATACAACACAATACAACATGATACAACACAATACGACACAACATGATACAATACAACATGATACAATACAACATGATACAATACAATACAACATGATACAATACAATACAACATGATACAACACAACATGATACAACACAATACAACATGATACAATACAATACAACATGATACAACACAACATGATACAACACAATACAACATGATACAATACAATACAACACAACATGATACAATACAACATGATACAACACAACATGATAAAATACAACATGATACAACACAATACGACACAACATGATACGATACAATACAACACAACACAATACAACATGATACAATACAACATGATGCAGCACAATACAACATGATACAACACAACATGATACAACACAATACAACACAATACAACATGATACAACACAACATTATAAAAACCAACATGATACAACACAACATGATACAACACAACATGATACAATGCAACATGATACAATACAACATGATACAACACAATACAACATGATACAATACAACATGATACAACATAGCATGATACAACACAACATGATACAACACAATACAACATGATACAACACAATACAACATGATACAACACAACATGATACAATACAACATGATACAACACAACATGATACAATACAACATGATACAATACAACATGATACAATACAACATTATACAACATAGCATGATACAACACAATAAAACATGATACAACACAACATGATACAGCATAGCATGATACAATACAACATGATACAATACAACATGATACAACACAACATGATACAACACAACATGATACAACACAACATGATACAACATGATACAACATGATACAACACAATACAATACAACATGATACAACACAATACAACATGATACAACACAACATGATACAATACAACATGATACAACACAATACAACATGATACAACATGATACAATACAACATTATACAACACAACATGATACAACACAACATGATACAACATGATACAACATGATACAACACAACACAACATGATACAACACAACACAACATGATACAACACAACACAACATGATACAACATGATACAACACAACACAACATGATACAACATGATACAACACAACACAACATGATACAACACAACACAACATGATACAACACAATACAACATGATACAACATGATACAATACAACATGATACAATACAACATGACACAACATGATACAGCACAACATGATACAACATGATACAATACAACATCATACAACATGATACAGCACAACATGATACAACATGATACAACACAACATGATACAACATGATACAACATGATACAATACAACATGACACAACATGATACAACATGATACAATACAACATGACACAACATGATACAACATGATACAACACAACACAACATGATACAACACAACATGATACAACATGATACAACATGATACAACACAACACAACATGATACAACACAATACAACATGATACAATACAACATGATACAACACAACACAATACAACATGATACAATACAACACAATACAACATGATACAATACAACACAATACAACACAATACAACACAACACAATACAACATGATACAATACAACACAATACAACACAATACAACACAATACAACACAATACAACACAACACAATACAACATGATACAATACAACATGATAACAACCCTAACCAGACTGCCGACTCTGTTACAGCTGGGAGAAACAATACAACATGATACAATACAACATGATACAACACAACACAATACAACATGATACAACACAACATGATACAACACAACACAATACAACATGATCTAATACAACATGATACAGCACAACACAATACAACATGATACAATACAACATGATACAACACAACACAATACAACATGATACAATACAACACAATACAACATGATACAATACAACACAATACAACACAATACAACACAATACAACACAATACAACACAACACAATACAACATGATACAATACAACATGATACAGCACAACACAATACAACATGATACAATACAACATGATACAACACAACAGAATACAACATGATACAACACAACAGAATACAACATGATACAATACAACGGTACTTTATTATACATATGTTACAACATAAATGTGTCTTTTATTGTCAAACACAGTAATAAGATAATAGCAAGACTCCTAAATGTTATTGTTATGTTAAATTGTATGTTTGATGTTATTGGTTTTCTACTATAATAGTAAAAGGACTGGATGTGGAGATCAATATTGCTGTGTTGGCCTTTTAAACTAAGTAGAGTAGTTACCTCTTGTTGCCTGTGAAGTATCGGTTGCATGTGTTCCCATCCCAGGCACAGTAAGGGTCTCTGGCCAGACAGCAGTCAGCACAGTCTCTACCATACAGCTCACACCGCTGCAGTGGTAACTGGACCACTCCCTCATCACTGCTCACGTACACCTGTTGCTGTAGACACAAACAGGGGAGAGGATTTAACTCAATTGAATGTACTTTTAATTAATGTAATTGATTCCTATTGAATTATATTGAATTGTCATAGTGCTGCTAAAAGTGCCACAGTAAAGATCCTCCTCTCCACCCTCTCAGGGCGGGGCATCTCAGGCTCTGCCTCCTCTCCACCCTCTCAGGGCTGGGCATCTCAGGCTCTGCCTCCTCTCCACCCTCTCAGGGCTGGGCATCTCAGGCTCTGCCTCCTCTCCACCCTCTCAGGGCTGGGCATCTCAGGCTCTGCCTCCTCTCCACCCTCTCAGGGCTGGGCATCTCAGGCTCTGCCTCCTCTCCACCCTCTCAGGGCTGGGCATCTCAGGCTCTGCCTCCTCTCCACCCTGTCAGGGCTGGGCGTCTCAGGCTCTGCCTCCTCTCCACCCTGTCGGGGCTGGGCGTCTCAGGCTCTGCCTCCTCTACACCCTCTCAGGGCTGGGCGTCTCAGGCTCTGCCTCCTCTCCACCCTCTCAGGGCTCTGCCTCCTCTACACCCTCTCAGGGCTGGGTGTCTCAGGCTCAGCCTCCTCTACAACCTCTCAGGGCTGGGCGTCTCAGGCTCTGCCTCCTCTACACCCTCTCAGGGCTGGGCATCTCAGGCTCTTCCTCCCAGGGAAGACCTGCCTGCTCAAAGACCACCCCATCAAGGTTGACAACTCCACGGTGTCCCCCTCCCAGAGTGCTAAGAAACTTGGAGTGATCCCTGTAGTTCTCTGCCTTGCCATGACCCAGGACAACACCCTGTAGTTCTCTGCAAACATCAAAGCAGTGATTCGGTCCTGCAGGTTCATGCTCTACAACATCTGTAGAGGACAACCCTTCCTCACACAGGAAGAGACACAGGTCCTAATCCAGGCACTTGTCATCTCCCATCTGAACTACTGCAACTCTGTTGGCTGGGCTCCCTGCTTGTACCGTCAAACCCCTGCAACTTATCCAGAATGCTGACATGGTGTTCAACCTTCCCAAGTTCTCCCACTCAGCTCCTCCGTACACTCCACTGACTTCCAGTCGAAGTTCACATCCACTACAAGACTATGGTGCTTAGCTATGGAACAGCAAGAGGAACTGCCCCTCCCAACCTTCAGGCTATGCTCAAACACTACACTCCAACCCGAGCACTCCATTCTGCCATCTCTGGTCTCTTGACCCTCCCTCCCGCCCCTACAGGAGGGCAGCTCCCGCTCAGCCCAGCCAAAGCTCTTCTCTGTCCTGTCACCCCCAATGGTGGAAACAGCTAGGACAGCAGAGTCCTTGTCCATCTTCCCGAAAACATCTGAAACCCTACCTCTTCAAATAGTATCCCCAAGCCATTAGACTGCTGAGTATTTAATCAAATGACTACCCAGACTGGTTCATTTGACACCTCGCCCCTTTGTTTTACAGTGCTGCTTCTCTTTTGTTATTATCTATAGTCACTTTACCCCTACCTACTGTACATGTACAAATCACCTTAACTAAGCAGTACCCCCCCTGCTGTATATAACCTCATTATTGGGGCGGCAGGGTAGCCTAGTGGTTAGAGTGTTGGACTAGTAACTGAAAGGTTGCAAGTTCAAATCCCCTAACCCACTGTTCCTAGACCAGTTAACCCACTGTTCCTAGACCAGTTAACCCACTGTTCCTAGACCAGTTAACCCACTGTTCCTAGACCAGTTAACTCACTGTTCCTAGACCAGTTAACCCACTGTTCCTAGACCAGTTAACCCACTGTTCCTAGACCAGTTAACCCACTGTTCCTAGACCAGTTAACCCACTGTTCCTAGACCAGTTAACCCACTGTTCCTAGACCAGTTAACCCACTGTTCCTAGACCAGTTAACCCACTGCTCCTAGACCAGTTAACCCTCTGCTCCTAGACCAGTTAACCCACTGCTCCTAGACCAGTTAACCCACTGTTCCTAGACCAGTTAACCCACTGTTCCTAGACCAGTTAACCCACTGTTCCTAGACCAGTTAACCCACTGTTCCTAGACCAGTTAACCCACTGTTCCTAGACCAGTTAACCCACTGTTCCTAGACCAGTTAACCCACTGCTCCTAGGCCGTCATTGAAAATAAAAATTTGTTCTTAACTGACTTGCCTTGATAAATAAAGGTAAAATAAATAATTGATCTTTTATTGTGTTACCTTTTTATTATTATATTTTTTACTTTAGTTTATTTAGTAAATATATTCTAAGCATTTATCGGCGCATGTGACAAAAACTTTAAATGTGATTTCATGTATTTAAAACATTTACACATAGAATCTGGATTTGATGTCTCTTCCCAACGTACTCTGAGAGGAGTCTACTGCTGGAGAAACTATGTGTAAACAGTTCCTATACGCAAATCAATCATCTATTTGTTTGTAATCATTACTGGAATGGTATGTTACTGCTACATTTACTATTAACTGAGGATGACCACCCACACACACGTACACACATGTACACACACACACACACACACACACACACACACACACACACACACACACACACACACACACACACACACACACACACACACACACACACACACACACACACACACACACACACACACACACACACACACACACACACACACTCGCACACAGCAGACTTACTCTTTTGGTAGACAGCTCCATGTTAAGGATGGGGGCCTGAGTCTGCAGGATCAGAACACAATGGTTTAACACACAGGTTGACATCACACAAGACAATTTTTGGTGTGTGTGTGTGCATGTGTGTGTGTGTGCACGTGTGTGTGTGTGTGTGTGTGTGTGTGTGTGTGTGTGTGTGTGTGTGTGTGTGTGTGTGTGTGTGTGTGTGTGTGTGTGTGTGTGTGTGTGTGTGTGTGTGTGTGTGTGTGTGTGTGTGTGTGTGTGTGTGTGTGTACGCATGTGTCCACGCGTGTGTGTGCGTGTGTGTGTGTGTTCTGCTCTAGAGAATCCACATACCAAGGCTCACCATTACCAACATCATCTCAGAGGTTCATTTAAACATGGTGTCATTGGGAGTCAGTGACCCCTGACAGTCCAAGTGAGCTGCATCCTATTCAGATAGCCTTTAGAAGGATGGGGACGATAACCTTGCTATCATATGTCTCCTCACACACACACATTCTCTTAGCTAGCTAGCTAACTCTCTGCCAGGCGCAGGCCACACACACACTCACGCACATACACACATTCTCTTAGCTAGCTAGCTAACTCTCTGCCAGGCGCAGGCCACACACACACTCACGCACACACACACAGTCTCTTAGCTAGCTAGCCCTCACACACGCACCGAGACACACGCACACACCCCCCCACACACACACACACACATGCTGACACACACACACGGACCTCAGTTCTTCCCTCAGGAAGACTCATTGCCACTCTCAAACTCTGTGTATTAACCCCAACCCAGTCTAATGAGCTATGTGGTTAACATCCTACCCAAGGCCTGACACTGCCAGGTCATATCGAAGTCAACCCTCCCCCCTAAAACCTCCCATGTTAAATGATGTCATGTATAAGTATGTTTGTGGTTCAACCCTATCCAAAGAGGATACGGTCAGGTTTTTGTCTTAGTCGGAGGGTATTCACGTATTCACGTATTCACAAAGATCAGGTCCCCGTGTCCATAGGATCTTATTCATTATGAAAGGCAAAAAACAGATTCCTAGATCAACGTCTCCTACTCTGAGACTCTGACTGTGAATACTGGCCCTGACATTCATCCTCTTGTTTGTTAAGAGAGGATTATGCAGCTTAACTCCAATAAATACACACGGCCATCTTGTCCTGTGTTGTTGCTGTTCCACACTTCGCTCCCTGTTCTCTTCTTCCCTAATAGGAGATAGTCTGTCTATTTATTTGGGAGACCCTGGGAAAAAATGGGTCTGTATCTGTTTTTCCTCTTAGGGGGTTAGTTGGTTATTTTGGTCAAGTATGTGATTGCCCCAATGGAAACAACAGTCAGTGCTGATCTCAGAACAGATGACACAGCAGGCAGGTCATCTCCATGCCCCCAGGCCTTAATGCCTAGCTCCTAGGCTTTATCTCTTAGCTCCTAGGCTTTATCTCTTAGCTCCTAGGCTTTATCTCTTAGCCCCTAGGCATTATCTCCTAGTCCCTAGGCCTTATCTCCTAGTCCCTACCCCTAGGCCTTGTCTCCTAGTCCCTACCCCAAGGCCTTATCTCCTAGTCCCTACCCCAAGACCTTGTCTCCTAGTCCCTACCCCAAGGCCTTGTCTCCTAGTCCCTACCCCTAGGCCTTGTCTCCTAGTTACTACCCCTAGGCCTTATCTCCTAGCTCCTAGGCTTTATCTCTTAGCCCCTAGGCATTATCTCCTAGTCCCTAGGCCTTATCTCCTAGTCCCTACCCCTAGGCCTTGTCTCCTAGTCCCTACCCCAAGGCCTTGTCTCCTAGTTCCTACCCCAGGGCCTTGTCTCCTAGTTCCTACCCCAGGGCCTTGTCTCCTAGTTCCTACCCCTAGGCCTTATCTCCTAGCTCCTAGGCTTTATCTCTTAGCCCCTAGGCATTATCTCCTAGTCCCTAGGCCTTATCTCCTAGTCCCTACCCCTAGGCCTTGTCTCCTAGTCCCTACCCCAGGGCCTTGTCTCCTAGTTCCTACCCCTAGGCCTTATCTCCTAGCCCCTAGGCCTTATCTCCTAGTCCCTACCCCTAGGCCTTATCTCCTAGTCCTTACCCCTAGGCCTTATCTCCTAGTCCTTACCCCTAGGAACTCCTGTAGATCTGAGAGAATTTGATTGGCATACTATGGTGGAATTTCCTATTAGTCTATCAAATTCCTAGCAGTCTATAATTCTAACATAGTCTATCAGAGGACAAGGTGAAGCTACTATTACCTATTAATTTCTGTCAGATCTACATGTACTTCCTGTGAGGTACAGTACATGTTTCCGGACTGGGCCCAATTCAGATGTACTTCCTGTGAGGTACAGTACATGTTTCTGGACTGGGCCTATTTCAGATGTACTTCCTGTGAGGTACAGTAAATGTTTCTGGACTGGGCCCAATTCAGATGTACTTCCTGTGAGGTACAGTAAATGTTTCTGGACTGGGCCCAATTCAGATGTACTTCCTGTGAGGTACAGCAAATGTTTCTGGACTGGCCCCAATTCAGATGTACTTCCTGTGAGGTACAGTACACGTTTCTGGACTGGGCCTATTTCAGATGTACTTTCTATTCCTCCTGAAGTTGAAACTTTAGCAGTTTAATCGTCTGAGTTGGTAAAAGGGTTGGGGGTCAATTCCATTTCAATTCAAGTCAATTCAGAAAATAAACCACATTCAAATCTACATATTCTTTATTGAAAAGGATTGAAGAAGATTTTAATTGTAATTTCAGTGTCATTCCTGAATTGAGAGGTATTGAAATGGAATGAATTGACCCCAACCCTGGTTGGTAGTAGAACACAGCAGAGAAGATGTTATGGTTAATTAAACCCGAGCAGGTATCTCACCTGAAAGACAATCAGCTCCTCCAGAATGATCTCCTCAGTCTCCCAGTTGTCTTTGGGGACAGACACCACTTTCAGCACCTTGCCATCATCTGAAGAGGAGGGAGAAAAGCAGGAAGTAACTGAGTGACAGGTGTGCATATGATTTTCCTACGCAGGTAACAACAACCAATTACACTTGATGTCTTATACAGCAAGTTACCGTCAAATGAAAACGGTGGGTTAAAAGTCCCTATGTCATAGCAACCACCCTGTCATAGCAACCACCCTGTCATAGCAACCACCCTCTCTGACCAACCTGCCTGACTGACTAACCACCCTGTCTGACCAACCTGCCTGACTGACTAACCACCCTGTCTGACCAACCTGCCTGACTGACTAACCACCCTGTCTGACCAACCTGCCTGACTGACTAACCACCCTGCCTGACGAACCACCCTGCTTGACCAACCTGCCTGACTGACTAACTACCCTGCCTGACCAACCTGCCTGACTGACCAACCACCCTGCCTGACGAACCACCCTGCTTGACCAACCTGCCTGACTGACTAACTACCCTGTCTGACAAACCTGCCTGACTGACTAACCACCCTGCCTGACGAACCACCCTGCTTGACCACCCTGCCTGACCAACCTGCCTGCCTGATGAACCACCCTGCCTGACCAACCTGCCTGACTGACGAACCACCCAGCCTGACGAACCACCCTGCCTGACCAACCACCCAGCCTGACGAACAACCCTGCCTGACCAACCTGCCTGCCTGACTAACCACCCTGCCTGACTGACTTAACCACCCAGCCTGACCAACCTGCCTGCCTGACTAACCACCCTGCCTGACCAACCTGCCTGACTGACTAACCACCCTGCCTGACCAACCTGCCTGACTGACTAACCACCCTGCCTGACGAACCACCCTGCTTGACCAACCTGCCTGACTGACTAACTACCCTGCCTGACCAACCTGCCTGACTGACCAACCAACCTGCCTGACGAACCACCCTGCTTGACCAACCTGCCTGACTGACTAACTACCCTGTCTGAGAAACCTGCCTGACTGACTAACCACCCTGCCTGACGAACCACCCTGCTTGACCAACCTCTCTGACTGACTAACCACCCTGCCTGACCAACCTGCCTGACTGACCAACCTGCCTGACTGACTAACCACCCTGCCTGACGAACCACCCTGCCTGACCAACCTGCCTGCCTGACTAACCACCCTGCCTGACTGACTAACCACCTTGCCTGACCAACCTGCCTGCCTGACTAA
The DNA here is from genome assembly GCF_021184085.1 of Oncorhynchus gorbuscha. Classification (NCBI taxonomy): domain Eukaryota; kingdom Metazoa; phylum Chordata; class Actinopteri; order Salmoniformes; family Salmonidae; genus Oncorhynchus; species Oncorhynchus gorbuscha. The sequence continues at coordinate 10,344,852 of NC_060175.1, forward strand.
CCACCCTGCCTGACTGACTAACCACCCAGCCTGACCAACCTGCCTGCCTGACTAACCACCCTGCCTGACCAACCTGCCTGCCTGACGAACCACCCTGCCTGACCAACCTGCCTGACTGACGAACCACCCTGCCTGACCAACCTGCCTGCCTGACTAACCACCCTGCCTGACCAACCTGCCTGCCTGACGAACCACCCTGCCTGACCAACCTGCCTGCCTGACGAACCACCCTGCCTGACCAACCTGCCTGCCTGACTAAACACCCTGCCTGACTGACTAACCACCCTGCCTGACCAACCTGTCTGCCTGACTAACCACCCTGCCTGACCACCCTGCCTGACGAACCACCCTGCCTGACCAACCTGCCTGCCTGACGAACCACCCTGCCTGACCAACCTGCCTGCCTGACGAACCACCCTGCCTGACCAACCTGCCTGACTGACTAACCACCCTGCCTGACCAACCTGCCTGCCTGACTAACCACCCTGCCTGACCACCCTGCCTGACGAACCACCCTGCCTGACCAACCTGCCTGCCTGACTAACCACCCTGCCTGACCAACCTGTCTGCCTGACTAACCACCCTGCCTGACGAACCACCCTGCCTGACCAACCTGCCTGCCTGACTAACCACCCTGCCTGACCAACCTGCCTGCCTGACTAACCACCCTGCCTGACCACCCTGCCTGACTAACCACCCTGCCTGACCAACCTGCCTGACTGACTAACCACCCAGCCTGACGAACCACTCCTCCTGACTGTGTGCTTCATGCATTGATGCTGTGGTGTGATCGTTACTTAGTGGCATTGTCTAGTGCGTGTGTATGTGTGTACATGTTTGCTAAGTTAAGTTTTGTGTGTCGGCCCAAACTAAACTCATTAACAGGGATAACACGGTAGTGTGTGATTTCTGACTTTAAAATATTTAACCTCAATGGGTGACCAGAGGTCATGGCAACGTTCCCACTAAAAGGAGAGCCTTCAGACAGAGCTCAGCTATCTACCTCAGCTTGATGAATGACTCTGTGTCTTAGTGCTAATGCTAGTAAATCACAGGATTCCATTCATCTCACCAGACATTCGCTTGCCTTGATTAGACACACTCTTAATACGGACACGATTCACTATGCCTTAATTCAAGTGATGATAATCTCAATGGAAAATACTCAAAACTGAAGCCTGTTGATCTGATGATTGCCGACCAACAGCAGAGTCTTGACTCTGAGATCCACCAGGGTTCAGACAGAGAGGGTTGAATGTCAGAGTGCAGGGCTATGGAACAGTGATCACACTAAGGTGAGCTGGGCCGTTGGAGCCCAACATGGCCTGGTTCATCAGTCTCAGACGTAGATTAGTTGTTGAGCCACAGGAAAGTTCCCACGGTAACCCTTTCCCCAGGATAATCAGTCTCCGTCCTGGGACCATCCTGACATTATCGTGAAGAACCAACACTGCCAGTCCTCTGTGTGTGTGTGTGTGTGTGTCTTGAACTTTACCCTATTCTAAGTGAATCATTTTAAGACAGACACCCCTCTGCAAACACACTCTGCACACACACGTTAACTGTATCAGACCCCTCTCTACTGTTGGGATCAGACCCCTCTCTACCGTTGGTATCAGACCCCTCTCTACTGTTGGTATCAGACCCCTCTCTACTGTTGGTATCAGACCCCTCTCTACTGTTGGTATCAGACCCCTCTCTACTGTTGGTATCAGACCCCTCTCTACTGTTGGTATCAGTCCCCCTCTCTACAGTTGGTATCAGACCCCTCTCTACTGTTGGTATCAGTCCCCTCTCTACTGTTGGTATCAGACCCCTCTCTACTGTTGGTATCAGTCCCCCTCTCTACTGTTGGTATCAGTCCCCCTCTCTACAGTTGGTATCAGACCCCTCTCTACTGTTGGTATCAGACCCCTCTCTACTGTTGGTATCAGACCCCTCTCTACTGTTGGTATCAGTCCCCCTCTCTACAGTTGGTATCAGACCCCTCTCTACTGTTGGTATCAGTCCCCTCTCTACTGTTGGTATCAGTCCCCCTCTCTACTGTTGGTATCAGTCCCCCTCTCTACTGTTGGTATCAGACCCCTCTCTACTGTTGGTATCAGTCCCCTCTCTACTGTTGGTATCAGTCCCCTCTCTACTGTTGGTATCAGACCCCTCTCTACTGTTGGTATCAGACCCCTCTCTACTGTTGGTATCTGTCCCCTCTCTACTATTGGTATCAGACCCCTCTCTACTGTTGGTATCAGTCCCCTCTCTACTGTTGGTATCAGACCCCTCTCTACTGTTGGTATCAGACCCCTCTCTACTGTTGGTATCAGACCCCTCTCTACTGTTGGTATCAGTCCCCCTCTCTACAGTTGGTATCAGACCCCTCTCTACTGTTGGTATCAGTCCCCTCTCTACTTTTGGTATCAGACCCCTCTCTACTGTTGGTATCAGTCCCCCTCTCTACTGTTGGTATCAGACCCCTCTCTACTGTTGGTATCAGTCCCCTCTCTACTGTTGGTATCAGACCCCTCTCTACTGTTGGTATCAGACCCCTCTCTACTGTTGGTATCAGTCCCCTCTCTACTGTTGGTATCAGACCCCTCTCTACCGTTGGTATCAGACCCCTCTCTACCGTTGGTATCAGACCCCTCTCTACTGTTGGTATCAGACCCCTCTCTACTGTTGGTATCAGACCCCTCTCTACTGTTGGTATCAGACCCCTCTCTACTGTTGGTATCAGACCCCTCTCTACTGTTGGTATCAGTCCCCCTCTCTACTGTTGGTATCAGTCCCCTCTCTACTGTTGGTATCAGTCCCCTCTCTACTGTTGGTATCAGTCCCCTCTCTACTGTTGGTATCAGACCCCTCTCTACTGTTGGTATCAGACCCCTCTCTACTGTTGGTATCAGACCCCTCTCTACTGTTGGTATCAGTCCCCTCTCTACTGTTGGTATCAGACCCCTCTCTACTGTTGGTATCAGTCCCCCTCTCTACTGTTGGTATCAGACCCCTCTCTACTGTTGGTATCAGTCCCCTCTCTACTGTTGGTATCAGACCCCTCTCTACTGTTGGTATCAGACCCCTCTCTACTGTTGGTATCAGACCCCTCTCTACTGTTGGTATCAGACCCCTCTCTACTGTTGGTATCAGACCCCTCTCTACTGTTGGTATCAGACCCCTCTCTACTGTTGGTATCAGTCCCCTCTCTACTGTTGGTATCAGACCCCTCTCTACTGTTGGTATCAGACCCCTCTCTACTGTTGGTATCAGACCCCTCTCTACTGTTGGTATCAGACCCCTCTCTACTATTGGTATCAGACCCCTCTCTACTGTTGGTATCAGACCCCTCTCTACTGTTGGTATCAGACCCCTCTCTACTGTTGGTATCAGACCCCTCTCTACTGTTGGTATCAGACCCCTCTCTACTGTTCACTATGACAGCCTTCTGTTGGCATCTGGTCTGTGTTCACTATGACAGCCTTCTGTTGGTATCTGTGTTCACTATGACAGCCTTCTGTTGGTATCTGTGTTCACTATGACAGCCTTCTGTTGGTATCTGTGTTCACTATGACAGCCTTCTGTTGGTATCTGTGTTCACTATGACAGCCTTCTGTTGGTATCTGGTCTGTGTTCACTATGACAGCCTTCTGTTGGTATCTGGTCTGTGTTCACTATGACAGCCTTCCGTTGGTATCTGGTCTGTGTTCACTATGACAGCCTTCCGTTGGTATCTGGTCTGTGTTCACTATGACAGCCTTCTCTCTTACTTGACATGTGCCCAGGTATATTATACTGTCCATCCTCAGCATCCACCCTTCGTAGCGTGTTGGGAACACTGTTCACTACTACACCCCAGCCCCACCTTCTCCCTGTACCCTTCGTAGGGTGTTGGGAACACTGTTCACTACTACACCCCAGCCCCACCTTCTCCCTGTACCCTTCGTAGGGTGTTGGGAACACTGTTCACTACTACACCCCAGCCCCACCTTCTCCCTGTACCCTTCGTAGGGTATTGGGAACACTGTTCACTACTACACTACACCCCAGCCCCACTTTCTCCCTGTACCCTTAGTCGGGTGTTGGGAACACTGTTCATTCCTACACTACACCTCAGCCACACTGTCTCCCTGTACCCTTCGTGTAGCACATTAACACTCTCTTACCTGTGCCCAGGTGTTAGGACGTCATACTGCCCATCCTCAGCATCCACCCTGTCGACTACTACCCTTCGTAGGGTGTAGCACATTCACACTCTCTTACCTGTGCCCAGGTGTAGGACGTCATACTGCCCATCCTCAGCATCCACCCTGTCGACTACTACCCTTCGTAGGGTGTAGCACATTCACACTCTCTTACCTGTGCCCAGGTGTAGGACGTCATACTGCCCATCCTCAGCATCCACCCTGTCGACTACTACCCTTCGTAGGGTGTAGGGCACATTGACGTGGGTGAAGACAGGCCGGCGGGTGATTGGAAGGATGGGTTCCCACATCAGCTGGTGACCCCTCATGAAGCTCACTACGTCATCAGGGAAGTCACGAGTAGACTTGTGGAGGGGGTCATACGTTTCGCTGGGACACTGGGGAAGGAAAATGACAATTAAAGGTTCATTCCAGGCCTTGGTTTCATGCGTGTTAACATTAGAAGCCTCCTCCACAAGTTTGTTTTATTCACTGCCTTAGCACACTATGCCAACCCAGATGTCCTAGCCATGTCTGAATCCTGGCTTAGGAAGACCACCAAAAACCCTGAAATTTCCATCCCTAAATATAACATTTTCCGACAAGATAGAGCTGCCAAAGGGAGGGGAATTAGCTATTTACTGCAGAGTCTACTGCCAAGTCTCTGCTAGGTATAGCCCCGCCTTATATCAGTTCAAAGGTCACTATAGCAGCACCCCCCGCAGCACGCGCTCCAGCAGATATATTTCACTGGTCACCCCTAAATCCAATTCCTCCTTTGGCTGACTTTCCTTCCAGTTCTCTGCTGCCAATGGAACAAACTGCAAAAATTGCTGAAGCTGGAAACTCTCCCTCACTAACTTCAAGCACCAGCTGTCAGAGCAGCTTACAGATCATTGCACCTGTACATAGGCCATCTGTAAATAGCCCATCTAACTACTCCATCCCCATACTGCATTTATTTATTTATTTTACTCCTTTGCACCCCAGTATCTCTACTTGCACATTCATCTTCTGCACATCCTACCATTCCAGTGTTTAATTGTAATTACTTCACCACCATGGCCTATTTATTGCCTTTCCTCTCTTATCCTACCTCATTGGCACATGCTGTATATAGATTATTGATTGTATGCTTGTTTATTCCATGTGTAACTCTGTTGTTGTATGTGTTGAACTACTTTGCTTTATCTTGGTCCAGGTCGCAGTTGCGAATGAGAACTTGTTCTCAACAAGCCTACCTGGTTAAATAAAGGTGAAATAAAAGAAAATAAAGATTATTCAAGGAGATGTCAAGGATTATTCAAGGAGAATTCAAGGATTATTCAAGAATTATTCAAGGAGGATTCAAGGATTATTCAAGGAGAATTCAAGGATTATTCAAGGAGAATTCAAGGATTATTCAAGGAGTATTAAAGGATTATTCAAGGAGAATTCAAGGATTATTCAAGGGGAATTCAAGGATTATTCAAGGAGAATTCAAGGATTGTTCAAGGAGATTTCAAGGATTATTCAAGGAGTATTACAGGATTATTCAAGGAGAATTCACAGATTATTCAAGGGGAATTCAAGGATTATTAAAGGATTATTCAAGGAGAATTCAAGGATTATTCAAGGAGAATTCAAGGATTATTCAAGGAGAATTCAAGGATTATTCAAGGAGTATTAAAGGATTATTCAAGGAGAATTCAAGGGGAATTCAAGGATTATTCAAGGATTATTCAAGGATTATTCAAGGATTATTCAAGGATTATTCAAGGATTATTCAAGGATTATTCAAGGATTATTCAAGGAGAATTCAAGGAGATTTCAATGAGATTTCAATGAGATTTCAAGGATTATTCAAGGAGAATTCAAGGAGAATTCAAGGAGATTTCAATGATTATTCAAGGAGAATTCAAGGAGTATTACTTGAGGTCACAGTGACCACAGATCACAGAGTTATAGTTTTTATTGTTGTTCTAGTTGGATGACTGGTTTTGTTTCATGTTTTATTATTCAAATCAACAGCACTTTGATCGCAAAAGAGACGGCAAAATGTAACACTGTAAGCAAGGCACAGCTACTTATATAATCTAAGGAAGATCATTTGATCTTCAATTGTCAGAGTCATTTCCTCCTACCATCCTGGCAAAACAAAATCACTGATATGACAAGCATGAGCATCATGTGGTGTTTAAACTGGCAACAGACTCTCATTTAAACTCCTATTATTTCCTTTGAAATGTGGCTGCCATTACTCTCTCTCTGTGCGTGCTGTTCAGTGACTCAGGGGTTAAAATTACCCTGGATGATGATGTGAAGCTGTTTCACTTGAATTTTAATCATGCAACCAAAACACTGACGTCCCTGACCCTAGTAATCAACCACTTTCAAGGAACTGTGTGTGTGTGTGTGTGTGTGTGTGTGTGTGTGTGTGTGTGTGTGTGTGTGTGTGTGTGTGTGTGTGTGTGTGTGTGTGTGTGTGTGTGTGTGTGTGTGTGTGTGTGTGTGTGTGTGTGTGTGTGTGTGTGTGTGTGTGTGTGTGTGTGTGTGTGTGTGTGTGTGTGTGTGGTAATCAAGCACATCCAAGGAGCCGCTCCACTGCCTGTAGTGTTCCCTAAAAGGGGGACTAGAATAACAGTGAGATCCAGCCACTTCCGACAGAGCACTAAAACACATTAAACATTCCCCTGAAGCCTCTGGCTGACAAGTTACCACTTCCCAGGGGAATGCATAGCCGAGGTGTTAAATCAACCAGCCAGCGGTCAGATTCCAACAGTTTTATCAGCTTGTTTAAATCAACCAGCCAGTGGTCAGATTCCAACAGTTTTATCAGCTTGTTTAAATCAACCAGCCAGTGGTCAGAGTCCAACAGCTTTATCAGCTTTTTATAATCAACCAGCCAGTGGTTAGTGTCCAACAGCTTTATCAGCTTGTTTAATCAACCAGCCAGTGGTAAGTGTCCAACAGCTTTATCAGCTTGTTTAAATCAACCAGCCAGTGGTAAGTGTCCAACAGCTTTATCAGCTTGTTATAATCAACCAGCCAGTGGTCAGAGTCCAACAGCTTTATCAGCTTTTTATAATCAACCAGCCAGTGGTTAGTGTCCAACAGCTTTATCAGCTTGTTTAAATCAAACAGCCAGCGGTCAGAGTCCAACAGCTTTATCAGCTTGTTTAAATCAACCAGCCAGTGGTAAGTGTCCAACAGCTTTATCAGCTTGTTATAATCAACCAGCCAGTGGTAAGTGTCCAACAGCTTTATCAGCTTTTTATAATCAACCAGCCAGTGGTTAGTGTCCAACAGCTTTATCAGCTTGTTTAAATCAACCAGCCAGCGGTCAGAGTCCAACAGCTTTATCAGCTTGTTTAAATCAACCAGCCAGTGGTAAGTGTCCAACAGCTTTATCAGCTTTTTATAATCAACCAGCCAGTGGTTAGTGTCCAACAGCTTTATCAGCTTGTTTAAATCAACCAGCCAGCGGTCAGAGTCCAACAGCTTTATCAGCTTGTTTAAATCAACCAGCCAGTGGTAAGTGTCCAACAGCTTTATCAGCTTTTTATAATCAACCAGCCAGTGGTTAAGTGTCCAACAGCTTTATCAGCTTGTTTAAATCAACCAGCCAGTGGTCAGTGTCCAACAGCTTTATCAGCTTGTTTAAATCAACCAGCCAGTGGTAAGTGTCCAACAGCTTTATCAGCTTTTTATAATCAACCAGCCAGTGGTTAGTGTCCAACAGCTTTATCAGCTTGTTTAAATCAACCAGCCAGCGGTCAGAGTCCAACAGCTTTATCAGCTTGTTTAAATCAACCAGCCAGTGGTAAGTGTCCAACAGCTTTATCAGCTTGTTATAATCAACCAGCCAGTGGTTAGTGTCCAACAGCTTTATCAGCTTGTTTAAATCAACCAGCCAGCGGTCAGAGTCCAACAGCTTTATCAGCTTGTTTAAATCAACCAGCCAGTGGTAAGTGTCCAACAGCTTTATCAGCTTGTTATAATCAACCAGCCAGTGGTAAGTGTCCAACAGCTTTATCAGCTTTTTATAATCAACCAGCCAGTGGTTAGTGTCCAACAGCTTTATCAGCTTGTTTAAATCAACCAGCCAGTGGTAAGTGTCCAACAGCTTTATCAGCTTTTTATAATCAACCAGCCAGTGGTTAGTGTCCAACAGCTTTATCAGCTTGTTTAAATCAACCAGCCAGCGGTCAGAGTCCAACAGCTTTATCAGCTTGTTTAAATCAACCAGCCAGTGGTTAGTGTCCAACAGCTTTATCAGCTTGTTATAATCAACCAGCCAGTGGTTAGTGTCCAACAGCTTTATCAGCTTGTTATAATCAACCAGCCAGTGGTTAGTGTCCAACAGCTTTATCAGCTTGTCATAATCAACCAGCCAGTGGTAAGTGTCCAACAGCTTTATCAGCTTGTTATAATCAACCAGCCAGTGGTTAGTGTCCAACAGCTTTATCAGCTTGTTATAATCAACCAGCCAGTGGTTAGTGTCCAACAGCTTTATCAGCTTGTTATAATCAACCAGCCAGTGGTTAGTGTCCAACAGCTTTATCAGCTTGTTATAATCAACCAGCCAGTGGTTAGTGTCCAACAGCTTTATCAGCTTGTTTAAATCAACCAGCCAGCGGTCAGAGTCCAACAGCTTTATCAGCTTGTTTAAATCAACCAGCCAGTGGTAAGTGTCCAACAGCTTTATCAGCTTTTTATAATCAACCAGCCAGTGGTTAGTGTCCAACAGCTTTATCAGCTTGTTTAAATCAACCAGCCAGCGGTCAGAGTCCAACAGCTTTATCAGCTTGTTTAAATCAACCAGCCAGTGGTTAGTGTCCAACAGCTTTATCAGCTTGTTATAATCAACCAGCCAGTGGTTAGTGTCCAACAGCTTTATCAGCTTGTCATAATCAACCAGCCAGTGGTAAGTGTCCAACAGCTTTATCAGCTTGTTATAATCAACCAGCCAGTGGTAAGTGTCCAACAGCTTTATCAGCTTGTTATAATCAACCAGCCAGTGGTTAGTGTCCAACAGCTTTATCAGCTTGTTATAATCAACCAGCCAGTGGTTAGTGTCCAACAGCTTTATCAGCTTGTTATAATCAACCAGCCAGTGGTTAGTGTCCAACAGCTTTATCAGCTTGTTATAATCAACCAGCCAGTGGTTAGTGTCCAACAGCTTTATCAACTTGTTATAATCAACACACGTTTTGCTTGTCTGCCACCAGATCGGGATTCAAATACTTTTTGAAACCTTTCAAATATTTTGAGAATTTCCTTAAGCTCGCCTGGAGTGCCAGGGGGGGCGGGGTTTACACTTTTGGGACTTTTCGATTGGTTCCGTTGTAAAAGGCTCAATCAAGCACATCTTTTTTTAATGATTTGTCAATCTGTGTGCCTGCCTGTCTCTCTTTCTGCTTGCTTCCCTGTCTGTCTGTTTGTCCATCCGTCTGTCTGTCACTTCCATCCCTGCTGAGAAACTCACAGTGCCAGGTCGTGGATATGGGATCCTCCCCTTGTACTCCACCCAGCGGTAGTCGGGCCCTTCCTTGTGGGCGAACGGACCGTTGAAGGCTGCCCTGATAGAGGCCATAGAGTAGACACACACTGCTGACCCTCTGAAGACAGAACTAGAGGAGAGAAGAGACAGAGGGGGGTTACAATGCTGAGGAGAGGAGAGGAGAGGAGAGGAGAGGAGAGGAGAGGAGAGGAGAGGAGAGGAGAGGAGAGGAGAGGAGAGGAGAGGAGAGGAGAGGAGAGGAGAGGAGAGGAGAGGACGAAAAAAACACAGTGTAAGAAAGAGACAGAGAGGGGGGGAGGAAAGGAAAGAGAGAGAGGGAGGGGAGAGGAAGGTGGAAAGGGTAAGAGAGTGTTAACATGTATCCGGGTGGGTTACAATAACACACCCAGCCGGGCCTCACCACCCCTGACCCCTCAATAACCCCTGGGGTCACTGCAGCCCTGAGACGGGAGCGTGCACGTGTCAGGGGATGGAAGAGTGCACGTGTCAGGGGGATGGAAGAGTGCACGTGTCAGGGGGATGGAAGAGTGCACGTGTCAGGGGGATGGAAGAGTGCACGTGTCAGGAGATGGAAGAGTGCACGTGTCAGGGGATGGAAGAGTGCACGTGTCAGGGGATGGAAGAGTGCACGTGTCAGGGGATGGAAGAGTGCACGTGTCAGGGGATGGAAGAGTGCACGTGTCAGGGGATGGAAGAGTGCACGTGTCAGGGGGATGGAAGAGTGCACGTGTCAGGGGGATGGAAGAGTGCACGTGTCAGGGGGATGGAAGAGTGCACGTGTCAGGGGGATGGAAGAGTGCACGTGTCAGGGGGATGGAAGAGTGCACGTGTCAGGGGATGGAAGAGTGCACGTGTCAGGGGATGGAAGAGTGCACGTGTCAGGGGATGGAAGAGTGCACGTGTCAGGTGATGGAAGAGTGCACGTGTCAGGGGATGGAAGAGTGCACGTGTCAGGGGATGGAAGAGTGCACGTGTCAGGGGATGGAAGAGTGCACGTGTCAGGGGATGGAAGAGTGCAGGGGATGGAAGAGTGCACGTGTCAGGGGGATGGAAGAGTGCACGTGTCAGGGGATGGAAGAGTGCACGTGTCAGGGGATGGAAGAGTGCACGTGTCAGGGGGATGGAAGAGTGCACGTGTCAGGGGGATGGAAGAGTGCACGTGTCAGGGGGATGGAAGAGTGCACGTGTCAGGGGATGGAAGAGTGCACGTGTCAGGGGATGGAAGAGTGCACGTGTCAGGGGATGGAAGAGTGCACGTGTCAGGGGATGGAAGAGTGCACGTGTCAGGGGGATGGAAGAGTGCATGTGTCAGGGGGATGGAAGAGTGCACGTGTCAGGGGGATGGAAGAGTGCACGTGTCAGGGGGATGGAAGAGTGCACGTGTCAGGGGGATGGAAGAGTGCACGTGTCAGGGGGATGGAAGAGTGCACGTGTCAGGGGGATGGAAGAGTGCACGTGTCAGGCTGGTTGTTTTGTTAAGGAACTAGAGAACATCCTTTTAACGTTTTTTGGTATGTTGTCTTTTAGGGAGATTCTCACTGAGAATCGTACATTTTCATTTGTTCACAGATAAAAGATCTGCAATACAGTGAAAGTGTACTTCCTCTAAGTTCTTAAAAGGGGAACTGACAGTGTTTAAGCAAAATTAAATATTTTTTTAATCAGTTCATATACACACCCAGGAAGAATAAGAATATTTTTTACATTTTCTGACAAGCGAGCAGTTAGATTTGGTCATTTTGTAAATTAATGTAATGTCTGGGAATTACGTAAAGTAAGGCATTTGTTACATTTCTATAGCAACCTAGTTTGTCATTTTCCTAATTAATAGACACCGCAGTAAATGACACCTGGTAAAAAACATCTGTCTTTTCCAGGGCCGGGAATGCAGACCGTTGAGCCATAGCCAATCAGAAATACAGCCTATATGAAACACGGGCCTGCCATCGTTCAATTTCAACTGGACCGCGTTTTTACAGGAAGTAAACAACAGCACGACTGCAGATCATTAGAACTCATTTACCAAAATAAAGAAAAATACCCCTGAATGGATTTCTGAAAATATGTAAAACACCACAGGAGTCCTCTTACATTTGGGAACTTTTACAATCCTATTGATCAAACAACCATGAAAAGTTAGGCTCTCTCTCCCTCAGTTGCCTAAGCGCATCAACAACAACAAGATCAACAACTAATGTTAGCCAGAGCGAGATGAGCTCAAATCTAACGAGGGAACAGTAGATAAACCCTCACAAACTTTTTCCAGTAGCCTGCTCGTCCTTCTGCAGCTTGCCTGCCAAAGCATGCTTGTCCCAACCCATGTTTTGAGAACTGAATGGGAACTTGCCTGCCTGCCTGCCAAATACATTTCTGTCACACCCTGATCTGTTTCACCTGTGATTGTCTCCACCCCCTCCAGGTGTCTCTTATTTTCCCCAGTGTATTTATCCTTGTGTTTCCTGTCTCTCTGTGCCTGTTCATCTTGTATGTTCCAAGTCAACCAGTGGTTTTCCCATACTCCTGCTTCTATTCTCCTTTTTCTAGTCCTTCCGGTTTTGACCCTTGCCTGTTTTCTGGACTCTGTACCCGCCTGCCTGACCATTCTGCCTGCCTTGACCTCGAGCCTGTCTGCCACTCTGTACCTGCCTGCCTGACCGTTCTGCCTGCCTTGACCTCGAGCCTGTCTGCCACTCTGTACCTGCCTGCCTGACCGTTCTGCCTGCCCTGACCTCGAGCCTGTCTGTCACTCTGTACCTCCTGGACTCCTGAACTGGTTTTGACCTTCTACCTGTCCACAACCATTCTCTTGCCCACCCCTTTGGGATTGTTAATAAACATCGTGGACTGTAACCATCTGCATCTGGGTCTCGCCTTATAATTTAATTGACAACTAATAGATATGCTAACTGTGGATAACAGTCGTTTTAAGTTTAGCATAGCTAGCAAAGCGTTTCACATTTCTTGCTAGCTAATCAAATGACACCTGCATCTCTAGCTGTGTAGCCCCTGATAAACGATATGAGGGGATATATTCAGTCACTCCCCCACTTATCCAATGACATGGCATCCCAGGGGTGTCGAACACAATCACACGGGCTGTATTGAAAAAAAAAAAAAAATTTGCATGGCCAGACAGCCTATTAGTTTATACAACAACAACAAAACACATGCAACTGCGACCAAAACTGGCCAAATATGTTTTTTTATAATGTAAATAATAATAATAATGTAAATAGTACATAGTATTTTAACATATTAAAACAAAAGAAGAGGAACAGTTGTCCAGCCTTAGCTGCTATGCTTGCAGATATAATTCGATCCAAATCAAAAGGTATTTAATAATTCCAAATAACAAAAACATTAGCTATAGGTTGTTGTAACATTTCAACTTAAAACATGTTCTGCCTTTTTTTTGTTGATGCACGGCATGGATCACTAGTGTGGTTGAATACAGTATGACTGTATGGGTCACTGGTGTGGTTGACTACAGTATGACTGTATGGGTCACTGGTGTGGTTGAATACAGTATGACTGTATGGGTCACTGGTGTGGTTGAATACAGTATTACTGTATGGGTCACTGGTGTGGTTGAATACAGTATTACTGTATGGGTCACTGGTGTGGTTGAATACAGTATTACTGTATGGGTCACTGGTGTGGTTGATGGTTGGTCACTGGTGTGGTTGAATACAGTATTACTGTATGGGTCACTGGTGTGGTTGAATACATTATTAATGTATGGGTCACTGGTGTGGTTGAATACAGTATTACTGTATGGGTCACTGGTGTGGTTGAATACAGTATTACTGTATGGGTCACTGGTGTGGTTGAATACAGTATTACTGTATGGGTCACTGGTGTGGTTGAATACAGTATTACTGTATGGGTCACTGGTGTGGTTGAATACAGTATTAATGTATGGGTCACTGGTGTGGTTGAATACAGTATTACTGTATGGGTCACTGGTGTGGTTGAATACAGTATTAATGTATGGGTCACTGGTGTGGTTGAATACAGTATTACTGTATGGGTCACTGGTGTGGTTGTGGGTCATGGGTCACTGTGTGGTTGAATACAGTATTACTGTATGGGTCACTGGTGTGGTTGAATACAGTATTACTGTATGGGTCACTGGTGTGGTTGAATACAGTATTAATGTATGGGTCACTGGTGTGGTTGAATACAGTATTACTGTATGGGTCACTGGTGTGGTTGAATACAGTATTACTGTATGGGTCACTGGTGTGGTTGAATACAGTATTACTGTATGGGTCACTGGTGTGGTTGAATACAGTATTACTGTATGGGTCACTGGTGTGGTTGAATACAGTATTACTGTATGGGTCACTGGTGTGGTTGAATACAGTATTACTGTATGGGTCACTGGTGTGGTTGAATACAGTATTAATGTATGGGTCACTGGTGTGGTTGAATACAGTATTAATGTATGGGTCACTGGTGTGGTTGAATACAGTATTACTGTCATGGGTCACTGGTGTGGTTAACTGTATGGGTCACTGGTGTGGTTGAATACAGTATTACTGTATGGGTCACTGGTGTGGTTGAATACAGTATTATTTATTATTATTTATTTGTCAAAGACGCCTAATACAACAAGGGTAGTGAAATGCTTACTTGACAAGCCCTTAACTAATATTGAGCAAGTAGACTAAAATAAAAAGTAATAATTAAAAGTAAAACAATAACAATAACAATAACAATAGCGAGGCCATATACAGGGGGTACCGGTACAGAGTCAATGTGGAGGCTATATACAGGGGGTACCAGTACAGTGTCAATGTGGAGGCTATATACAGGGGGTACCGGTACAGAGTCAATGTGGAGGCTATATACAGGGGGTACCGGTACAGAGTCAATGTGGAGGTTATATACAGGGGTACCGGTACAGAGTCAATGTGGAGGCTATATACAGGGGTACCGGTACAGAGTCAATGTGGAGGTTATATACAGGGGTACCGGTACAGAGTCAATGTGGAGGCTATATACAGGGGTACCGGTACAGAGTCAATGTGGAGTCTATATACAGGGGGTACCGGTACAGAGTCAATGTGGAGGCTATATACAGGGGTACCGGTACAGAGTCAATGTGGAGGCTATATACAGGGGGTACCGGTACAGAGTCAATGTGGAGGCTATATACAGGGGTACCGGTACAGAGTCAATGTGGAGGTTATATACAGGGGGTACCGGTACAGAGTCAATGTGGAGGCTATATACAGGGGTACCGGTACTGAGTCAATGTGGAGGCTATATACAGGGGGTACCGGTACAGAGTCAATGTGGAGGCTATATACAGGGGGTACCGGTACTGAGTCAATGTGGAGGCTATATACAGGGGGTACCGGTACAGAGTCAATGTGGAGGCTATATACAGGGGGTACCGGTACAGAGTCAATGTGGAGGCTATATACAGGGGTACCGGTACAGAGTCAATGTGGAGGCTATATACAGGGGGTACCGGTACAGAGTCAATGTGGAGGCTATATACAGGGGTACCGGTACAGAGTCAATGTGGAGGCTATATACAGGGGGTACCGGTACAGAGTCAATGTGGAGGCTATATACAGGGTGTACCGGTACAGAGTCAATGTGGAGGCTATATACAGGGGTACCGGTACAGAGTCAATGTGGAGGCTATATACAGGGGTACCAGTACAGAGTCAATGTGGAGGTTATATACAGGGGTACCGGTACAGAGTCAATGTGGAGGTTATATACAGGGGGTACCGATACAGAGTCAGTGTGGAGACTATATACAGGGGGTACCAGTACAGAGTCAATGTGGAGGTTATATACAGGGGGTACCGGTACAGAGTCAATGTGGAGGTTATATACAGGGGGTACCGATACAGAGTCAGTGTGGAGACTATATACAGGGGGTACCGGTACAGAGTCATTTTGGAGGCTATATACAGGGGGTACCGGTACAGAGTCAATGTGGAGGCTATATACAGGGGGTACCGGTACAGAGTCAATGTGGAGGCTATATACAGGGGGTACCGGTACAGAGTCAATGTGGAGGCTATATACAGGGTGTACCGGTACAGAGTCAATGTGGAGGCTATATACAGGGGGTACCGGTACAGAGTCAATGTGGAGGCTATATACAGGGGGTACCAGTACAGAGTCAATGTGGAGGTTATATACAGGGGGTACCGGTACAGAGTCAATGTGGAGGTTATATACAGGGGGTACCGGTACAGAGTCAATGTGGAGGCTATATACAGGGGGACACCGAGTCAGTGCGCAGGGGTACAGGCTAGTATTCAGTAGTCTAATGTCTTGGGGGTAGATGCTGTTGAGGAGCCTTTTTGGTCCTAGACTTGGTGCTCTGGTAGTGCTTGCCTTGCGGTAGCAGTTGAGGAGCCTTTTGGTCCTAGACTTGGTGCTCTGGTAGTGCTTGCCTTGCGGTAGCAGTTGAGGAGCCTTTTGGTCCTAGACTTGGTGCTCTGGTAGTGCTTGCCTTGCGGTAGCTGTTGGGTAGCCTTTTGGTCCTAGACTTGGTGCTCTGGTAGTGCTTGCCTTGCGGTAGCTGTTGGGTAGCCTTTTGGTCCTAGACTTGGTGCTCTGGTAGTGCTTGCCTCGCGGTAGCTGTTGGGTAGCCTTTTGGTCCTAGACTTGGTGCTCTGGTAGTGCTTGCCTCGCGGTAGCTGTTGGGTAGCCTTTTGGTCCTAGACTTGGTGCTCTGGTAGTGCTTGCCTTGCGGTAGCTGTTGGGTAGCCTTTTGGTCCTAGACTTGGTGCTCTGGTAGTGCTTGCCTTGCGGTAGCTGTTGGGTAGCCTTTTGGTCCTAGACTTGGTGCTCTGGTAGTGCTTGCCTTGCGGTAGCTGTTGAGTAGCCAGCCAAGGCTACTTCTCTAATGTTGCTGTGATAGGCCTACATGTTCCTCCTTTGCCTGGTGTGTCGTTGCAGGTTTAGTTTTTTGGTTATTAATTTTCAAGCGTTAAAAAACCGAAGTCAGACTGCACCATTTTAGTAGCCTAGCTAGGACTGTGGCATGTGTCTGTACACTTTCCCTCTGCTGAACACAGCAAACCGGACAAACGAAAAATAGTTGAATTCACTGATGGGAGCACATCAGGCTGTAATTTGATAAAGTAGATGACTCAGCTATTGACTGGCTGGTGTGTTGTATTCGGCCCGCGGGCCTTGTGTTTGACACGTACACTATACTACTAGCCACATTATTACTGACTTGTGATTGTTCACCTTGCTAGTTTGATTGACATTCCCTGCCTTATTTACATGTGTACATTTCTGCTCCAAAATATTGAGTTATTGAAACATAAACAGTGCCTCCTGAATGGAACAAGACGGAGAGAGAAAGAGAGAAGGGAGGAAGGGAGTCTCCTGCACCTGGCTGGGAGACAGAGTGAAAGACAAACAATGTACCAGGTCAGCTGTGATTTACCACCTGACAGCAATATGTTTTGGACTACCAAGAAATGTATTGGTGAATTATATATTCATCTGCTTTGCTTTATCTTGGTCCAGGTCGCAGTTGTAAATGAGAACGTGTTCTCAACTAGCTTACCTGGTTAAATAAAAAAATAAAAAATAAAAAAATAAAAAAATAAATAAATAAAAAATAAAAAATCATGCATTGAACTACATCCATCTATTCTGCCAACAACCTTAGTGTACGTCATGGAACTCCTATTTTTAAAAACTCTTATAAAGCTAGTTTTGTAACATAAACTAGGAATTAGATTTTGTTTTTACTGAGATTATGATTGTCTGTTTGTATCATATCTGCAAAGTAGTTAATTAAAACACTGTCAATTCCACATTAAAATAAAACCAGTCATTAAATCATTGTCAGTTATTGTCATAAAATGAATCATATGAATCGTACAATAATATTTGTTGTGAAATGTTTAAAGCCCAAACTCACCTGGAGGTTGAGAAAACTCCGTAGATGACAGGGTTCTGGTCGTCTTTGGTCTCCAGAATGAAGATATCCTCTGAAATGAACCACAGTCAGAGACCATTAACAAAAGGAATACCTTTTCATGCTAGCAGAATGACCTGTACTCATTTTACCAGGACATTGTACCCCGAAACACTGTCAATCAAAAGTGAAAAAAGTTACAAGCCAGAAAACCAAACCACTAAACAAACAATTCAATAATTTCCTCTTATCAAAGTCATGATAATACAAATGTAAATGTTCATTAAAAAACATTTTTTTTTTAAACATTTCAGCAGTGTAGATAAAGAGTACCGAGCTCATCAAACTGTGTGTCCTGTCCCCCAGGTCCTGGTACAGAACACACCAGACGGGCCTTGAGGAAGGTACTCCAACGATTAATCAGACTCCTCTTCCCTCCGACGTCATTCTAACGGGAGACACAGAGGAGGTGATCGGACATGAAACCAACACCTACATATCTCTCAGTTAGGTACTTTTAGTCTCACTAATTTCATTCAAATCGGTCACTGTAGGATCTGCTGTTACTGTAGGATCTGCTGTTACTGTAGGATCTGTGACTGTAGGATCTGATGTTACTGTAGGATCTGTGACTGTAGGATCTGCTGTCACTGTAGGATCTGCTGTTACTGTAGGATCTGCTGTTACTGTAGGATCTGTGACTGTAGGATCTGATGTTACTGTAGGATCTGCTGTTACTGTAGAATCTGATGTTACTGTAGGATCTGATGTTACTGTAGGATCTGATGTTACTGTAGAATCTCTGTTACTGTAGGATCTGCTGTTACTATAGGATCTGCTGTTAATATAGGATCTGCTGTTAATATAGGATCTGCTGTTACTGTAGAATCTCTGTTACTGTAGGATCTGTTACTGTAGGATCTGCTGTTACTGTAGGATCTGGTGTTACTGTAGGATCTGATGTTACCGTCAGATCTGCTGTTACTGTAGGATCTGTTACTGTAGGATCTGCTGTTACTGTAGGATCTGGTGTTACTGTAGGATCTGCTGTTACTGTAGAATCTCTGTTACTGTAGGATATGTTACTGTAGGATCTGCTGTTACTGTAGGATCTGGTGTTACTGTAGGATCTGCTGTTACTGTAGAATCTCTGTTACTGTAGGATCTGCTGTTACTATAGGATCTGCTGTTAATATAGGATCTGCTTTTAATATAGGATCTGCTGTTACTGTAGAATCTCTGTTACTGTAGGATCTGTTACTGTAGGATCTGCTGTTACTGTAGGATCTGCTGTTACGGTAGGATCTGATGTTACTGTAGAATCTCTGTTACTGTATGATCTGCTGTTACTGTAGGATCTGCTGTTACTGTAGGATCTGTTACTGTAGGACCTGGTGTTACTGTAGGATCTGATGTTACTGTAGGATCTGCTGTTACTCTAGGATCTGTTACTGTAGGATCTGCTGTTACTGTATGATCTGATGTTACTGTATGATCTGATGTTACTGTAGGATCTGATGTTACTGTAGGATCTGCTGTTACTGTAGGATCTGCTGTTACTGTAGGATATGTTACTGTAGGATCTGTTACTGTAGGATCTGCTGTTACTGTAGGATCGGCTGTTACTGTAGAATCTCTGTTACTGTAGGATCTGTTACTGTAGGATCTGATGTTAATGTAGGATCTGATGTTACTGTAGGATCTGATGTTACTGTAGGATCTGCTGTTAATATAGGATATGCTGTTACTGTAGGCTCTGATGTTACTGTAGGCTCTGTTACTGTAGGCTCTGTTGTTACTGTAGGATCTGTTACTGTAGGATCTGTTGTTATTGTAGGATCTGTTACTGTAGGATCTGATGTTACTGTAGGATCTGATGTTACTGTAGGCTCTGATGTCACTGTAGGCTCTGATGTTACTGTAGACTCTGTTACTGTAGGCTCTGTTGTTACTGTAGGATCTGTTACTGTAGGATCTGTTGCTACTGTAGGATCTGCTGTTACTGTAGGATCTGCTGTTACTGTAGGATCTGTTACTGTAGGATCTGATGTTACTGTAGGATCTGATGTTACTGTAGGATCTGTTACTGTAGGATCTGTTACTGTAGGATCTGCTACTGTCGGATCTGCTGTTACTGTAGGATCTGTTACTGTAGGATCTGTTACTGTAGGATCTGCTGTTACTGTAGGATCTGCTGTTACTGTAGGATCTGCTGTTACAGTAGGATCTGTTACTGTAGGATCTGCTACTGTCGGATCTGCTGTTACTGTAGGATCTGTTACTGTAGGATCTGCTACTGTCGGATCTGCTGTTACTGTAGGATCTGTTACTGTAGGATCTGTTACTGTATGATCTGGTGTTACTGTAGGATCTGCTGTTACTGTAGGATCTGATGTTACTGTAGGATCTGCCTGCCACTGTAGGCTCTGCTGTCAAGCCCTTTGTGAAAATATTGTAGCAAATTCCTATTTACCTTGCAGATGCGTGCCACTCTACTGTAAACCCTCTTGTCCCACTGGCTGGACTCTACAGCTGTCTCCTTTAAGAAGAAGTAAACCTTGTCATCGTCCACACTTTGTGTGTCTGGAATGGAGAAGGAACCCACAAACTCTGGCTCTGCATGGGGAGGAAATTATATCATGGTGAGGAGGATAATACAGTATACAGATGTAGGATCTTAATTTGATCACCCCTGTTACAGGATAACTTTCCTGCATTGCAGGATATTTTAAACTTGTAGTGTAGTTGAGGTTAAAAAAGGATTCTAAAGTTTGTGATTTCCACTTTGACATTTCAGACTTCCCCTTACGAAAAATGTCCATTAATTCTAATCCACATAACTCATATTTTCTGTTGCTGCAGGATTATATTCCTGCTGTAACAAATTGGCTAAAATTAAGATCCTACATCTGTAGGAACCCTTTGGAACAGTCTAGAACATGATCAGTGTCTGGAATGGAGAAGAAACCCACAAACTAAGGCCCTGCATGGGAGAAACAAAAGATATCACGATGAGGACTCATCAACTCACTTCAGTATTGGACGTTTGTCTTAGACATAAACGTCAAATAATGACTTGGAGTGATTTGCCTCCTTGAAATGACGAGAAGATTGGCAAGAATCCCGAATTAGCTGAGGTAAGGAAAACAGTTGAGGCTTGTGCCTACAATCTAGCTGAGTACTTATAATTATAACGGTTGAGGCTTGTGCCTACGACCTAGCTGAGTACGTATAATTAGGAAATCTTTTGACAACTGCCATAGAGACATTTTTGTTTTCTGTCTCTTCAGTCCTCTGCGTCTCACCATTGAGCCAGTGGTCCTGGTAGGCCTCAGTGCGTATATAGTGCTGGTTGCTGCTGTGCACAGAGACAGAAAATACGGAATATAGCTGCGTTGGTACCCATAAAATCCACCGACGTCCCCGCATACAAATCTCCATCTAGGGGTGAGATTGGGATGGGGTTTGGCTTACAAAACATACATACATACATACATACATACATACATACATACATACATACATACATACATACATACATACATACATACATACATACATACATACATACAGACAGACAGACAGACAGACAGACAGACAGACAGACAGACAGACAGACAGACAGACAGACAGACAGACAGACAGACAGACAGACAGACAGACAGACAGACAGACAGACAGACAGACAGACAGACAGACAGACAGACAGACAGACAGACAGACAGACAGACAGACACTGACAGACATACTGACAGACAGACAGACAGACAGACAGACAGACAGACAGACAGACAGACAGACAGACAGACAGACAGACAGACAGACAGACAGACAGACAGACAGACAGACAGACAGACAGACTGTACATACATACATACATACATACATACATATATACATACATACATACATACATACATACATACATACATACATACATACATACATACATACATACATACATACATACATACATACATACATACATACATACATACATACATAAAAGCGACAGACAGACAGACAGACAGACAGACAGACAGACAGACAGACAGACAGACAGACATACATACATACATACATACATACATACATACATACATACATACATACATACATACATATACATACATACATACATACATACATACATACATACAGACATACACATACATACATGCATACATACATACATACATACATACATACACATCTTCATAAGACCCTCATCAAGGTAGAGTCAATTTGGTTGAACGCATCTGTCTGGTTTACAAGACTAAGAGTAATTTGGGTCGGTTTCATTGTTTTGGAAACTATATATATTTACAGCTATACCCTTTTGGAAAAGATCATGTATATTAAAATGTATTATTCTGAAATATGTCTGTCACATTTATTGGACAGGATATTGTTTATATAATATATAGCCTGTGTGAATATGGAATTCAGCAAATACTTATGGATATTCAATCACATAGGTAGTTACCATAGAACTCCTAAAACGCACAGAGCAGGACCTCATTCCCAGTGGTAGCAACTAACTCTGTTGTCCCTAATTATGAACCATATGTTTTATGTAGTGGGGTCTGGCGGGATTTACGTCCACTTCAAACTATGTGAGAACTAAATCATGTGGTTCTCTCCTCTAACTCCCTTCCTGGTCACACCATTTCTGGAGGCTGGAAGGGTGGGTTTGATTACCGCATCGGTCACATATTGAATATTGTGTGTCACAGTCAACGTTAACAGTTCTGTAAGTCATTGTGGAGGAAATGGTCTCCTTAATGTCAATATTTTCCATATTAGCTGGATATATTACTTATCGGTGAGCCTGGTCATTCTCTTCAAATACTGAAAATGCACGTGTCCCTGTCAACGTTCTGTATATCACTACAAGGGTTTCGTATGTGGACATTGTATTTGTATATGACTTACCGGTGAGCCTGGCGGTGAAGGGTTCCCGTGGACTAAAGGGACATTTCCCCCGGCCAGACTCCACAGCATGGCTCTGCAGACGGAACAACGGCTCCTAGGAGACCCACAGAGAACCGTAGAGATTCGATATAGTTCTATTCTACTCATGTTATGTTCTATTGTCTGGGATATACCGTCTGAGATCATACAGCCAGTTGGGTTCTCATTTGATCGAGCAGACAGGAATAAATATCTCTCTGGGAAGAAGAAGGGCGGGGATATATATTTCATGATTAACTACTCATGCTGTGATTGTGATAACATACAGGAACTCAAGTCCTTTTGTTCACTCGATGTAGAATACCTCACAATCAAATGCCAACCGTATTACCTCCCAAGACAATTCTCTTCAGTTATAGTCTAAGCTGTGTATATTCCCCCTCAAGCCGATACTATGACGGCCCTCAAAGAACTTCACTGGACTTTATGCAAACAGGAAACAGCATATCCTGAGGCCACATTTGTTGTAGCAGTGGATTTTAACAAAGAATATTTGAGGAAAACACTATAGAAGTTCTATCAACACATTGACTGTAGTTCTCGCGCTGCTAAACACTCGACTACTGCTACTCCAACTTCCGGGATGCCCTCCCAGCCCTCCAGCCCTCCATTCGGCATATCTGACCACGACTCCATTTTGCCCCTCCCTTCCTATAGGCAGAAACTCAAACAGGAAGTACCCATGCTGAGGACTATTCAATGCTAGTCTGACCAATCGGAATCCACGCTTCAAGATTGGGACTGGGATATGTTCCGGGTAGCCTTTGAGAATAATTAACGCTCAGACACGAGACGTATGTGACAGGGTCTCCAGACAATCACGGACTACAAAGGGGAAAACCAGCCACGTCACGGACACGGACACCTTGCTTCCAGACAAACTAAACACCTTCGCTTTGAGGATAACACAGTGCCTCCCACGCAGCCTGTGGGCTCTCCTTCTCCGTGGCCAACGTGAGTAAGACATTTATGAGTGTTTAAGCTCGCGTCCTCAGAGCATGCGCAGACCAGCTGGCTGGAGTGTTTATGGACATTTTCAAACTCTCCCTATGCCAGTCTACTGTCCCCACATGCTTCAAGATGGCCACCATAGTTCCTGTGGCCAAGAAAGCAAAGGTAACTGAACTAAATGATTATTGCCCCATAGCACTCACTTCTGTCATCATGAAGTGCTTTGAGAGACTAGTCAAGGATCATATCACCTCTACCTTACCTGACACCCTAGACCCACTTCAATTTGCTTACCACCCCAATAGATCCACAGATGATGCAATCGCCATCACACTGTACACTGCCCTAACCCATCGGGACAAGAGGAATACCTATGCAAGACTGCTGTCCATTGACTATATTCAACACCATAGTGCCCTCCAAGCTCATCATTAAGCTTGAGGCCCTGGGTCTGAACCCTGCCCAGTGCAACTGGGTCCTGGACTTTCTAACGGTCCGCCCCCAGGTGGTGAAGGTAGAAAACAACACCTCCACTTTGCTGATCCTCAACACAGGGGCCCGTGTTCAGCCCCCTCCTGTACTCCATGTTCACCCATGACTGCGTGGCCACGCACACCTCCAACTCAATCATTAAGTTTGCAGATGACACAACAGTAGTAGGCCTGATTACTAACAAAGGCGACACGGCGTACAGGGAGGAGGTGAGGATCCTTGGAGTGTGGTGTCAGGAAAATAACCTCACACCCAACATCAACAAAACTAAGGAGCTGATCGTGGACTTCAGGAAACAGCAGAGGGAGCAGCCCCCTATCCACATAGTCGGGACCACAGTGGATAAGGTAGAAAGAATCAAGATCCTCGGCGTACACATCACGGACACACTGAAATGGTTCACCCACACAGACAGTGTGGTGATGAAGGTGCAACAGCGACCCAAATTTGGTTTGGGACCTAAAACCCTCACAGAATTTTACAGATGCACAATTGAGAGCATCCAGCCGGGCTGTATCACCACCTGGTACTGCAACTGCACCGCTGTGGAACACTAGTCACTTTAATAATGTTAACATATTTTGCATTACTTATCTCATACTGTATTCTATTCTACTGTATCTTAGTCTATGCCGCTCTGACATTGCTGGTCCATATATTCATATATTCCTTATTAATTCCATTCCTTTAGATTTGTTTGCATTGTTGTGAAACTGTTAGATATTACTGCACTGTTAGAGAGAGAAACACAAGCATTTTGAGACACCCGCAATAACATCTGCTAAACACGTGTTTGTGACCAATAACATTTGATTTGATTTGATATGTGGATCGGTGCAGAGAATGATGTCACATCCACAATAGCATTAGCCTCCTCTACCACAGAGAACCATCTCAACCACCACAATGTAATAATTTCATCTCTGCAATAGCATTAACCTCCTCTACTGGAACAGAGCGTTTAGTCGGAGAGATGGAACAGAGTGTTTAGTCAGAGTTTAGTCAGAGAGATGGAACAGAGAGTTTAGTCAGAGAGATGGAACAGAGAGTTTAGTCAGAGAGATGGAACAGAGAGTTTAGTCAGAGAGATGGAATAGAGAGTTTAGTCAGAGTTTAGTCAGAGAGGTGGAACAGAGAGTTTAGTCAGAGAGATGGAACAGAGTGTTTAGTCAGAGAGATGGAACAGAGAGAGTTTAGTCAGAGAGATGGTACAGAGAGTTTAGTCAGAGAGATGGAACAGAGTGTTTAGTCAGAGAGATGGAACAGAGAGTTTAGTCAGAGTTTAGTCAGAGAGATGGAACAGAGTGTTTAGTCAGAGAGATGGAACAGAGAGTTTAGTCAGAGAGATGGAACAGAGAGTTTAGTCAGAGAGATGGAACAGAGTGTTTAGTCAGAGAGATGGAACAGAGAGTTTAGTCAGAGTTTAGTCAGAGAGATGGAACAGAGTGTTTAGTCAGAGAGATGGAACAGAGAGTTTAGTCAGAGTTTAGTCAGAGAGATGGAACAGAGAGTTTAGTCAGAGTTTAGTCAGAGAGATGGAACAGAGAGTTTAGTCAGAGAGATGGAACAGAGAGTTTAGTCAGAGAGATGGAACAGAGAGTTTAGTCAGAGAGATGGAACAGAGAGTTTAGTCAGAGATGGAACAGAGAGTTTAGTTTCAGAGAGATGGAACAGAGAGTTTAGTCAGAGAGATGGAACAGAGTGTTTAGTCAGAGAGATGGAACAGAGAGAGTTTAGTCAGAGAGATGGTACAGAGAGTTTAGTCAGAGAGATGGAACAGAGTGTTTAGTCAGAGAGATGGAACAGAGAGTTTAGTCAGAGTTTAGTCAGAGAGATGGAACAGAGTGTTTAGTCAGAGAGATGGAACAGAGAGTTTAGTCAGAGAGATGGAACAGAGAGTTTAGTCAGAGAGATGGAACAGAGTGTTTAGTCAGAGAGATGGAACAGAGAGTTTAGTCAGAGTTTAGTCAGAGAGATGGAACAGAGTGTTTAGTCAGAGAGATGGAACAGAGAGTTTAGATGGAACAGAGAGTTTAGTCAGAGAGATGGAACAGAGAGTTTAGTCAGAGTTTAGTCAGAGAGATGGAACAGAGAGTTTAGTCAGAGTTTAGAGAGATGGAACAGAGAGTTTAGTCAGAGAGATGGAACAGAGAGTTTAGTCAGAGAGATGGTACAGAGAGTTTAGTCAGAGAGATGGAACAGAGAGTTTAGTCAGAGAGATGGTACAGAGAGTTTAGTCAGAGAGATGGAACAGAGTGTTTAGTCAGAGAGATGGAACAGAGAGTTTAGAGAGTTTAGTCAGAGAGATGGAACAGAGAGTTTAGTCAGAGAGATGGAACAGAGAGTTTAGTCAGAGTTTAGTCAGAGAGATGGAACAGAGAGTTTAGTCAGAGAGATGGAACAGAGAGTTTAGTCAGAGAGAGATGGTTTACAGAGAGTTTAGTCAGAGAGATGGAATAGAGAGTTTAGTCAGAGTTTAGTCAGAGAGATGGAACAGAGAGTTTAGTCAGAGAGATGGAACAGAGAGTTTAGTCAGAGAGATGGAACAGAGTGTTTAGTCAGAGAGATGGAACAGAGAGTTTAGTCAGAGTTTAGTCAGAGAGATGGAACAGAGAGTTTAGTCAGAGATCAGAGTTTAGTCAGAGAGATGGAACAGAGAGTTTAGTCAGAGAGATGGAACAGAGAGTTTAGTCAGAGAGATGGAACAGAGAGTTTAGTCAGAGAGATGGAACAGAGAGTTTAGTCAGAGAGATGGAACAGAGAGTTTAGTCAGAGAGATGGAACAGAGTGTTTAGTCAGAGAGATGGAACAGAGAGTTTAGTCAGAGTTTAGTCAGAGAGATGGAACAGAGTGTTTAGTCAGAGAGATGGAACAGAGAGTTTAGTCAGAGAGATGGAACAGAGTGTTTAGTCAGAGAGATGGAACAGAGAGTTTAGTCAGAGTTTAGTCAGAGAGATGGAACAGAGAGTTTAGTCAGAGTTTAGTCAGAGAGATGGAACAGAGAGTTTAGTCAGAGAGATGGAACAGAGAGTTTAGTCAGAGAGATGGAACAGAGAGTTTAGTCAGAGAGATGGTACAGAGAGTTTAGTCAGAGAGATGGAACAGAGAGTTTAGTCAGAGAGATGGAACAGAGAGTTTAGTCAGAGAGATGGAACAGAGAGTTTAGTCAGAGAGATGGAACAGAGTGTTTAGTCAGAGATGGAACATGGTTTAGTCAGAGAGATGGAGAGTTTAGTCAGAGAGATGGAACAGAGTTTAGTCAGAGAGATGGAACAGAGTGTTTAGTCAGAGAGATGGAACAGAGAGTTTAGTCAGAGAGATGGAACAGAGAGTTTAGTCAGAGAGATGGAACAGAGTTTAGTCAGAGAGATGGAAAGAGAGTTTAGTCAGAGAGATGGAACAGAGTTTAGTCAGAGATGGAACAGAGGTAGTCAGAGAGTTTAGTCAGAGAGATGGAACAGAGAGTTTAGTCAGAGAGATGGAACAGAGAGTTTAGTCAGAGAGATGGAACAGAGAGTTTAGTCAGAGAGATGGAACAGAGAGTTTAGTCAGAGAGATGGAACAGAGAGTTTAGTCAGGTTTAGTCAGAGAGATGGAACAGAGAGTTTAGTCAGAGAGATGGAACAGAGTTTAGTCAGAGAGATGGAACAGAGTTTAGTCAGAGAGATGGAACAGAGAGTTTAGTCAGAGAGATGGTACAGAGTTTAGTCAGAGAGATGGAACAGAGTGTTTAGTCAGAGAGATGGAACAGAGAGTTTAGTCAGAGAGATGGAACAGAGTGTTTAGTCAGAGAGATGGAACAGAGAGTTTAGTCAGAGTTTAGTCAGAGAGATGGAAGTCAGAGATGGTTTAGTCAGAGTTTAGTCAGAGAGATGGAACAGAGAGTTTAGTCAGAGAGATGGAACAGAGAGTTTAGTCAGAGAGATGGAACAGAGAGTTTAGTCAGAGAGATGGTACAGAGAGTTTAGTCAGAGAGATGGAACAGAGAGTTTAGTCAGAGAGATGGAACAGAGTTTAGTCAGAGAGATGGAACAGAGTGTTTAGTCAGAGAGATGGAACAGAGAGTTAGTCAGAGAGATGGAACAGAGTTTAGTCAGAGAGATGGAACAGAGTGTTTAGTCAGAGAGATGGAACAGAGAGTTTAGTCAGAGAGATGGAACAGAGTTTAGTCAGAGATGGAACAGAGATCAGAGATGGAACAGAGTGTTTAGTCAGAGAGATGGAACAGAGAGTTTAGTCAGAGAGATGGAACAGAGTTTAGTC
>NC_060175.1:10378118-10398118 GCF_021184085.1 Oncorhynchus gorbuscha
CTAGAAACAAGAGTCAGGAGTATAGAGACAAGAGTCTAGAGACACGAGTCTAAAGTCTAGAGACAAGAGTATAGAGCCTAGAGTCTAGAGACAAGAGTCTAGAGACAAGAGTATAGAGCCTAGAGTCTAGAAACAAGTCAGGAGTATAGAGACAAGAGTCTAGAGCACGAGTGTAAAGTCTAGAGACAAGAGTATAGAGTCTAGAGTCTAGAGTCTTGAGACAATAGTCTAGAGTCTAGAGACAAGAGTATAGAGCCTAGAGTCTTGAGACAATAGTCTAGAGACAAGAGTATAGAGCCTAGAGTCTAGAAACAAGTCAGGAGTATAGAGACAAGAGTCTAGAGACAATAGTCTAAAGTCTAGAGACAAGAGTATAGAGCCTAGAGTCTAGAAACAAGTCAGGAGTATAGAGACAAGAGTCTAGAGACAAGAGTATAGAGTCTAGAGTATTGAGACAATAGTCTAAAGTCTAGAGACAAGAGTATAGAGTATGCGACAAGAGTCTAGAGTCTAGAGACAAGATTCATAACCTCTAACCTTCTGCTGTATAAGACAGCTTTGGAAGAAGGATGAGGACGAGGATGAGGACGAGGATGAGGATGAGAGAACGAGGAGGAGGACGAGGATGAGGATGAGGATGAGGATGAGGATGAGAGAACGAGGAGGATGAGGAGGATGAGGACAAGGATGAGGATGAGAGAACGAGGAGGATGAGGAGGAGGAGGACAAGGATGAGGATGAGAGAACGAGGAGGAGGAGGATGAGAGAACGAGGAGGATGAGGAGGAGTATAAGGCCTCCTTGGTTCAGTTCCACTGCTGAGGTAGCTATCAACAATCAGTGTCTCATGAAATATGTTTAACAAAAATAACTGGTTTATTTACCAAGTCACCCTTTCTCCAGGTTCACATTTCACATTTCATGTTAAAAGGATAAATCATTAACATCATATTATCTGTGAACCGCTCAAATATCAAATTAAATGTTTCAGCCATAGACTAAACCTTGATTTAATGAGAAGGATGTGTAGGAAAATATTTCCGGATAAGCACTGTAAAATCCAACGTATAACTAATAAGACTGGAGATACGTGTGGAAATGGTGTCTGGCCTCTCCCCACCTACATATACAGAGCCTTCAGAAAGTATTCAGACCCCTTATTCCACATTTTGTTACTTTCTGCCGTATTCTAAAATGGATAAAAGTTTTTTTTTCTCCCCCTCATCAATCTACCAACAATATATACCCCATAATGACAAAGCGAAAACAGGTTTCTCGATTTCTTTTTGGCAAATTTATTACAAATAAAAAAACAGAAATACTTTATTTACATCAGTATTCAGACTATTTGCTATGAGACTCGAAACTGAGCTCAGGTGCATCCTGTTTCCATTGATCATCCTTGAGATGGACAACGTGATTGGAGTCTACCTGTGGTAAATTCAATTGATTGGACATGATTTGGAAAGGCAAACACCTGTCTATATAAGGTCCCGCAGTTGACAGTGCATGTCAGGGCAAAAACTAAGCCATGAGGGCGAAGGAATTGTCCGTAGAGCTCCGAGACAGGGTTGTGTCGAGGCACAGATCTGGGGAATGGTACCAACATTTTTTTTGCACCATTGAAGGTCCTCAAGATCACAGTGGCCTCCATTATTCTTAAATGCAATACGTTTGGAACCACCAACACCCTTCCTAGAGCTGGCCGCCTGGCCAAACTGAGCAATCAGGGGAGAAGGGCCTTGGTCAGGGAGGTGACCAAGAACCCAATGGTCACTCTGACAGAGCTCCAGAATTCCTCGTGGAGACGGGAGAACCTTCCAGAAGGACAACCATCTCTTCAGTACTCCACCAATTAGGCCTTTATGGTAGAGTGAGCAGACAAATCAAATATTTTTTCTTTATAATTGACACGCGCGATGAATACAGTGAAATGTTTACTTTACATGCCCTTACCCAACAATGCAGTTTTAATTAATTAATTTTTTTTTTTTTAAAGTAACAAACAATTAAAGAGCAGCAGTAAAATAACAATAGTTAGGCTATATACAGGGGGGTACCAGTACAGAGTCAACGTGCGGGGGCACAGGTTACCGCACGGCAAGCGGTATCGAAGAGCCAAGTCTAGGTCCAAAAGACTCCTTATTAACAGCTTTTATCCCCAAGACATAAGACTGCTGAACAGTTAATCATGGCCACCCAGACCATTTCCATTGACCCACCCCCCTTTGTTTTTACACTGCTGCTTCTCGCTGCTTATTATCTCTGCATATCTCTACCTATATGTAGAAACTACCTCAACTAACCTGTACCCCCGCACACTGACACTACCCTCTGTATATAGCCTCCACACTGACACTACCCTCTGTATATAGCCTCCACACTGACACTACCCTCTGTATATAGCCTCCACACTGACACTACCCTCTGTATATAGCCTCCACACTGACACTATCCCCTGTATATAGCCTCCACACTGACACTACCCTCTGTATATAGCCTCCACACTGACACTACCCTCTGTATATAGCCTCCACACTGACACTACCCTCTGTATAGAGCCTCCACACTGACACTACCCTCTGTATATAGCCTCCACACTGACACTACCCTCTGTATAGAGCCTCCACACTGACACTACCCTCTGTATATAGCCTCCACACTGACACTACCCTCTGTATATAGCCTCCACACTGACACTACCCTCTGTATAGAGCCTCCACACTGACACTACCCCCTGTAACACTGACACTACCCTCTGTATATAGCCTCCACACTGACACTACCCTCTGTATATAGCCTCCACACTGACACTACCCTCTGTATATAGCCTCCACACTGACACTACCCTCTGTATATAGCCTCCACACTGACACTACCCTCTGTATATAGCCTCCACACTGACACTACCCTCTGTATATAGCCTCCACACTGACACTACCCTCTGTATATAGCCTCCACACTGACACTACCCTCTGTATATAGCCTCCACACTGACACTATCCCCTGTATATAGCCTCCACACTGACACTACCCTCTGTATATAGCCTCCACACTGACACTATCCCCTGTATAGAGCCTCCACACTGACACTACCCTCTGTATATAGCCTCCACACTGACACTACCCTCTGTATATAGCCTCCACACTGACACTATCCCCTGTATATAGCCTCCACACTGACACTACCCCTGTATAGAGCCTCCACACTGACACTACCCTCTGTATATAGCCTCCACACTGACACTACCCTCTGTATATAGCCTCCACACTGACACTATCCCCTGTATAGAGCCTCCACACTGACACTACCCTCTGTATATAGCCTCCACACTGACACTACCCTCTGTATATAGCCTCCACACTGACACTACCCTCTGTATATAGCCTCCACACTGACACTACCCTCTGTATATAGCCTCCACACTGACACTACCCTCTGTATAGAGCCTCCACACTGACACTACCCCCTGTATAGAGCCTCCACACTGACACTACCCTCTGTATATAGCCTCCACACTGACACTACCCTCTGTATATAGCCTCCACACTGACACTACCCTCTGTATATAGCCTCCACACTGACACTACCCTCTGTATATAGCCTCCACACTGACACTACCCTCTGTATATAGCCTCCACACTGACACTACCCTCTGTATATAGCCTCCACACTGACACTACCCTCTGTATATAGCCTCCACACTGACACTACCCTCTGTATATAGCCTCCACACTGACACTATCCCCTGTATATAGCCTCCACACTGACACTACCCTCTGTATATAGCCTCCACACTGACACTATCCCCTGTATAGAGCCTCCACACTGACACTACCCTCTGTATATAGCCTCCACACTGACACTACCCTCTGTATATAGCCTCCACACTGACACTATCCCCTGTATATAGCCTCCACACTGACACTATCCCCTGTATAGAGCCTCCACACTGACACTACCCTCTGTATATAGCCTCCACACTGACACTACCCTCTGTATATAGCCTCCACACTGACACTATCCCCTGTAGAGCCTCCACACTGACACTACCCTCTGTATATAGCCTCCACACTGACACTACCCTCTGTATATAGCCTCCACACTGACACTACCCTCTGTATATAGCCTCCACACTGACACTACCCTCTGTATATAGCCTCCACACTGACACTATCCCCTGTATAGAGCCTCCACACTGACACTACCCTCTGTATATAGCCTCCACACTGACACTACCCTCTGTATATAGCCTCCACACTGACACTACCCTCTGTATATAGCCTCCACACTGACACTACCCTCTGTATATAGCCTCCACACTGACACTACCCTCTGTATATAGCCTCCACACTGACACTACCCTCTGTATATAGCCTCCACACTGACACTACCCTCTGTATATAGCCTCCACACTGACACTACCCTCTGTATAGAGCCTCCACACTGACACTACCCTCTGTATATAGCCTCCACACTGACACTACCCTCTGTATAGAGCCTCCACACTGACACTACCCTCTGTATATAGCCTCCACACTGACACTACCCTCTGTATATAGCCTCCACACTGACACTACCCTCTGTATAGAGCCTCCACACTGACACTACCCCCTGTATAGAGCCTCCACACTGACACTACCCTCTGTATATAGCCTCCACACTGACACTACCCTCTGTATATAGCCTCCACACTGACACTACCCTCTGTATATAGCCTCCACACTGACACTACCCTCTGTATATAGCCTCCACACTGACACTATCCCCTGTATATAGCCTCCACACTGACACTATCCCCTGTATAGAGCCTCCACACTGACACTACCCTCTGTATATAGCCTCCACACTGACACTACCCTCTGTATATAGCCTCCACACTGACACTATCCCCTGTATAGAGCCTCCACACTGACACTACCCTCTGTATATAGCCTCCACACTGACACTACCCTCTGTATATAGCCTCCACACTGACACTACCCTCTGTATATAGCCTCCACACTGACACTACCCTCTGTATATAGCCTCCACACTGACACTATCCCCTGTATAGAGCCTCCACACTGACACTACCCTCTGTATATAGCCTCCACACTGACACTACCCTCTGTATATAGCCTCCACACTGACACTACCCTCTGTATATAGCCTCCACACTGACACTACCCTCTGTATATAGCCTCCACACTGACACTACCCTCTGTATATAGCCTCCACACTGACACTATCCCCTGTATAGAGCCTCCACACTGACACTATCCCCTGTATATAGCCTCCACACTGACACTATCCCCTGTATATAGCTTCCCTGTATATATCCTCCACACTGACACTATCCCCTGTATATAGCCTCCACACTGACACTATCCCCTGTATAGAGCCTCCACACTGACACTACCCTCTGTATATAGCCTCACTGACACTACTGTATATAGCCTCCACACTGACACTACCCTCTGTATATAGCCTCCACACTGACACTATCCCCTGTATAGAGCCTCCACACTGACACTACCCTCTGTATATAGCCTCCACACTGACACTACCCTCTGTATATAGCCTCCACACTGACACTATCCCCTGTATAGAGCCTCCACACTGACACTACCCTCTGTATATAGCCTCCACACTGACACTACCCTCTGTATATAGCCTCCACACTGACACTACCCTCTGTATATAGCCTCCACACTGACACTACCCTCTGTATATAGCCTCCACACTGACACTATCCCCTGTATAGAGCCTCCACACTGACACTACCCTCTGTATATAGCCTCCACACTGACACTACCCTCTGTATATAGCCTCCACACTGACACTACCCTCTGTATATAGCCTCCACACTGACACTACCCTCTGTATATAGCCTCCACACTGACACTACCCTCTGTATATAGCCTCCACACTGACACTATCCCCTGTATAGAGCCTCCACACTGACACTATCCCCTGTATATAGCCTCCACACTGACACTATCCCCTGTATATAGCTTCCCCTGTATATATCCTCCACACTGACACTATCCCCTGTATATAGCCTCCACACTGACACTATCCCCTGTATAGAGCCTCCACACTGACACTACCCTCTGTATATAGCCTCCACACTGACACTACCCTCTGTATATAGCCTCCACACTGACACTATCCCCTGTATATAGCCTCCACACTGACACTATCCCCTGTATAGAGCCTCCACACTGACACTACCCTCTGTATATAGCCTCCACACTGACACTACCCTCTGTATATAGCCTCCACACTGACACTATCCCCTGTATAGAGCCTCCACACTGACACTACCCTCTGTATATAGCCTCCACACTGACACTACCCTCTGTATATAGCCTCCACACTGACACTACCCTCTGTATATAGCCTCCACACTGACACTACTCTGTATATAGCCTCCCACTGACACTATATAGAGCCTCCACACTGACACTACCCTCTGTATATAGCCTCCACACTGACACTACCCTCTGTATATAGCCTCCACACTGACACTACCCTCTGTATATAGCCTCCACACTGACACTACCCTCTGTATATAGCCTCCACACTGACACTACCCTCTGTATATAGCCTCCACACTGACACTACCCTCTGTATATAGCCTCCACACTGACACTACCCTCTGTATATAGCCTCCACACTGACACTACCCTCTGTATAGAGCCTCCACACTGACACTACCCTCTGTATATAGCCTCCACACTGACACTACCCTCTGTATAGAGCCTCCACACTGACACTACCCTCTGTATATAGCCTCCACACTGACACTACCCTCTGTATATAGCCTCCACACTGACACTACCCTCTGTATAGAGCCTCCACACTGACACTACCCCCTGTATAGAGCCTCCACACTGACACTACCCTCTGTATATAGCCTCCACACTGACACTACCCTCTGTATATAGCCTCCACACTGACACTACCCTCTGTATATAGCCTCCACACTGACACTACCCTCTGTATATAGCCTCCACACTGACACTACCCTCTGTATATAGCCTCCACACTGACACTACCCTCTGTATATAGCCTCCACACTGACACTACCCTCTGTATATAGCCTCCACACTGACACTACCCTCTGTATATAGCCTCCACACTGACACTATCCCCTGTATATAGCCTCCACACTGACACTACCCTCTGTATATAGCCTCCACACTGACACTATCCCCTGTATAGAGCCTCCACACTGACACTACCCTCTGTATATAGCCTCCACACTGACACTACCCTCTGTATATAGCCTCCACACTGACACTATCCCCTGTATATAGCCTCCACACTGACACACTGACACTGACACTACCCTCTGTATATAGCCTCCACACTGACACTACCCTCTGTATATAGCCTCCACACTGACACTATCCCCTGTATAGAGCCTCCACACTGACACTACCCTCTGTATATAGCCTCCACACTGACACTACCCTCTGTATATAGCCTCCACACTGACACTACCCTCTGTATATAGCCTCCACACTGACACTACCCTCTGTATATAGCCTCCACACTGACACTACCCCTGTATATAGCCTCCACACTGACACTACCCTCTGTATATAGCCTCCACACTGACACTACCCTCTGTATATAGCCTCCCACTGACACACCCTCTGTATATGACACTGACACTACCCTCTGTATATAGCCTCCACACTGACACTACCCTCTGTATATAGCCTCCACACTGACACTATCCCCTGTATATAGCCTCCACACTGACACTAGCCTCCCCTCTGTATATAGCCTCCACACTGACACTACCCCCTGTATATAGCCTCCACACTGACACTATCCCCTGTATATAGCCTCCACACTGACACTATCCTCTGTATATAGCCTCCACACTGACACTATCCCCCCCTGTATATAGCCTCCACACTGACACTATCCCCTGTATGTAGCTTCCCCTGTATATAGCCTCCACACTGACACTATCCCCTAAGCCTCCCACACTGACACTATCCCTGTATATAGCCTCCACACTGACACTATCCCCTGTATAGAGCCTCCACACTGACACTACTGTATATAGCCTCCACACTGACACTATCCCCTGTATATAGCCTCCACACTGACACTATCCCCCTCTGTATATAGCCTCCACACTGACACTATCCCCTGTATACTGACACTATCCCTCTGTATATAGCCTCCACACTGACACTATCCCCTGTATATAGCCTCCACACTGACACTATCCCCTGTATGTAGCTTCCCTGTATATAGCCTCCACACTGACACTATCCCCTGTATATAGCCTCCACACTGACACTATCCCCTGTATATAGCCTCCACAGACACTATCCCCTGTATATAGCCTCCACACTGACACTATCCCCTGTATAGAGCCTCCACACTGACACTATCCCCTGTATATAGCCTCCACACTGACACTACCCCTGTATATAGCCTCCACACTGACACTATCCCCTGTATATAGCCTCCACACTGACACTATCCCCTGTATATAGCCTCCACACTGACACTATCCCTCTGTATATAGCCTCCACACTGACACTATCCCCTGTATATAGCCTCCACACTGACACTATCCCCTGTATATAGCCTCCACACTGACACTACCCTCTGTATATAGCCTCCACACTGACACTACCCTCTGTATATAGCCTCCACACTGACACTACCCTCTGTATATAGCCTCCACACTGACACTACCCTCTGTATATAGCCTCCACACTGACACTACCCTCTGTATATAGCCTCCACACTGACACTACCCTCTGTATATAGCCTCCACACTGACACTACCCTCTGTATATAGCCTCCACACTGACACTATCCCCTGTATATAGCCTCCACACTGACACTACCCTCTGTATATAGCCTCCACACTGACACTATCCCCTGTATAGAGCCTCCACACTGACACTACCCTCTGTATATAGCCTCCACACTGACACTACCCTCTGTATATAGCCTCCACACTGACACTATCCCCTGTATATAGCCTCCACACTGACACTATCCCCTGTATAGAGCCTCCACACTGACACTACCCTCTGTATATAGCCTCCACACTGACACTACCCTCTGTATATAGCCTCCACACTGACACTATCCCCTGTATAGAGCCTCCACACTGACACTACCCTCTGTATATAGCCTCCACACTGACACTACCCTCTGTATATAGCCTCCACACTGACACTACCCTCTGTATATAGCCTCCACACTGACACTACCCTCTGTATATAGCCTCCACACTGACACTATCCCCTGTATAGAGCCTCCACACTGACACTACCCTCTGTATATAGCCTCCACACTGACACTACCCTCTGTATATAGCCTCCACACTGACACTACCCTCTGTATATAGCCTCCACACTGACACTACCCTCTGTATATAGCCTCCACACTGACACTACCCTCTGTATATAGCCTCCACACTGACACTATCCCCTGTATAGAGCCTCCACACTGACACTACCCTCTGTATATAGCCTCCACACTGACACTATCCCCTGTATATAGCCTCCTGACACTGACACTATCCCCTGTATATAGCCTCCACACTGACACTATCCCCTGTATATAGCCTCCACACTGACACTACCCTCTGTATATAGCCTCCACACTGACACTACCCTCTGTATATAGCCTCCACACTGACACTACCCTCTGTATATAGCCTCCACACTGACACTATCCCCTGTATATAGCCTCCACACTGACACTACCCCCTGTATATAGCCTCCACACTGACACTACCCTCTGTATATAGCCTCCACACTGACACTACCCCTGTATATAGCCTCCACACTGACACTACCCTCTGTATATAGCCTCCACACTGACACTACCCCTGTATATAGCCTCCACACTGACACTACCCTCTGTATATAGCCTCCACACTGACACTACCCTCTGTATATAGCCTCCACACTGACACTACCCTCTGTATATAGCCTCCACACTGACACTATCCCCTGTATAGAGCCTCCACACTGACACTACCCTCTGTATATAGCCTCCACACTGACACTACCCTCTGTATATAGCCTCCACACTGACACTACCCTCTGTATATAGCCTCCACACTGACACTACCCTCTGTATATAGCCTCCACACTGACACTACCCTCTGTATATAGCCTCCACACTGACACTATCCCCTGTATAGAGCCTCCACACTGACACTATCCCCTGTATATAGCCTCCACACTGACACTATCCCCTGTATATAGCTTCCCCTGTATATATCCTCCACACTGACACTATCCCCTGTATATAGCCTCCACACTGACACTATCCCCTGTATATATCCTCCACACTGACACTATCCCCTGTATATAGCCTCCACACTGACACTATCCCCTGTATGTAGCTTCCCCTGTATATAGCCTCCACACTGACACTATCCCCTGTATGTAGCTTCCCCTGTATATAGCCTCCACACTGACACTATCCCCTGTATATAGCCTCCACACTGACACTATCCCCTGTATAGAGCCTCCACACTGACACTATCCCCTGTATATAGCCTCCACACTGACACTATCCCCTGTATATAGCCTCCACACTGACACTATCCCCTGTATATAGCTTCCCCTGTATATATCCTCCACACTGACACTATCCCCTGTATATAGCCTCCACACTGACACTATCCCCTGTATATATCCTCCACACTGACACTATCCCCTGTATATAGCCTCCACACTGACACTATCCCCTGTATGTAGCTTCCCCTGTATATAGCCTCCACACTGACACTATCCCCTGTATGTAGCTACCCCTGTATATAGCCTCCACACTGACACTATCCCCTGTATATAGCCTCCACACTGACACTATCCCCTGTATAGAGCCTCCACACTGACACTATCCCCTGTATATAGCCTCCACACTGACACTACCCCTGTATATAGCCTCCACACTGACACTATCCCCTGTATAGAGCCTCCACACTGACACTATCCCCTGTATATAGCCTCCACACTGACACTATCCCCTGTATATAGCCTCCACACTGACACTATCCCCTGTATATAGCCTCCACACTGACACTATCCCCTGTATATAGCCTCCACACTGACACTATCCCCTGTATATAGCCTCCACACTGACACTATCCCCTGTATATAGCCTCCACACTGACACTATCCCCTGTATAGAGCCTCCACACTGACACTATCCCCTGTATATAGCCTCCACACTGACACTATCCCCTGTATATAGCCTCCACACTGACACTATCCCCTGTATATAGCCTCCACACTGACACTATCCCCTGTATATAGCCTCCACACTGACACTATCCCCTGTATATAGCCTCCACACTGACACTATCCCCTGTATATAGCCTCCACACTGACACTATCCCCTGTATAGAGCCTCCACACTGACACTATCCCCTGTATATAGCCTCCACACTGACACTACCCTCTGTATATAGCCTCCACACTGACACTACCCTCTGTATATAGCCTCCACACTGACACTACCCTCTGTATATAGCCTCCACACTGACACTACCCTCTGTATATAGCCTCCACACTGACACTACCCTCTGTATATAGCCTCCACACTGACACTACCCTCTGTATATAGCCTCCACACTGACACTATCCCCTGTATATAGCCTCCACACTGACACTACCCTCTGTATATAGCCTCCACACTGACACTATCCCCTGTATAGAGCCTCCACACTGACACTACCCTCTGTATATAGCCTCCACACTGACACTACCCTCTGTATATAGCCTCCACACTGACACTATCCCCTGTATATAGCCTCCACACTGACACTATCCCCTGTATAGAGCCTCCACACTGACACTACCCTCTGTATATAGCCTCCACACTGACACTACCCTCTGTATATAGCCTCCACACTGACACTATCCCCTGTATAGAGCCTCCACACTGACACTACCCTCTGTATATAGCCTCCACACTGACACTACCCTCTGTATATAGCCTCCACACTGACACTACCCTCTGTATATAGCCTCCACACTGACACTACCCTCTGTATATAGCCTCCACACTGACACTATCCCCTGTATAGAGCCTCCACACTGACACTACCCTCTGTATATAGCCTCCACACTGACACTACCCTCTGTATATAGCCTCCACACTGACACTACCCTCTGTATATAGCCTCCACACTGACACTACCCTCTGTATATAGCCTCCACACTGACACTACCCTCTGTATATAGCCTCCACACTGACACTATCCCCTGTATAGAGCCTCCACACTGACACTATCCCCTGTATATAGCCTCCACACTGACACTATCCCCTGTATATAGCTTCCCCTGTATATATCCTCCACACTGACACTATCCCCTGTATATAGCCTCCACACTGACACTATCCCCTGTATATATCCTCCACACTGACACTATCCCCTGTATATAGCCTCCACACTGACACTATCCCCTGTATGTAGCTTCCCCTGTATATAGCCTCCACACTGACACTATCCCCTGTATGTAGCTACCCCTGTATATAGCCTCCACACTGACACTATCCCCTGTATATAGCCTCCACACTGACACTATCCCCTGTATAGAGCCTCCACACTGACACTATCCCCTGTATATAGCCTCCACACTGACACTATCCCCTGTATATAGCCTCCACACTGACACTATCCCCTGTATATAGCTTGACACCCCTGTATATATCCTCCACACTGACACTATCCCCTGTATATAGCCTCCACACTGACACTATCCCCTGTATATATCCTCCACACTGACACTATCCCCTGTATATAGCCTCCACACTGACACTATCCCCTGTATGTAGCTTCCCCTGTATATAGCCTCCACACTGACACTATCCCCTGTATGTAGCTTCCCCTGTATATAGCCTCCACACTGACACTATCCCCTGTATATAGCCTCCACACTGACACTATCCCCTGTATAGAGCCTCCACACTGACACTATCCCCTGTATATAGCCTCCACACTGACACTATCCCCCCTGTATATAGCCTCCACACTGACACTATCCCCTGTATAGAGCCTCCACACTGACACTATCCCCTGTATATAGCCTCCACACTGACACTATCCCCTGTATATAGCCTCCACACTGACACTATCCCCTGTATATAGCCTCCACACTGACACTATCCCCTGTATATAGCCTCCACACTGACACTATCCCCTGTATATAGCCTCCACACTGACACTATCCCCTGTATATAGCCTCCACACTGACACTATCCCCTGTATAGAGCCTCCACACTGACACTATCCCCTGTATATAGCCTCCACACTGACACTATCCCCTGTATATAGCCTCCACACTGACACTATCCCCTGTATATAGCCTCCACACTGACACTATCCCCTGTATATAGCCTCCACACTGACACTATCCCCTGTATATAGCCTCCACACTGACACTATCCCCTGTATATAGCCTCCACACTGACACTA
The DNA here is from genome assembly GCF_021184085.1 of Oncorhynchus gorbuscha. Lineage (NCBI taxonomy): Eukaryota > Metazoa > Chordata > Actinopteri > Salmoniformes > Salmonidae > Oncorhynchus > Oncorhynchus gorbuscha. Next base: position 10,391,584 of record NC_060175.1, read on the forward strand.
TCCCCTGTATAGAGCCTCCACACTGACACTATCCCCTGTATATAGCCTCCACACTGACACTATCCCCTGTATATATCCTCCACACTGACACTATCCCCTGTATAGAGCCTCCACACTGACACTGACACTATCCCCTGTATATAGCCTCCACACTGACACTATCCCCTGTACATAGCCTCCACACTGACACTATCCCCTGTATAGAGCCTCCACACTGACACTATCCCCTGTATAGAGCCTCCACACTGACACTATCCCCTGTATATAGCCTCCACACTGACACTATCCCCTGTATAGAGCCTCCACACTGACACTATCCCCTGTATATAGCCTCCACACTGACACTATCCCCTGTATAGAGCCTCCACACTGACACTATCCCCTGTATATAGCCTCCACACTGACACTATCCCCTGTATAGAGCCTCCACACTGACACTGACACTATCCCCTGTATAGAGCCTCCACACTGACACTGACACTATCCCCTGTATAGAGCCTCCACACTGACACTGACACTATCCCCTGTATAGAGCCTCCACACTGACACTGACACTATCCCCTGTATAGAGCCTCCACACTGACACTGACACTATCCCCTGTATAGAGCCTCCACACTGACACTGACACTATCCCCTGTATAGAGCCTCCACACTGACACTGACACTATCCCCTGTATGTAGCCTCCACACTGACACTATCCCCTGTATATAGCCTCCACACTGACACTATCCCCTGTATATAGCCTCCACACTGACACTATCCCCTGTATAGAGCCTCCACACTGACACTGACACTATCAGCTATACTATGTAGCCTCATTATTGTTGTTTACTTTTTTTACTTTTTATTACATTTTTTATTTTAGTTTATTTATTAAATATTTTCTTAACTCTATTTCTTGAACTGCATTGTTAGTTAAGGGCTTGTAAGTCAGCATTTCACTGTAAGGTTTACACCTGTTGGTTAAGGGCTTGTGAGTCAGCATTTCACTGTAAGGTCTACACCTGTTTTATTCGGTGCGTGTGACAAATACAATTTGATTTGATTTGATTTGATCTGTTGGTTTTTGCTTCAGTCCCAAATATCAGTCCTTTCTCTCTCTGTTGTTAACAGAAAGGCTCTGTGCTGCCCACTGTGCAACGTGTCTCTGGAGCTTGTCGCCACAGCCCATTGGCCCACTGGCTGCTGATGGAGATGGATGAGGACCAGAGGACTGTATAAAGTCATGAAGTGTCGTCTTCAGCCATCACAGAAGACTTCATGACAGATGTGAAAATTCCTCAGTTCCAACCCAGGGATTCCAGAACCCTTTATAACCACATTCTAGAACTAGTGGCACTCTGCTCCATTCAGCTCTCTGTCAGAACAAAGCCTTCCTGAGCTCAATGGGGGAAAAGTTATGCTTTATCTCTCCTCTAAGTGCCACAGTCCATTTTGGACCCCCAACATCCTGTCTAGCAGTAGAGAGGACCCAAGGTGAGACAGTCCATTTGGACCCCCCCCCCCTCTCCAACATCCGGTCTAGCAGTAGAGAGGACCCAAGGTGAGACAGTCCATTTGGACCCCCCAACATCCTGTCTAGCAGTAGAGAGGACCCAAGGTGAGACAGTCCATTTGGACCCCCCAACATCCTGTCTAACAGTAGAGAGGACCCAAGGTGAGACAGTCCATTTGGACCCCCAACATCCTGTCTAACAGTAGAGAGGACCCAAGGTGAGACAGTCCATTTGGACCCCCAACATCCTGTCTAGCAGTAGAGAGGACCCAAGGTGAGACAGTCCATTTGGACCCCCTCACCCCCAACATCCTGTCTAGCAGTAGAGAGGACCCAAGGTGAGACAGTCCATTTGGACCCCCCCCCCCCAACATCCTGTCTAGCAGTAGAGAGGACCCAAGGTGAGACAGTCCATTTGGACCCCCCCAACATCCTGTCTAACAGTAGAGAGGACCCAAGGTGAGACAGTCCATTTGGACCCCCCAACATCCTGTCTAACAGTAGAGAGGACCCGAGGTGAGACAGTCCATTTGGACCCCCCAACATCCTGTCTAACAGTAGAGAGGACCCAAGGTGAGACAGTCCATTTGGACCCCCCAACATCCTGTCTAGCAGTAGAGAGGACCCAAGGTGAGACAGTCCATTTGGACCCCCCAACATCCTGTCTAGCAGTAGAGAGGACCCAAGGTGAGACAGTCCATTTGGACCCCCCAACATCCTGTCTAGCAGTAGAGAGGACCCAAGGTGAGACAGTCCATTTGGACCCCCAACATCCTGTCTAGCAGTAGAGAGGACCCAAGGTGAGACAGTCCATTTGGACCCCCCACCCCCAACATCCTGTCTAGCAGTAGAGAGGACCCAAGGTGAGACAGTCCATTTGGACCCCCAACATCCTGTCTAACAGTAGAGAGGACCCAAGGTGAGACAGTCCATTTGGACCCCCAACATCCTGTCTAGCAGTAGAGAGGACCCAAGGTGAGACAGTCCATTTGGACCCCCAACATCCAGTCTAGCAGTAGAGAGGACCCAAGGTGAGACAGTCCATTTGGACCCCCCCCAACATCCTGTCTAACAGTAGAGAGGACCCAAGGTGAGACAGTCCATTTGGACCCCCCCTCCCAACATCCTGTCTAACAGTAGAGAGGACCCAAGGTGAGACAGTCCATTTGGACCCCCAACATCCTGTCTAGCAGTAGAGAGGACCCAAGGTGAGACAGTCCATTTGGACCCCCAACATCCTGTCTAACAGTAGAGAGGACCCAAGGTGAGACAGTCCATTTGGACCCCCAACATCCAGTCTAACAGTAGAGAGGACCCAAGGTGAGACAGTCCATTTGGACCCCCCAACATCCTGTCTAGCAGTAGAGAGGACCCAAGGTGAGACAGTCCATTTGGACCCCCCAACATCTTGTCTAACAGTAGAGAGGACCCAAGGTGAGACAGTCCATTTGGACCCCCAACATCTTGTCTAACAGTAGAGAGGACCCAAGGTGAGACAGTCCATTTGGACCCCCCCAACATCCTGTCTAGCAGTAGAGAGGACCCAAGGTGAGACAGTCCATTTGGACCCCCCCCCAACATCCTGTCTAGCAGTAGAGAGGACCCAAGGTGAGACAGTCCATTTGGACCCCCCACCCCCAACATCCTGTCTAGCAGTAGAGAGGACCCAAGGTGAGACAGTCCATTTGGACCCCCAACATCATGTCTAACAGTAGAGAGGACCCAAGGTGAGACAGTCCATTTGGACCCCCCCAACATCCTGTCTAGCAGTAGAGAGGACCCAAGGTGAGACAGTCCATTTGGACCCCCAACATCCAGTCTAGCAGTAGAGAGGACCCAAGGTGAGACAGTCCATTTGGACCTCCCCCCCCAACATCCTGTCTAACAGTAGAGAGGACCCAAGGTGAGACAGTCCATTTGGACCCCCCTCCCAACATCCTGTCTAACAGTAGAGAGGACCCAAGGTGAGACAGTCCATTTGGACCCCCAACATCCTGTCTAGCAGTAGAGAGGACCCAAGGTGAGACAGTCCATTTGGACCCCCCAACATCCTGTCTAACAGTAGAGAGGACCCAAGGTGAGACAGTCCATTTGGACCCCCCAACATCCAGTCTAACAGTAGAGAGGACCCAAGGTGAGACAGTCCATTTGGACCCCCCAACATCCTGTCTAGCAGTAGAGAGGACCCAAGGTGAGACAGTCCATTTGGACCCCCCAACATCTTGTCTAACAGTAGAGAGGACCCAAGGTGAGACAGTCCATTTGGACCCCCCAACATCTTGTCTAACAGTAGAGAGGACCCAAGGTGAGACAGTCCATTTGGACCCCCCAACATCTTGTCTAACAGTAGAGAGGACCCAAGGTGAGACAGTCCATTTGGACCCCCAACATCTTGTCTAACAGTAGAGAGGACCCAAGGTGAGACAGTCCATTTGGACCCCCCCCCACCCCCAACATCCGGTCTAGCAGTAGAGAGGACCCAAGGTGAGACAGTCCATTTGGACCCCCCAACATCCAGTCTAGCAGTAGGGAGCAGCCAAGGTGAGACAGTCTGACCTCAGTACTGCATAAAGCAGACGTATATCCTAGGAGGGCTGGTGAGGTCATCTCTATCGACAACTACAAATGAATACATACGCATGCAAACAAACGCACGCAGTCACACGGTCACATTACATGGTACCTTCTAGATCAATTCTATTCACCTAAATCCACCTTGTCAAGTTACCCTGAAAATAGGAGAGACTTGGGAATTACCAAACATTGAGATTGGCCTACCTCATATATGAAAGGTTTCAAAACAGATGACACACTCATTGTATATTTTCTCAATCTAACTGCAATATATAAATCAGGCCTTTTTTTCTTTTTTTTTACAGTTCAGATCAGATCAACTAGTGAGTGTGGCAGAAAGTGACCCAGATCTGATCTCAATTACTTTACGATGTAATATCTACAGTAACTTCAAGGACATTCACATGTCTAGGAAATAGGGCCGAATAAGTCATATTTTCCGGTTAAAGTACATTTCTGGATAACATCTCCCATACCTATGACATTTAAATGATATAATTCAGTCTGTGTGTTATATCGACATCCTCTGTTTCCTAGATGTTGTCGTGCAGAACCACTTCAAAGCATCACAACCTCTTATGGTTTTAGGGATAACATGAGGCTTAACTTCCACGCGATTACATGGACGTCTTATTGAACTCTCACAGCCCATAAATTACATCTCGCTGTACGTTGTGGGAATATAGTGTAGCTTATAGGTGGAATTGTGGATCTCTTCCATTTGGCGCCAACTCAACAGAAAGAATCACACCGTCTGATCTGAACAGACATAGCTAGGAAATGTGTCTCCAATTAAAAGGAAAATAAATGTCAACCATTACCAGATAAGAAAGTTCAGGGAGAGTAACAGGGCATGTTCCAAATGACACCATATGCCCTTTGAAGTGCTCTACATTACACCAAGGTCAATAGGACTCTGGTCAAAAGTAGTGCAATATATAGGGAATAGGGTACCATAGGGCTCTGGTCTAAAGTAGTGCACTATATAGGGAATAGGATGCAATTTGGGACGCTTCCACAGTCATCATCTTTTGGCTGCAGAACAGTCAATCACAGAGTTAGTATGAGGTCACATTAGTAATATGATCAAATACAGGAACAAGATGCTGAGTAGACAGTAAAATGACTTTCAGTCAGACTAAAACATTCCTATACAGACACAGCTACTATTTGGATTTCATTAGTCGATTTTGGATTATTTTGTTTGTATTTTGGAGTTGGATTATCAACAAAAAAAACGGTGGTTGACCTGTTCTTGCACAAGTCTGTTTATTTCTTCACTCTGACAATGTATATATTTTTTGATTGATAAACCCTGATCAGTATGGGCATAATGTTATTAAGTGGGCTGACGAGGCAGAAGAAGAAACTCAATCTGAACTGATTACATGTGATTGATCAGTTCCCTGGGGCAACGGCCCGGTTTGATTCTGGGCCAACGGCCCGGTTTGAGTTTGTTTCAGTCTTTAGTTTGCCAAGATTCTAAGTCTCTAAAAGGCCGAAGATTTAAAGGGTCAGGGGTCGCTTGGTCAAGGGGACATGATTACCGTTCTCTACACAGACACAAGGTTCTCTATACAGACACAAGGTTCTCTATACAGACACAAGGTTCTCTATACAGACACAAGGTTCTCTATACAGACACAAGACTCTCTATACAGACACAAGGTTCTCTATACAGACACAAGGTTATATATACAGACACAAGGTTCTCTATACAGACACAAGGTTCTCTATACAGACACAAGGTTCTCTATACAGACACAAGGTTCTATATACAGACACAAGGTTCTCTATACAGACACATGGTTCTCTATACAGACACAAGACTCTCTATACAGACACAAGGTTCTCTATACAGACACAAGGTTCTCTATACAGACATAAGGTTCTCTATACAGATGCAAGGTTCTCTATACAGATGCAAGGTTCTCTATACAGACACAAGACTCTCTATACGGACACAAGGTTCTATATACAGACACAAGGTTCTATATACAGACAGAAGACTCTCTATACAGACACAAGGTTCTCTATACAGAGCAGGAATCCTACATGAATCCCTTTGGCATGACTTTGGCCACCCAGGAATGAATTGTATATCCTCACAGGGATCTGATTACTTCCCTGTCTGTCCGGGAGCATCAATGAAGTATCTGTGGAGTTAAGCCCAATACGATGTTCTACTAATCTGTCTAACCAATTCCAGAGACAGTTGCTCAATCTTGCACAGTTCTCCCGTTGTTTCACTCTGAGACTCCATATATCCTTATTTAAGGTCAGTGTTCAGCGTGTTGCGAAACCCTGCATGTTCGTGCTGTGGCGTGGTCTGTGAATGACGCAGGATAATGGCAAACATTTGTTTAATGAGACCTTCAGAGCAAATCAAACACATGGAACCTGAGAGCTGGGCGTGTGCCCAACACCTGTACTGCATACTTGAAGTTGGACAGAGGGTGGAGGT
>NC_060175.1:10400618-10405618 GCF_021184085.1 Oncorhynchus gorbuscha
ATGAGTTACCATGACAGCATGAGTTACCATGATAGCATGAGTTACCATGACAGCATGAGTTACCATGACAGCATGAGTTACCATGATAGCATGAGTTAACATGACAGCATGAGTTAACATGACAGCATGAGTTACCATGATAGCATGAGTTACCATGATAGCATGAGTTACCATGATAGCATGAGTTACCATGATAGCATGAGTTACCATGATAGCATGAGTTACCATGATAGCATGAGTTACCATGATAGCATGAGTTAACATGACAGCATGAGTTACCATGATAGCATGAGTTAACATGACAGCATGAGTTACCATGACAGCATGAGTTACCATGATAGCATGAGTTATCAGTATGACAAAAAAGGTATGAAAAAGGTATACGTTCTCCACTGTACGTTGCTCTGGATAAGAACGTCTGCTGAATGATTAAATAATTAAGTAGAAGTGCCAACACTGCTCACTGTAGGACACAAACCAGAACAACCCGTGGACCTGAAGCGTCATGCATGATCACACCCATAACAGTAACGCTCCTTAAGCTTAAGTGGGAATAACATCTTATAGTTTCTACTTTCAAGGTTGGACAGAAATGAAAGCACAGACATATGGTAATCCACAAGATAATAAAAACCAACCGTAGGGGGTTGTCCTGACACCATGCTTCGGGATCAGTCACGGATTAAGGCAAACCTCACGCTAGAACCGTAGGGGGTTGTCCTGACACCATGCTTCGGGATCAGTCACGGATTAAGGCAAACCTCACGCTAGAACCGTAGGGGGTTTTCCTGACACCATGCTTCGGGATCAGTCACGGATTAAGGCAAACCTCACGCTAGAACCGTAGGGGGTTGTCCTGACACCATGCTTCGGGATCAGTCACGGATTAAGGCAAACCTCACGCTAGAACCGTAGGGGGTTGTCCTGACACCATGCTTCGGGATCAGTCACGGATTAAGGCAAACCTCACGCTAGAACCGTAGGGGGTTGTCCTGACACCATGCTTCGGGATCAGTCACGGATTAAGGCAAACCTCACGCTAGAACCGTAGGGGGGGGGGTTGTCCTGACACCATGCTTCGGGATCAGTCACGGATTAAGGCAAACCTCACGCTAGAACCGTAGGGGGGTTCTCCTGACACCATGCTTCGGGATCAGTCACGGATTAAGGCAAACCTCACGCTAGAACCGTATGGGGGGGGTTCTCCTTACACCATGCTTCGGGATCAGTCACGGATTAAGGCAAACCTCACGCTAGAACCGTAGGGGGGTTCTCCTTACACCATGCTTCGGGATCAGTCACGGATTAAGGCAAACCTCACGCTAGAACCGTAGGGGGGGTTCTCCTGACACCATGCTTCGGGATCAGTCACGGATTAAGGCAAACCTCACGCTAGAACCGTAGGGGGGTTCTCCTGACACCATGCTTCGGGATCAGTCACGGATTAAGGCAAACCTCACGCTAGAACCGTAGGGGGGGGGGTTCTCCTGACACCATGCTTCGGGATCAGTCACGGATTAAGGCAAACCTCACGCTAGAACCGTAGTCACGGATTAAGGCAAACCTCACGCTAGAACCGGGGGGGTTCTCCTGACACCATGCTTCGGGATCAGTCACGGATTAAGGCAAACCTCACGCTAGAACCGTAGGGGGGGGTTCTCCTGACACCATGCTTCGGGATCAGTCACGGATTAAGGCAAACCTCACGCTAGAACCGTAGGGGGGGTTCTCCTGACACCATGCTTCGGGATCAGTCACGGATTAAGGCAAACCTCACGCTAGAACCGTAGGGGGGTTCTCCTTACACCATGCTTCGGGATCAGTCACGGATTAAGGCAAACCTCACGCTAGAACCGTAGGGGGTTGTCCTGACACCATGCTTCGGGATCAGTCACGGATTAAGGCAAACCTCACGCTAGAACCGTAGGGGGGTTGTCCTGACACCATGCTTCGGGATCAGTCACGGATTAAGGCAAACCTCACGCTAGAACCGTAGGGGGGTTCTCCTTACACCATGCTTCGGGATCAGTCACGGATTAAGGCAAACCTCACGCTAGAACCGTAGGGGGGGGGGGTTCTCCTTACACCATGCTCGAGATCGGTCACGGATACCTCACGTTAGAAATCCTCAGGAATAACATCAGTTTTACAGTAACCACTGGGACACTTCAAAGTACTGGACGTTTCAACAGCAGCCTATTAAAATCATTTAACAACAAGTGGTTTTGTCAACCCACTTTTTAACGTTCCTTTGAAAAAACAACCTTGAACCTTGAGACCTGAAGACTTGCGTTGACTCCCATGAGACCTAAAGACTTACCTAAAGACTTACCTAATGACTTACCTAATGACTTACCTGAAGACTTACCTAATGACTTACCTAATGACTTACCTAAAGACTTACCTAAAGACTTATCTAATGACTCACCTAATGACTTACCTAAAGACTTACCTAATGACTTACATAAAGACTTACATAAAGACTTACCTAATGACTTACACAAAGACTTACCTAATGACTTACCTAAAGACTTACCTAAAGACTTACCTAAAGACTTACCTAATGTCTTACTTAATGACTTACTTAATGACTTACCTAAAGACTTACCTAAAGACTTACCTAAAGACTTACCTGAAGACTTACCTGAAGACTTACCTAAAGACTTACCTAAAGACTTACCTAAAGACTTACCTAAAGACTTACCTAATGACTTACCTAATGACTTACCTAAAGACTTACCTAAAGACTTACCTAAAGACTTACCTAAAGACTTACCTAAAGACTTACCTAAAGAGTTACCTAAAGACTTACCTAAAGACTTACCTAAAGACTTACCTAAAAACTTACCTAAAGACTTACCTAATGACTTACCTAAAGACTTACCTAAAGACTTACCTAAAGACTTACCTAAAGACTTACCTAATGACTTACCTAAAGACTTACCTAAAGACTTACCTAATGACTTACCTAAAGACTTACCTAAAGACTTACCTAGGCCGACACAGTCTTGTGAATCGCAGGAGATTGGTATGTGGTTTGAAAAATGATAAAGAGAAACACATACTTCCTGCCTGGCTGGCTCTCATACAGTGAGTCATGCCAGTTGGGGTCAAGTCCTGGCAATTCCTTTGTTGAACTGGATGTGGAATTTCTCAATAAGATTTTTCTGCCTTGATTTGATTAGAATTATTAATACGTGCAATTGAGCCAAATGTTTAGATCTGATGTTTTTCTGGCGCAGCGGTAAGCAAGGATGTATCAACTTTAAATATCCAATTTAGTTTCAACTCCAGTATTTGTTTTCATAGTGAAGCCAGGTAGCCAAGTCTCCCCTTTCCATGTATTTTAGTGCCAAGGATAAATCCATGGTTAACGTCAATGTGTGCTCCCAATTGCCAGTTGAAAAAAACGGTGGTCCTTCCTGTTCTTCAGGTTTCTCCCGATGTCCAGAGGGTCTGTATTTTTGTTATTCAGAATCCATATTTTAGGGCCAGAGTGAAGGGCAGGCTGATATAGTCACACCCTGCTAGTTCAATTCTAACAAAGAGAAGACAAGAATAGAGTATAGCCTACTGACTACAGCTACTAAACTGCAGAAAATGTATAGAATATTGACAACACAAGTAAAGACAGAGTCAAAAGAATCATAGAACCCCCCCCAAAAAAAAAAATCACCAAGAGAATCATAGAAACCCCCCCCAAAAAAAATCACCAAAAAGGTACAAGTAAACAAACAAAAAGAGGTCTGTTTTCTCTGCTAATTTCCCCTCTGTGTCTGTTGTCTCGAACTGAGTTCCCCCTGACTCCTAGATGACACCTGAGAAGAGTGGAACCCTTGTAGGGAGGAAAAACAGTGTTACCCTAAATCCCCCCCATTCATCCTATCTCCTGAGGGTATCCCCCTAAATCCCCCCCTCCCCCTCATTCATCCTGTCTCCTGAGGGTATCCAAGAGGAAGCTTTGAAGTTGAACAGACCTCCGCAGACAGACTCCATTTTCCTCTCTCTCCTCTCTCTGTCTCTCTATCACTCCCATATCTCTCTCTTCCCTCCTTCTCCATCCTCTCTCTCTCTCTCTCTCTCTCTCTCTCTCTCTCTCCTCCTTCTCCATCCTCTCTCTCTTCCCTCCTTATACATCCTCTCTCTCTTCCCTACTTCTCCATCTTCTCTCTCTCTCTCTCTCTCTGTCCTCCTTCTCCATCTCTCTCTCTCTCTCTCTCTCTCTCTCTCTCTCTCCATCTCTCTCTCTCTCTCCTCCTTCTCCATCCTCCTTCTCCTCTCTCTCTCTCCTCTCTCTCTCTCTCCTCCTTCTCCATCCTCCTTCTCCATCTCTCTCTCTCTCTCTCTCTCTCTCTCTCTCTCTCTCTCTCTCTCTCTCTCTCTCTCTCTCTCTCTCTCTCTCTCTCCATCCTCTCTCTCTTCCCTCCTTATCAATCCTCTCTCTCTTCCCTCCTTCTCCATCGTCTCTCTCTCTCCCTCTCTCTCTCTGTCCTCCTTCTCCATCCCCTCTCTCTCTCTCTCTCTCTCTCTCTCTCTCTCTCCATCTCTCTCTCTCTCTCTCTCTCTCTCTCTCTCTCTCTCTCTCTCTCTCTCTCCTTCCTCCTTCTCCTCTCTCTCTCTCTCTCTCTCTCTCTCTCTCTCTCTCTCTCTCTCTCTCTCTCTCTCTCTCTCTCTCTCTCTCTCTCTCTCTCTCTCTCTCTCTCTCTCTCTCTCTCTCTCTCTCTCTCTCTCTCTCTCTCTCTCTCTCTCCTCCTTCTCCATCCTCTCTATCTTCCCTCCTTCTCCATCCTCTTTCTCTTCCCTCCTTCTCCATCCTCTCTCTCTGTAGAAATTAACTCTCACCCCAGCTTATTATCCTCAGAGGTGTGGCATGGGAGACTGAGAGGGTCACCTCGCCTCTCTGAGTCTGACAAGACAGGAGACAAGAGTAAAGGATGGACAAACAGATCTCTCTCTCTCTCTCTCTCTCTCTCTCTCTCTCTCTCTCTCTGTCTCTCTCT
>NC_060175.1:10410618-10540618 GCF_021184085.1 Oncorhynchus gorbuscha
GTGATTCCTCACCCCTGACCCCTGAATCACCACAGTAACAAGGTGAAGTGGATTAGAGTGAGAGTGAAGGGATGACACAGTGAACAGAGCAGAACAGAGGAGACCATAGGAGAGGAGAGGAGAGGAGAGGAGAGGAGAGGAGAGGAGAGGAGAGGAGAGGAGAGGAGAGGAGAGGAGAGGAGAGGAGAGGAGAGGAGAGGAGAGGAGAGGAGAGGAGAGGAGAGGAGAGAAGGGAGAAGGGAGGAAAGCTGTGTGTCAGCAGGCTAATGAACCCGTCAGGACTGAGAGAGAAAGCAGAACTGCTGTGGGAAAGAGGGGTGAAGAATGATTTTAATTAACTGATGGGTGCATGTCTTAGGGTCGTGTGGATGGATGAGTATAAGCTGTGGATCTCACACTCTGGTCAGCGGAGAGAGGGAGATGTTCTGATCGGTGAAGAGAGGGAGATGTTCTGATCGGTGAAGAGAGGGAGATGTTCTGATCGGTGAAGAGAGGGAGATGTTCTGATCAGTGGAGAGAGGGAGATGTTCTGATCAGTGGAGAGAGGGAGATGTTCTGATCGGTGAAGAGAGGGAGATGTTCTGATCAGTGAAGAGAGGGAGATGTTCTGATCGGTGAAGAGAGGGAGATGTTCTGATCAGTGAAGAGAGGGAGATGTTCTGATCAGTGGAGAGAGGGAGATGTTCTGATCAGTGGAGAGAGGGAGATGTTCTGATCGGTGAAGAGAGGGAGATGTTCTGATTGGTGAAGAGAGGGAGATGTTCTGATCAGTGGAGAGAGGGAGATGTTCTGATCGGTGAAGAGAGGGAGATGTTCTGATCGGTGAAGAGAGGGAGATGTTCTGATCAGTGGAGAGAGGGAGATGTTCTGATCAGTGGAGAGAGGGAGATGTTCTGATCGGTGAAGAGAGGGAGATGTTCTGATCAGTGAAGAGAGGGAGATGTTCTGATCGGTGAAGAGAGGGAGATGTTCTGATCAGTGAAGAGAGGGAGATGTTCTGATCAGTGAAGAGAGGGAGATGTTCTGATCAGTGGAGAGAGGGAGATGTTCTGATCGGTGAAGAGAGGGAGATGTTCTGATCAGTGGAGAGAGGGAGATGTTCTGATCGGTGAAGAGAGGGAGATGTTCTGATCGGTGAAGAGAGGGAGATGTTCTGATCAGTGAAGAGAGGGAGATGTTCTGATCGGTGAAGAGAGGGAGATGTTCTGATCAGTGAAGAGAGGGAGATGTTCTGATCAGTGGAGAGAGGGAGATGTTCTGATCAGTGGAGAGAGGGAGATGTTCTGATCGGTGAAGAGAGGGAGATGTTCTATGCTCTCCGATGAACCATCAAACAGGCAAAGCGTCAATACGGGACTAAATTTGAATCGTACTACACCGGCTCCGTCACTCGTCGGATGTGGCAGGGCTTGCAAACTATTACAGACTACAAAAGGAAGCATAGCCGCGAGCTGCCGAGTGACACGAGTCTACCAGACGAGCTAAATTACTTCAATGCTCTCTTCGATGCAAGTAACACTGAAGCATGCATGAGAGCACCAGCTGTTCCGGACGACTGTGTGATCATGCTCTCCATTGCCAATGTGAGTAAAACCTTTAAACAGGTCAACATTCTTAGGATGCAGGGCCAGATGGATTACCAGGATGTGTACTCTGAGCATGCGCTGACCAACTGGCAAGTGTCTTCACTGACATTTTCACCCTGTCCCTGACTGAGTCTGTAATACCAACATGTTTCAAGCAGACCACCATAGCCCCTGTGCCCAACAACACTTAGGTAATAGGGCTAAATGACTACCAACCTGTAGCACTCACGTCTGAAGCCAAGTGCTTTGAAAGGCTGGTCATGGCTCACATCAACACCATTATCCTAGAAACCCTAGACACACTCCAATTTGCATACCGATGCAATCTCTATTGCACTCAACACTGCCCTTTCCCACCTGGACAAAAGGATTGCCTATGTGAAACTGCTATTCATTGACAACAGCTCAGCATTCAACACCATAGTGCCCTCAAAGCTTATCACTAAACTAAGGACCCTGGGACTAAACACCTCCCTCTGCAACTGGATCCCGGACTTCCTGATGGGCCGCCCCCAGGTGGTGAGGGTAGGTAGTAACACATCCGTCCCGCTGTTCCTCAACACGAGGGCCCCTCAGGGGTGCGTGCTCAGTCCCCTCCTGTACTCCCTGTTCACTCATGACTGCACGGCCAAACACGACTCCAACACCCTCATCAAGTTTATCAATGACACAACAGTAGTAGGCCTGATCACCGACGACGATGAGACGGCCTATAGGGAGGAGGTCAGACACCTAACCGTGTGGTGCCAGGACAACAACCTCTCCCTCAATGTGATCAAGACAACGGAGATGATTGCGGACGACAGGAAAAGGATTTAAGCTGTCTGCCAATATCAGATATGTCTATGTTCTGGGAAATGTACTTGTTACTTATAACCTCATGCTAATCGCATTAGCCTACGTTAGCTTAACCATCCCGCAGGGGGGACACCGATCCAGTAGAGGTTTTAACAGCTTCTACCCCCAAGTCATAAGACTCCTGCACATGGACAGCTAATCAAAGGACTACCCAGACCCTTCTTTTACGCTGCTGCTACTCTGTGTTTATTATCTATGCATAGTCACTTTAACTCTACCTACATGTACATATTACCTCAATTACCTCAACTAAGCGGTGCCCCCGCACGTTGACTCTGTACCGGCACCCCCTGTATAAAGCCTCCACATTGACTCTGTACCAGTACCCCCTGTATATAGCCTCTAAATTGACTCTGTACCGGTATCCCCTATATATAACCTCCACATTGACCCTCTACCGGCACCCCCTGTATATAGCCTCCACATTGACTCTGTACTGGCACCCCCTGTATATAGCCTCCACATTGACTCTGTACTGGTACCCCCTGTATATAGCCTCCACATTGACTCTGTACTGGTACCCCCTGTATATAGCCTCCACATTGACTCTGTACCGGTACCCCCTGTATATAACCTCCACATTGACTCTGTACCGGTACCCCCTGTATATAGCCTCCACATCGACTCTGTACCGGTATCCCCTGTATATAGCCTCCACATTGACTCTGTAACGGTACCCCCTGTATATAGCCTCCACATTGACTCTGTACCGGTACCCCCTGTATATAGCCTCCACATTGACTCTGTACCGCTACTCCCTGTATATAGCCTCCACATTGACTCTGTACCATAACACCCTGTATATAGCCTCTACATTGACTCTGTACCGGTAAACCCTGTATATAGCCTCCACATTGACTCTGTACCGTAACACCCTGTATATAGCCTCCACATTGACTCTGTACCGTAACCCCCTGTATATAGCCTCCACACTGACTCTGTACCGGTACCCCCTGTATATAGCTTCCACATTGACTCTGTACCGGTACCTCCTGTATATAGCCTCCACATTGACTCTGTACTGGTACCCCCTGTATATAGCCTCCACATTGACTCTGTACCGTAACACCCTGTATATAGCCTCCACATTGACTCTGTACCGTAACACCCTGTATATAACCTCGCTATTATTCTTTTACTGCTGCTCTTTAATTATTTGTTACTATAATCTTTTCTATTTTTCTTTAAAAAATGTAAATGTTGGTTAAGTAAGCGTTTCCCTGTAGGGTCTGTTGTATTCGGCGCAATGTGACAAATAAACTTTGATTTGGAGAGAAGAAGATGCTTGACCCTTCTCCTTCATCTTCTTCTTCCTCTTCTTCATCTCCTCTCCTCATCGCTTCCTGTTTTTGTGTGTGAAGGTAATGGATTTGACATTTGATTCCACCATGTTGAAATGTTTGTCTTTTCTCTCCAGTCCTTGTAAATGAGAAACATGAAGAATGTGTTTGACTGATGTACTGTAATAACCCCCGCTATCTCTCGTCTAGCGGTTGTGAGCGGAGGTGTGTGTTTGCATGGAGTGTGTGTGTGTGTGTGTGTGTGTGTGTGTGTGTGTGTGTGTGTGTGTGTGTGTGTGTGTGTGTGTGTGTGTGTGTGTGTGTGTGTGTGTGTGTGTGTGTGTGTGTGTGTGTGTGTGTGTGTGTGTGTGTGTGTGTGTGTGTGTGTGTGTGTGTGTGTGTGTGTGCTTCAGCAGACTCTGTCAAAGGTGCAGCTGCCAAAATGATAGCAGGGTGTGTGAAGTTCTCATCAACTTTGTGTTGTTGGTCCGAGACACAGGCTGCGTCCCAAAAGGCACCCTATTCCTACATAGTGCACTACTTTTGACTAGGGCACATAAGTAATGCTCTATACTGTACATGGAATAGGGTGTAATTTGGGACGTGGAAACGCAGAGACATGAAGTCATTCTGCACTGCAGCACTGTTTACATTGGTCCTAACCCACCTTCCAGTCAAACCTTTTCGTCAAAAACACAAAAAAAGGGGAATTTCAGTTGAAAGAAGAAGTATTAGTTTTCACATCCATCTGTCAGCAGGGTTTATGGCCGGTGTGTGTACTGTGTTCACATCTACCTATCGGCAGGGTTTATGGCCTGTTCTCTTTTTTTTAATAGAGAAAAGTGACACACTCTCTCTCTCTCTCTCTCTCTCTCTCTCTCTCTCTCTCTCTCTCTCTCTCTCTCTCTCTCTCTCTCTCTCTCTCTCTCTTCCCTCCTTCTCCATCCTCTCTCTCTCTCTCTCTCAATTCAATTTGCTTTATTGGCTCTAACAATGTACATATTCTCAGTCTCTAACCAAACATTCAATAACAATGCACATTCTCCATTCTCTCTCTCTCTCTCTCTCTCTCTCTCTCTCTCTCTCTCTCTCTCTCTCTCTCTCTCTCTCTCTCTCTCTCTCTCTCTCTCTCTCTCTCTCTCTCTCTCTCTCTCTCTCTCTCTCTCTCTCTCTCTCTCTCTCTCTCTCTCTCTCTCTCTCTCTCTCTCTCTCTCACCCCAGAGGGTGACCTCAGAAACCCAGTCCGGCCGACCCATCTTGAGGGAGGGGGAGGGCAGGATGTTATCATTCACACACAAACCTCTGACCACACACCCACAAACCATAATCCCTAGGGCTAGATTTATAGTACAACATGGTGTGGCAGGCCTGTCAGACACACAGAGAGGCAGGCCTGTCAGACACACAGAGAGGCAGGCCTGTCAGATACACAGAGAGGCAGGCCTGTCAGACACACAGAGAGGCAGGCCTGTCAGATACACAGAGAGGCAGGCCTGTCAGATACACAGAGAGGCAGGCCTGTCAGATACACAGAGAGGCAGGCCTGTCAGATACACAGAGGCAGGCCTGTCAGATACACAGAGAGGCAGGCCTGTCAAACACACAGAGAGGCAGGCCTGTCAAACACACAGAGAGGCAGGCCTGTCAGATACACAGAGAGACAGGCCTGTCAGATACACAGAGAGGCAGGCCTGTCAGATACACAGAGGCAGGCCTGTCAGATACACAGAGAGGCAGGCCTGTCAAACACACAGAGAGGCAGGCCTGTCAGATACACAGAGAGACAGGCCTGTCAGATACACAGAGAGACAGACAAAAATAAATGACTGATTAGAGAGGATATTTTCCTCGCAGGTATCATACTAATACAAGCCCACCCTCCAGGGAGA
The DNA here is from genome assembly GCF_021184085.1 of Oncorhynchus gorbuscha. Lineage (NCBI taxonomy): Eukaryota > Metazoa > Chordata > Actinopteri > Salmoniformes > Salmonidae > Oncorhynchus > Oncorhynchus gorbuscha. The sequence goes on from NC_060175.1 coordinate 10,416,232, forward strand.
GATTATACCACACCAGCATGACAGATGGACATGAAACTAGGTAGTAAATGTAGCCTACTTATAAAACAGCACATTTGGATCCTGGATGCTGATTGAGTCATTGCTCACCCGCCAGGGTCAGAAGAGGATTGGCCACCCCTCAGAGTCATATAGACGATAATAAATACAAATGTGTATCCACTGTCCCGCAGTCCAGTCAGAAACTTAATCTCCCCCGGGGAACAAAAGTGAGTAGAAATAATTTATTATACTTCTTACCTAGCATTTGTTTTGGTACAGTGGGGGTTATTAATATAAACCTTGTCGTGTGCTATTCTGATTTGTGTACCATGTTGCATTTATATATTTCTCAGATCTCCAACGTACCTCTGCATATGAACATGACGAGACCAATAGCTTTTCTCTGATTCAGGACGAATTCCTTCATCAGGATGGCTTCACCTCAGGCCTAACATGGCCTAACATGACTGTGAATGCGCCAGGAATGAGCCTACACTTTCGGTCGTTTCCCCAAGGTGTCTGCAGAATTGTGACGTATTTGTAGGCATATCATTGGAAGATTGACCATAAGAGACTACATTTACCAGGTGCCCGCTTGGTGTCCTCTGTCGAAATTGTTGCGTAATCTCCAGCTGCGTGCAATTTTCCATTTGGTTCAGAGGAGAAACCAAACTGCCACGAATGATTTATCATTGAATAGATATGTGAAAAACACCTTGAGGATTGATTCTAAAAAACGTTTGCCATATTTCTGTCAATATTATGGAGTTAATTTGGAAAAACGTTTGGCGTTGTAATGACTGAATTTTCAGGTTTTTTTCTTAGCCAAACGTGATGAACAAAACGGAGCGATTTCTCCTACACAAATAATCTTTTTGGAAAAACTGAACATTTGCTATTTAACTGAGAGTCTCCTCATTGAAAACATCCAAAGTTCTTCAAAGGTAAATGATTTTATTTGAATGCTTTTCTTGTTTTTGTGAAAATGTTGCCTGCTGAATGCTAGGCTTAATGCTATGCTAGCTATCAATACTCTTACACAAATGCTTGTGTAGCTATGGTTGAAAAGCATATTTTGAAAATCTGAGATGACAGTGTTGTTAACAAAAGGCTAAGCTTGTGAGCCAATATAGTTATTTCATTTCATTTGCGATTTTCATGAATAGTTAACGTTGCATTATGGTAATGAGCTTGAGGCTATAATTACGCTCCCGGATACGGGATTGCTCGACGCTAGAGGTTAATCTAGCCACCGTGTCAGATTTCAAAAAAGGCTTTACGGCGAAAGCAAACCATGCTATTATCTGAGGACAGCACCCCATCAAACAAACAAATGACAGTCAAAATAGTCATATATACATTCATTGATAGTCAAAATGGTATTGCAGACACTGCATTTTTGAGGAACAATGGGAAAGTAATAATGCTTTGAAAGTTCATCAACTTGTAAACTCACTTTTGAGAAAATGGCCTTTGAATGTTTTGCTATCTCGTGAAGAGCTTTTCTTTGTCTACACCCATTCAGCATCATTCACACCGTCTTAAGCTTTAGCCTCAACCATCTCGTTTCGCTCTCGAAGCGCACACGCTCTGGCTGATGATTTGTTTACCTCTGGATAACATGAAAACTGCCTAACCAGCGCTGCTGGCAACAATTTCATTACGCTTTTTTGCCTGAGTATACTGACACCGGCTCTATTCAACAGGTGTTGTACACTTTAGCTGAAGACATGTTGCTTGCTAGCTAGGTAAACAATGAACCTAGCTAGGTAAACAACCTGTAAGATCACACACGTCTCGTAAAGTTAGCTGTTATCTGTATATGATGATAAATTACTACCGTATAGCCATTGACAGTCATAAATAGTCATTGACATTCATTGATAGTCATATATAGTCATATATAGTCATATATAGTCATATATAGTCATATAGTCATATATAGTCATATAGTCATATAGTCATATATAGTCATATATAGTCATATATAGTCATATAGTCATATATAGTCATATATAGTCATATATAGTCATATAGTCATATACAGTCATATAGTCATATATAGTCATATAGTCATATACAGTCATATATAGTCATATATAGTCATATAGTCATTGATAGTCATATATAGTCATATAGTCATATATTCATATATAGTCATTGATAGTCATATATAGTCATATAGTCATATATAATCATATATAGTCGTATATAGTCATATATAGTCATATATAGTCATATAGTCATATATAGTCATATATAGTCATATAGTCATATATAGTCATATATAGTCATATATAGTCATATAGTCATATATAGTCATATATAGTCATATAGTCATATATAGTCATATATAGTCATATATAGTCATATATAGTCATATAGTCATATATAGTCATATAGTCATATATAGTCATATAGTCATATACAGTCATATATAGTCATATAGTCATATACAGTCATATATAGTCATATATAGTCATATAGTCATATATAGTCATATAGTCATATAGTCATATAGTCATATATAGTCATATATAGTCATATAGTCATATATAGTCATATATAGTCATATAGTCATATACAGTCATATAGTCATATAGTCATATAGTCATATATAGTCATATATAGTCATATAGTCATATATAGTCATATAGTCATATATAGTCATATATAGTCATATAGTCATATACAGTCATATATAGTCATATATAGTCATATAGTCATATATAGTCATATAGTCATATATAGTCATATATAGTCATATATAGTCATATACAGTCATATATAGTCATATATAGTCATATAGTCATTGATAGTCATATATAGTCATATAGTCATATATTCATATATAGTCATTGATAGTCATATATAGTCATATAGTCATATATAATCATATATAGTCATATATAGTCATATATAGTCATATATAGTCATATAGTCATATATAGTCATATATAGTCATATAGTCATATATAGTCATATATAGTCATATATAGTCATTGATAGTCATATATAGTCATATAGTCATATATAGTCATATATAGTCATATAGTCATATATAGTCATATAGTCATATATAGTCATATAGTCATATACAGTCATATATAGTCATATATAGTCATATAGTCATATACAGTCATATATAGTCATATAGTCATATATAGTCATATAGTCATATACAGTCATATATAGTCATATATAGTCATATAGTCATATACAGTCATATATAGTCATATATAGTCATATAGTCATATATAGTCATATAGTCATATAGTCATATAGTCATATATAGTCATATATAGTCATATAGTCATATAGTCATATAGTCATATATAGTCATATATAGTCATATAGTCATATACAGTCATATATAGTCATATATAGTCATATAGTCATATATAGTCATATAGTCATATAGTCATATAGTCATATATAGTCATATATAGTCATATAGTCATATATAGTCATATAGTCATATATAGTCATATATAGTCATATATAGTCATATAGTCATATACAGTCATATATAGTCATATAGTCATTGATAGTCATATATAGTCATATAGTCATATATTCATATATAGTCATTGATAGTCATATATAGTCATATAGTCATATATAATCATATAGTCATATATAGTCATATAGTCATATATAGTCATATAGTCATATATAGTCATATATAGTCATATAGTCATATATAGTCATATAGTCATATATAGTCATTGATAGTCATATATAGTCATATAGTCATATATAGTCATATATAGTCATATAGTCATATATAGTCATATAGTCATATATAGTCATATAGTCATATACAGTCATATATAGTCATATATAGTCATATAGTCATATACAGTCATATAGTCATATAGTCATATATAGTCATTGATAGTCATATAGTCATATATAGTCATATATAGTCATATAGTCATATATAGTCATATATAGTCATATAGTCATATAGTCATATATAGTCATTGATAGTCATATAGTCATATATAGTCATTATAGTCATATATAGTCATATAGTCATATATAGTCATATAGTCATATATAGTCATATAGTCATATAGTCAGTCATATATAGTCATATATAGTCATATAGTCATATACAGTCATATATAGTCATATATAGTCATATATAGTCATATATAGTCATATAGTCATATAGTCATATATAGTCATTATAGTCATATAGTCATATATAGTCATATATAGTCATATATAGTCATATATAGTCATATATAGTCATATATAGTCATATACAGTCATATAGTCATATAGTCATATATAGTCATTGATAGTAATATATAGTCATATAGTCATATACAGTCATATATAGTCATATATAGTCATATATAGTCATATAGTCATTGATAGTCATATATAGTCATATAGTCATTGATAGTCATATATAGTCATATATAGTCATTGATAGTCATATATAGTCATAGATAGTCATAGATAGTCATTGATAGTAATATATAGTCATATAGTCATATAGTCATATAGTCATATATAGTCATTGATAGTCATATATAGTCATTGATAGTCATATATAGTCATAGATAGTCATTGATAGTCATATATAGTCATAGATAGTCATAGATAGTCATTGATAGTCATATATAGTCATATATAGTCATAGATAGTCATATATAGTCATTGATAGTCATTGATAGTCATATATAGTCATATATAGTCATAGATAGTCATTGATAGTCATAGATAGTCATAGATAGTCATTGATAGTCATTGATAGTAATATATAGTCATATAGTCATATAGTCATATATAGTCATATAGTCATATATAGTCATTGATAGTCATATATAGTCATATAGTCATATACAGTCATATATAGTCATATATAGTCATATAGTCATATACAGTCATATATAGTCATATATAGTCATATAGTCATTGATAGTCATATATAGTCATATAGTCATATAGTCATATATAGTCATTGATAGTCATATATAGTCATATATAGTCATTGATAGTCATATATAGTCATAGATAGTCATTGATAGTCATATATAGTCATATATAGTCATAGATAGTCATATATAGTCATTGATAGTCATTGATAGTCATATATAGTCATATATAGTCATAGATAGTTATATATAGTCATTGATAGTCATATATAGTCATATATAGTCATATAGTCATTGATAGTCATTGATAGTCATTGATAGTCATAGATAGTCATTGATAGTCATTGATAGTCATATATAGTCATAGATAGTCATTGATAGTCATATATAGTCATTGATAGTAATATATAGTCATTGATAGTCATTGATAGTCATATATAGTCATATATAGTCATAGATAGTCATTGATAGTAATATATAGTCATAGATAGTCATTGATAGTAATATATAGTCATAGATAGTCATTGATAGTCATTGATAGTCATATATAGTCATAGATAGTCATTGATAGTAATATATAGTCATATATAGTCATAGATAGTCATTGATAGTCATTGATAGTAATATATAGTCATATATAGTCATTGATAGTCATTGATAGTCATATATAGTCATATATAGTCATAGATAGTTATATATAGTCATTGATATAGTCATATAGTCATTGATAGTCATTGATAGTCATTGATAGTCATTGATAGTCATTGATAGTCATATATAGTCATAGATAGTCATTGATAGTCATTGATAGTCATATATAGTCATATATAGTCATATAGTCATTGATAGTCATATAGTCATATATAGTCATATATAGTCATATATAGTCATTGATAGTCATTGATAGTCATATATAGTCATATATAGTCATTGATAGTCATATATAGTCATATATAGTCATATATAGTCATTGATAGTCATTGATAGTCATATATAGTCATATAGTCATATATAGTCATATAGTCATATATAGTCATATAGTCATTGATAGTCATATAGTCATATATAGTCATATAGTCATTGATAGTCATATAGTCATATATAGTCATTGATAGTCATTGATAGTCATATATAGTCATATAGTCATATATAGTCATATAGTCATATATAGTCATATAGTCATTGATAGTCATATAGTCATTGATAGTCATATAGTCATATATAGTCATATATAGTCATTGATAGTCATATATAGTCATATATAGTCATATATAGTCATATAGTCATTGATAGTCATTGATAGTCATATATAGTCATAGATAGTCATTGATAGTCATATATAGTCATATATAGTCATATAGTCATTGATAGTCATATATAGTCATATATAGTCATATATAGTCATATATAGTCATATAGTCATTGATAGTCATTGATAGTCATTGATAGTCATATATAGTCATATAGTCATTGATAGTCATATACAGTCATTGATAGTCATTGATAGTCATTGATAGTCATTGATAGTCATATATAGTCATATAGTCATTGATAGTCATATACAGTCATTGATAGTCATTGATAGTCATTGATAGTCATTGATAGTCATATATAGTCATATAGTCATTGATAGTCATATACAGTCATTGATAGTCATATACAGTCATTGATAGTCATATACAGTCATTGACAGTCATTGATAGTCATATACAGTCATTGACAGTCATTGATAGTCATATACAGTCATTGATAGTCATATACAGTCATTGACAGTCATTGATAGTCATATACAGTCATTGACAGTCATTGATAGTCATATACAGTCATTGATAGTCATATACAGTCATTGACAGTCATTGATAGTCATATACAGTCATTGATAGTCATATACAGTCATTGACAGTCATTGACAGTCATATACAGTCATTGACAGTCATATACAGTCATTGACAGTCATTGACAGTCATATACAGTCATTGACAGTCATTGACAGTCATATACAGTCATTGACAGTCATTGACAGTCATTGACAGTCATTGACAGTCATATACAGTCATTGACAGTCATTGACAGTCATATACAGTCATTGATAGTCATATTCAGTCATTGATAGTCATATACAGTCATTGACAGTCGTTGATAGTCATATATTGCTATAGGGCCAGGAGGTTTTCCTGACCATAACCCTGACAAGAGTTATAAGCTATAAAATCTCTTAGTATATAGACTAATAAACCTGAAGAGAACCTGGCTGCCACAGACCCCCCCCCCCCCCCCCAGCTACATGTAACTACAGTACAGCGAAACAACAACAGCTACATTAATGAACTTCCTTAATCTAACTATAATACCTGGATAGTGTGCCAGTCACACAACAATAGCCACTATAAAAACTATAAAAACGCAGTGCTAAATTCATTAAGCTAATGAGAACAAAGTAATTTGCTGATGTGTGTGTTGGGGATCGCCATGGTGACATAATTAGGAAAACAGGATTGCGGCCCTGCTGTGTCGGCCCTACGTGCTTTTCAGATGTTACTTTACTGAGTTTAAACAATATCCTAATAAAACCCTTTCCACCAACCTCCCCCTCCTTTTCCCCTGGCACACAATGGTATTATACAATAGCTCCAATCTATCAACAGGAAATTAGGAATCAGTCTGAATCAACACATATACCGTAATTACAAGAGAAAGATGAAAACCAGCAGTGCTGCTGTGTTGAGGAACAAAACTACCCACTCCTTGAGGAACAGAGGGTCTGTGGTGTTGAGGAACAAGGATACCTACTCCTTGAGGACCAGAGGGTTTGTGGTGTTGAGGAACATGGATACCCACTCCTTGAGGACCAGAGGGTCTGTGGTGTTGAGGAACAAGGATACCTACTCCTTGAGGACCAGAGGGTCTGTGGTGTTGAGGAACAAGGCTACCTACTCCTTGAGGACCAGAGGGTCTGTGGTGTTGAGAAACAAGGATACCTACTCCTTGAGGACCAGATGGTCTGTGGTGTTGAGTAACAATGATACCTACTCCTTGAGGACCAGAGGGTCTGTGGTGTTGAGGAACAAGGATACCTACTCCTTGAGGAACAGAGGGCCTGTGGTGTTGAGGAACAAGGATGCCTACTCCTTGAGGACCAGAGGGTCTGTGGTGTTGAGGAACAGGGATAACCACTCCTTGAGGAACAGAGGGTCTGTGGAGTTGAGGAACAAGGATACCTACTCCTTGAGGACCAGGGGGTCTGTGGTGTTGAGGAACAAGGATACCTACTCCTTGAGGTACAGAGGGTCTGTGGTGTTGAGGAACAAGGATACCTACTCCTTGAGGACCAGAGGTTCTGTGGTGTTGAGGAACAGGGATAACCACTCCTTGAGGAACAGAGGTTCTGTGGTTTTGAGGAACAGGGATAACCACTCCTTGAGGACCGGGGGGTCTGTGGTGTTGAGGAACAGGGATACCCACTCCTTGAGGACCAGGGGGTCTGTGGTGTTGAGGAACAGGGATACCCACTCCTTGAGGACCAGAGGTTCTGCGGTGTTGAGGAACAGGGATAACCACTCCTTGAGATCCAGAGCTTCTGTGGTGTTGAGGAACAGGGATAACCACTCCCTGAGGACCAGGGGGTCTGTGGTGTTGAGGAACAAGGATACCTACTCCTTGAGGAACAGAGGGTCTGTGGTGTTGAGGAACAGGGATAACCACTCCTTGAGGACCAGGGGGTCTGTGGTGTTGAGGAACAAGGATACCTACTCCTTGAGGTACAGAGGGTCTGTGGTGTTGAGGAACAAGGATACCTACTCCTTGAGGAACAGAGGGTCTGTGGTGTTGAGGAACAAGGATACCCACTCCTTGAGGAATAGAGGGTCTGTGGTGTTGAGGAACAAGGATACCTACTCCTTGAGGAATAGAGGGCCTGTGGTGTTGAGGAACAGAGCAACTCACTCCTTGAGGATCAGAGGTGCTCAGAGTAAAACGGGGCAGAGATGAGATGCTGATCTGTGTGTGAAATACGTAAGTAAGGCTGTAGCCCACCGGCACGATAGTTAACTAGCCCTAAGTTAGAGTGGTGAATAACAGAGTTGCCTACCTGTGTGTGAGAGCTTTAGTCGGGGTCCGCTCTGGTTCCAGGTTGCAGCGATGGAGTTCGTAGAGGTGGTGTCTGGTAGCAACAACAGCAGTTGGAGGAACACACCCAGCAGAACACAGGCCCTCCGTGGCCCCAGGGCCCTCATCGTTATCATTTTTTTTTAAGTACCGGTGGTCGTCTCTGGTACAGCACCCAGTGGATCGTCTCAGCAGTTTCTAATGGTGCTCTGTGAGAACAGGAAGAGAGAAAGAAGTGTTTGACAAGTTGTCATGGAAACAACTACTGAGTAAAAGTACTCAACTGAGTAAAAGTAAGGTTCTTATTTCCTGACCAGGAAACGGTAGAGGTATAGCCCATAGCAGGACCAGGAGTTTTTCCTGGATATGTTGCATTGGGAGGTAACACTCCTCGCCCTAGTTATAACACACCATCCAGAGGCCAGGTGAAAAGCACATAAATCACTTAAAATGCACACAGAAAATACAACTTAAAATGTAACGGGATACTCTTGTGAAATTAATTTCATATTGGACCATGAATTTGGTTGACATTTACAATGGTTGGCCTTGTGCCAGACATACATACACACCTGTGTAAATCTTGAGAAAATTAGAACTTAAAAAGAAAATGAAAAAAATGTGTTTGTTGTCATAATTCATCATAATGCCTGGCTCATAACTTGCCTTGAGGTTTAAAGTTTTAGCAGGTGGGGGAAATATTTGATGAGAGTCAGATAGGGCAGTCTACACTAGATACAGGGAAATTATTCGGACTCCTTTTTCCACATGTTGTTACGTTACAGCCTTACTCTAAAATTGAGTAAATAGTTGTTTTTCCCTCATTAATCATACGCACAATACCCCATAATGACAAAGCAAAAACAGGATTTTCTACATTTTTGCAAATGTATTAAAAATAAAAGACTGAAATTTCACATTTACATAAGTATTCAGACCCTTTACTCAGTACTTTGTTGAATCAAAGTTGACAGTGATTACAGCCTCAAGTCTTGTTGGGTATAACGCTATAAGCTTGGCACACCTGTATTTGGGGAGTTCATCCCATTCTTCTCTGCAGATCATCTCAAGCTCTGTCAGGTTGGATGGGGAGTGTCGCTACATACAGTAGGTATTTTCAGGTCTCTCCAGAGATGTTTGGCCAGGTTCATGTCCAAGCTCTGGTTGGGCTTCTCAGGGACATTCAGTGTCTTGTCCCGAAGCCACTCCTGTGTTGTCTTGGCTATGTGCTTAGGGTCATTGTCCTGTTGGAAGGTGAACCTTTGCCCCAGTCTGAGGTCCTGAGCACTCTGGATGAGAATCATTCATCTTTCCCTCAATCCTGACTAGTCTCCCAGTGCCTGCCGCTGAAAACCATGATGCTGCCACCACCACCATGCTTCACCGTAGAGATGGTGCCAGGTTTCCTCCAGAATCTTGTTTCTCGTGGTCTGAGATTCCTTTAGGTGCCTTTTGACAAACTCCAAGTGGGCTGTCTCATACCTTTTACTGAGGAGTAGCTTCCATCTGACCAATCTAATAAAAAGGCCTGATTGGTGGAGTGCTGCAGAGATGGTTGTCCTTCTGGAAGGTTCTCCCATCTCTGTCAGAGTGACCATCGGGTTCTTGGTCACCTTCAATGCTGCAGAATTGTTTTAGGTACCCTTCCCCAGATCTGTGCCTCGACACACTGTGTCTCGGAGCTCTACAGACAATTCCTTCGACCTCATGGCTTGGTTTTTGCTCTGACATACACTGTCAACTGCGGGACCTCATATAGACAGGTGTGTGCCTTAACAAATCATGTCCAATCAGTTGAATGTACCACATGTGGACTCCAATCAAGTTGTAGAAACATCTCAAGGATGATCAATGTAAACAGAATGCACCTGAGATCAATTTCGAGTCTCATAGCGTAGGGTCTGAATACTTATGTAAATAAGGTATTTCTGTTTTTTATTAACATTTCTAAAAAACTGTTTAGACTTTGTCATTGTTGTGTGTAGATAGATTTTTTTATTTAATCAATTTTAGAATAAGGCTGTAACGTAACAAAATGTGGAAAAAGTGAAGGAGTCCGAATACTTTCAGGATGCACTGTATATGGGAATGAGTGGTTTTGTACATTTATGGTCAGAATCTTTGTAGAGCGTTGTTTTAGACCGACAAGATATGATCAGACAAGGAAGAGACAGCCCTTACCTCTCTCTCTCTCTCTCCACACCCCTCCACTCCACTCCCCTCCACTCCCCTCCCCTCCACTCCCCTCCACTCCACTCCACTCCCCTCCACTCCCCTCTCTAAAACAAGCTTAATAGGATCTGGCTCAACAAGACAGAACGTTGACGTGGATCCTTGTTTTTAAATAAATACTAAAGTCAAGTGAACTCTTTACCCCTGACGAAGCTTTCCAGCTCACTTGATCTAACAAAAGGAAGGCCACGCTTCACAACCTATGTTCGGTACACAGTTAAGTTTCCAACCATCTTCTATCATGAAAGACAATGCATTAAGTACTCCAAGTGCTTCAGTTGAGACGCCAGATCATCAGAGCAGACAACACTTTAGGAGACACGGTTTGATAAAGTGTTAAAAGGTGTTTATACATCACACTGAAAAGAAACCTGATCTGGACTAAGAGGGCCTCCTCGCCGTCGGTGTGGACAGACCAGCAGACTAGGTTTCAAGTAGGATTGGTTTTCTTTCAAATACTTTGAGCTTGCCTGGAGCAGCTATCGCTGTCTACACCTCCTTTACCACTTGACCATAACAGATGTTGGTGTCTGGAGCTTTGAGCCTGTGTGTGTGTGTGTGTGTGTGTGTGTGTGTGTGTGTGTGTGTGTGTGTGTGTGTGTGTGTGTGTGTGTGTGTGTGTGTGTGTGTGTGTGTGTGTGTGTGTGTGTGTGTGTGTGTGTGTGTGTGTGTGTGTGTGTGTGTGTGTGTGTGTGTGTGTGTGTGTGTGTGTGTGTGTGTGTGTGTGTGTGTGTGTGTGTCTCTTCTACGGAGGATATATCTGGGGTTTCCGACACACAGTCATTGCCTGCCATCTGGAAGTTTCTCCCACTGAGAGCATCCCCTTCCCACAAAACTGATACAACTTTCAACTTATTTTTTACATTTCTTTCTTTAACCTTTACTAAATCAGGCGAGTCAGTTAAGATTCAAATTCTTATTTTACAATGAAGACCTGCCAATTGAGCAAGGAGAACAGCGAACCATTTTCTACTTTGGGTAAAGAGATTGTTCAGCAGCTTGAGCCAGTTTGAAGGTTGGATTGTGACGAGCTGATGCCTCATCGTCCTGTTATTATGACGGAAAACGCTTCCATACTCAGACCATTTTAACTTGTCTGTGCAATTAAGTAATTTACTCATGTAAGCAAAGATCCCAGAAAGAAAGGGAAATCCTGGTTTGAAGGTTTTAATATGTAATTCAAATCACTGGTACTTTCCCCTCCTGGTTTCAGTAAGTGCTGACACGAAAATACGCAAGGGGACAAATTATGAAAGCACTTAGAAAATGGATCCAGGGAAACAATCACTTTTTAATCATATTATTATGATCCGTTACATCATTCTAAGCTGACACTCACACATGTTGCCAATGAGCAGCCATGAAATGGTATTTTGTTCCCTTCTCAGAAGAGGTGAATTGCTGTCGTCATGGCTTTTAGAGAGAAACTGGCTTTTAGAGAGTCCCAGGTCACTCCCTGAGCAGTGCATGCTCACTCAGGACCACACTCTTCGAAAAATAGGTTCCATATTTTTTATTTTTTTTAACCTTTATTTAACCAGGCAAGTCAGTTAAGAACATATTCTTATTTACAATGACAGCCTACACCGTGCAAACCCGGGCGACGCTGGGCCAATTGTGCGCCACCCTATGGGTCTCCCAATCACGGTCGGTTGTGATACAGCCTGAATTCCAACCAGGGTGTCTCTGGTGGCCCTGCCATGATTGGGTAACTGAAATGCAGTGCCTTAGACCGCTGGGCACTCGGGAGCCTTCGAACATAACAGGGTTCTTTGGCTGTCCCCATAGGAGAACACTTTAAAGAACCAAGGAGAACCCTTTTGAGTTCCATGTAGAAGAACCCACTGTAGAAAGGGTTTTACATGGAACCCAAAAGAGTTCTACCTGGAACCAAAAAGTGTTCTACCTGGAACCAAAAAGTGTTCTACCTGGAACCAAAAAGTGTTCTACCTGGAACCAAAAAGGGTTCTACCTGGAACCAAAAAGTGTTCTCCTGTGGTGACACCCGAAAAACCCTTTTGGAACCCTTTTTTCCAAGAGTGCGCTGCAGTAAAACTAGTCAAAGTGATGAACTGAAGGCTCAAAGCCTCGGGTGCAGCCTACGCCTCAGTGAGAATACAAGAGACAGGGAGAGTAAATCATGGAGGTATTAACTATTAACATGCTACCAAGGAGAGGCTGTTAAGCTGTCACCTCCTTCTTTCTCCTTTGCACTGATGCTCTGTAATCACACCCATTTCTCTTCTCACAGCTCTGCTGAATACATCACCATCCCAGGAATGTAAAATCTGGATTTTAGGAGGTTGGTAATGTGGCATGGCTAGATTTCGCCAAAGTTCTAGTTGTAAATTTGAAGGAAAAAGTTGAGTCTTCGAGAGTTTGACTTCATTGGGTCACGATGAAATAACCTAAAGCGGGTTTGTAGTAAAATCCCAACAAAAACCAAGACAACCAACATAGGGAGGAAGTGTTTGACTTCCTATTGGCTCCTATGCAACCTGGAAACCATCGAATCTATCACTGCTCACTCTCACCCCAGGAGTCTGTCTGTAGGCTAACCAATTCAGGCCACCATAGACCTACATTACCTGGACATACAAAAAACTCATAGATATACAAAAACCCTAGACAGGACAAAAACACACATACCCACCCTCGTCACACCCTGACCTGACCAAAATAATACATAAAACATAGATAACTAAGGTCAGGGCGTGACAGTACCATGGCAACACCAGGGGTGAGGCTATAGGCAGTAATTACCACGGCAAAACCAGGGGTCTGTCTATAGGCTATAAGTACCATGGTAACACCAGGGGTCTGTCTATAGGCTATAAGTACCATGGTAACACCAAGGGTCTGTCTATAGGCTATAAGTACCATGGCAACACCAGGGGTCTGTCTATAGGCTATAAGTACCATGGCAACACCAGGGGTCTGTCTATAGGCTATAAGTACCATGGCAACACCAGGGGTCTGTCTATAGGCTATAAGTACCATGGCAACCCTAGGGGTCTGTCTATAGGCTATAAATACCATGGCAACACCAGGGGTCTGTCTATAGGCTATAAGTACCATGGCAACACCAGGGGTCTGTCTATAGGCTATAAGTACCATGGCAACACCAGGGGTGAGGCTATAGGCAGTAATTACCACGGCAAAACCAGGGGTCTGTCTATAGGCTATAAGTACCATGGTAACACCAGGGGTCTGTCTATAGGCTATAAGTACCATGGTAACACCAAGGGTCTGTCTATAGGCTATAAGTACCATGGCAACACCAGGGGTCTGTCTATAGGCTATAAGTACCATGGCAACACCAAATTGGTCCATATAGCCCTAATAGGTTATATAAAAGCCTGGTCCTACCATACAAACTGGCCCTAATTGGCTATATAAGAGCCTGGTGCTACCATACAAACTGGCCCTAATTGGCTATATAAAAGCCTGGTCCTACCATACAAACTGGCCCTAATTGGCTATATAAAAGCCTGGTCCTACCATACAAACTGGCCCTAATTGGCTATATAAAAGCCTGGTCCTACCATACAAACTGGCCCTAATTGGCTATATAAAAGCCTGGTCCTACCATACAAACTGGCCCTAATTGGCTATATAAAAGCCTGGTCCTACCATACAAACTGGCCCTAATTGGCTATATAAGAGCCTGGTCCTACCATACAAACTGGCCCTAATTGGCTATATAAGAGCCTGGTCCTGCCATACAAACTGGCCCTAATTGGCTATATAAAAGCCTGGTCCTGCCATACAAACTGGCCCTAATTGGCTATATAAAAGCCTGGTCCTACCATACAAACTGGCCCTAATTGGCTATATAAAAGCCTGGTCCTACCATACAAACTGGCCCTAATTGGCTATATAAAAGCCTGGTCCTACCATACAAATAATTGGCTAAAAGCCTGGTCCTACCATACAAACTGGCCCTAATTGGCTATATAAGAGACTGGTCCTGCCATACAAACTGGCCCTAATTGACTATATAAAAGCCTGGTCCTGCCATACAAACTGGCCCTAATTGGCTATATAAGAGACTGGTCCTGCCATACAAACTGGCCCTAATTGGCTATATAAGAGACTGGTCCTGCCATACAAACTGGCCCTAATTGGCTATATAAGAGCCTGGTCCTGCCAACCCCATTAGGAATTACAGCAGAAAGACTAACCTTTTCAATGAGAATACCTATTTTAGGAGCTGTTAGCTACACACACATGGAGGCAGTCAGTGACAGGGTCAAATATTATAATAAATATAAATAGAAATAGAAATAGAAATAAATATGTTCATGTTATCACTTTATCAACAATATAATCTATTTTATTTTTTACTTAGGAGAGAGGAAGTCACACTAGCAGATTGTTTACATTGTTTGAGCCCTGTAGGAAATAGAAAATAAACATGGGTCTAGCTTGCTGATAGGTCCTGGAAAACCATGACGCAACACCTCATCCTCCTCCCTGAGTCTCACCCCGAGTCCAGACCTGAAATTAGTCTAGCAGAGAGTTCCCTAGCCTGGCACACACACACACACACACACACACACACACACACACACACACACACACACACACACACACACACACACACAGACACAGACACACACACACACACACACACACACACACACACACACACACACACACACACACACACACACACACACATATTCTGAGTTCGTCAGGCTTTTGCTCGGGCTCACCCTTCATCTCATATCCTATTGGCTGTCAACAGCCCTTTACAGACTACTCAAATCCAGCCTAATATGCATGTTCTTATAGGATTACACTTTTTATTTTATTAGTATTGTTATGAGAGAGGACTACAGCCAATATGGAAAAACTGAAAACTTCAATTATTATGTTTCTGGAATGTAACAAGAGTTTAACTTATGTCCTTCCTCAGGTAGAAAATCAAAAGCAGATTAAAAATGTATTGGTACTCTGTATGATAAATTGTAATTTCTCTCTATAACAATGTGTTCTATTATTGCTGTACACATCTGATGAATGGTCAGTGTTACTAAAAGGTGACGTTGCCAGACTATGTAGTATATCCTGCTTTATGTAAAGAGAGGAAAGAGAGAGGGGGAGAGAGTGAGAGAGAGGGGGAGGGATAGAGGGTGGGAGGGGGAGAGAGAGGTGGAGGGAGAGAGAGAGAGGGAGGGACGGAGGGTGGGAGGGAGAGAGAGAGGTGGAGGGGGAGAGAGAGGGGAGGGACGGAGGGTGGGAGGGAGAGAGAGAGGTGGAGGGGGAGAGAGAGAGAGGGAGGGACTGAGGGTGGGAGGGAGGGAGGGAGGGGAGAGAGAGGGAGGGAGGGGGGAGAGAGAGAGAGAGAGAGAGAGAGAGAGAGGGAGGGACGGAGGGTGGGAGGGAGGGAGGGAGAGAGAGAGGTGGAGGGAGAGAGAGAGGGAGGGACGGATGGTGGGAGGGAGAGAGAGAGGTGGAGGAGAGAGAGAGAGGGAGAGACGGAGGGTGGGAGGGAGAGAGAGAGGTGGAGGGAGACAGAGAGAGGGAGGGACAGAGGGTGGGAGGGAGAGAGAGAGGTGGAGGGAGAGAGAGAGGGAGGGATGGAAGGTGGGAGAGAGAGAGGTGGAGGGAGAGAAAGAGACGGAGGGACGGAGGGTGGGAGAGAGAGAGGTGGAGGGAGAGAGAGAGATGGAGGGACGGAGGGTGGGAGGGAGAGAGAGGTGGAGGGAGAGAGAGAGGGAGGGACGGAGGGTGGGAGGGAGAGAGAGAGGTGGAGGGAGACAGAGAGAGGGAGGGACAGAGGGTGGGAGGGAGAGAGAGAGGTGGAGGGAGAGAGAGAGGGAGGGATGGAGGGTGGGGAGAGAGAGGTGGAGGGAGAGAAAGAGACGGAGGGACGGAGGGTGGGAGAGAGAGAGGTGGAGGGAGAGAGAGAGACGGAGGGACGGAGGGTGGTCCTTCTGTAGCTCAGTTGGTAGAGCATGGCGCTTGTAACGCCAGGGTAGTGGGTTCGATCCCCGGGACCACCCATACGTAGAATGTATGCACACATGACTGTAAGTCGCTTTGGATGGCATATATTATTATTATTATTATTATTATTATTATATTATATTATATTATAGGGAGGGAGGGAGGGGGAGAGAGAGAGAGAGACGGAGGGACGGAGGGTGGGAGGGACTGAGGGTGGGAGGGAGGGAGGGGGAGAGAGAGGTGAAGGGAGAGAGAGAGACGGAGGGACGGAGGGTGGGAGGGAGAGAGAGAGGTGAAGGGAGAGAGAGAGACGGAGGGTGGGAGGGAGGGAGGGACGGAGAGAGAGGTGAAGGGAGAGAGAGACGGACAGAGGGAGGGAGGGAGGGAGAGGGAGAGTTAAGTAGCACCAGTCCATTGTTCACTGCTGGTTTATTCTTTCTCACCAGTCAAAGACCCATGAGGTGGGGGGGAAGAGGCAGAGAAAGCAACCACCCATTTAATTGACAGCACCCCATACATCACAAACACACAAAGCAGCAGGCCATACCAGTAATAACATACATTAGACGTTACTGTGGTTCTTCTTACTGTGGTCCTCACAGAAAATAAAAGACAGGAACGAAAGAAAGAAAGAAAGAAAGAAAGAAAGAAAGAAAGAAAGAAAGAAAGAAAGAAAGAAAGAATGAAAGAGAAGGAAAGAAAGAAAGAAAGAAAGAAAGAAAGAAAGAAAGAAAGAAAGAAAGAAAGAAAGAAAAAGAAAGAAAGAAAGAAAGAAAGAAAGAAAGAAAGAAAGAAAGAAAGAAAGAAAGAAAGAAAGAAAGAAAGAAAGAAAGAAAGAAAGAAAGAAAGAAAAAGAAAGAAAGAAAGAAAGAAAGAAAGAAAGAAAGAAAGAAAGAAAGAAAGAAAGAAAGAAAGAAAGAAAGAAAGAAAGAAAGAAAGAAAGAAAGAAAGAAGGAAGGAAAGACAGACAGACAGACAGACAGACAGACAGACAGACAGACAGACAGACAGACAGACAGACAGACAGACAGACAGACAGACAGACAGACAGTAAGGAGTGTCTCCCCTGCCCCTATTGATATGAACTTATGGACTCAGTCATGTCTATTCTTTTCTAAGTCACTCCATCAGTGTACTGTTTGGCAGTCTCTTGTCTCTCCCAGCCAATACTCATATTGTATTAGGTCATCCTTCAAGCCAGTGTTGGTCATAAGTGTGTGTGTGTGTGTGTGTGTGTGTGTGTGTGTGTGTGTGTGTGTGTGTGTGTGTGTGTGTGTGTGTGTGTGTGTGTGTGTGTGTGTGTGTGTGTGTGTGTGTGTGTGTGTGTGTGTGTGTGTGTGTGTGTGTGTGTGTGTGTAGGGGCTTGCACAGACCTTTCAAGGGGGCAGGTGGCTCAAAATGAAAAGAAAAGGCCACCCACTCAACTGAAAAAAGTCTGGAAATTCATAACATACTAACTGACTCTCTCTTGTTGTTGTTGGCATAGGCCGATTTCTGCAACAACACACTCAACCAGTACAAGATGTTAGCAAGCAGTGCCTCATAAAGACATGATTGACATCTGGAACATAAGGTAGACTATCAGCTGATCGTTGATGTTGATGAGTGATGTTAATGATTGATGTAGATGATTGACGTAGTTTCTGCTAGTCAGCTAGCTCCATCGTTTATTTACCGATTTAGATTTATCGTCAATACTCTTAAAATAATAACGTTATAATCTATTATTCACAATTTTCTAACTCATGATACATGTCTGGCTAGCGAGTGGCTTGTGTGGATATTGTGGAGTATTTTGGTAAGCTAGAGTCTACACTACCTGTGTTCAGTGCTTCATTTTTCATTTGGGAGGTACCAGAATGTATGAGAAAATAAATCACCTTTATAGCATTGCATGAATATCATAGAGTTTGTTTTAGAGGCATAGAGCAGTAGAGTAGAGGCACGTACAAGAGTTGAACACATAGGAAACATTCAAAGTCTTGGGTCAGGGTGAAAATAGGGCCTTTCTTAATACACACACTACATCCAGTTCTATGACATGACTGGAGGCATAATCGTTTTTTAATATCGAAACGACAGGCTACTTTAACACTGACAAACTGAGAATCTGAGATCAATAAAAAAAATGTTTAAAAAAACATCACTAGCCTAGACCTAGGAATGTGGAAAAACATGTATTCTATCATGTGAGGAGAAAATTTGAGCCCTGAAAACCTGTCCAGTTTCACTGACTCAACCAATGATGCTAAGCTCACTTGCCGGCAATGGCCGATGCTCTCGTGCCAAAAGCATCTCTCTTCTTTCACTTTGTAAAACAATCTTCGCTTAAAAGACACATATTTGGAAGTTGATCAAACATTTTAGTAGCCTACAGTCAAATTAGAGTTTTCTGTTTTCAGCAGCAGCCATTTGTTCTCCAACCAGTCTTTTCCCACGATTGTATTTTGTAATATTTTGAAAGGCCTGTTTTGTCTCCATGCTGTTTGGTCACTGACAGATTATCCGCGCGTTCCTGACTGTAGGCGATGCCTTGTGATTGGACAGTCTCCGTAGTCTAGAGGGCAGACTGGGCCAAAAGGCACGACCCTGGCACACGTGAGCTCTGTACAGGGCAGACCAAGGGACGGGGTACGGGTGGCGAACTTGACGACATCATGACGACTTGGGAGCAGCGGGTTCAGAAGAACTACGACAAAAAAAAAACCTCTGTGTCCCAAATGTCACCCTAATAGCATCCTATATCCTACATAGCGGCCTATGGGTCCTAGTCTAAAGTAGTGCACTACATAGGGAATAGGGTTCAAGTTGGGACATACACCCAGAGAGAACGGAGATTACTGGAGAAGACTGGCTCTAAGCAGCCCCCTCTGCCCCTTCAGCCCCACCATTCTGCCCAGACAAAGAGCTCCTACAGGTGCAGCGTCTTAATTTGAAGGGAAAACCCTGTCCTGCTCCTAATGAGCAGTGTCCCCATCCATCTACATTTCCAAGGCTTTAGAACAGAGCCTTGCCTATACCGTGCAGAACGATCTGGGTTCAAATAGTATTTGTTTTTCTTTCAAATACATCATTAGCGCAGCTTGATTGAGCTTCCCTTGTCTGGTGGAATGGAACCAATGGAATAGAGATAGTTCCAAAATCCCTGCCCATCCTGGCATTCCAGGCAATCAACTATCTGAAAGAAAACAAATCCTATTTGAACCCAGCAGGAGCTGACAGTGACAGTCATTAGTATAGTGTCAGTGAGTAATTCTCCTCTGCCAGGCAGAAGAACAAAGAAATATAATTACTAGAAATGGACAAAACTCCTTCGATACCAGACTTGAATGAGTGGAAATGTCCATTCAGGCAGACACTGTCCAATCCTTTCTTCTGCTGGCAACATCATAGCCTGGTCCTTGATCTGTTCGTGCTGTATAGCAAACTCCTATGCTTGACAACCACATACAGAACAAACTGATCTGGGACGAGATTAACAGTACAGAAGAGATGCCTTCAGTGCCGCTACCATGGGCAGCTGCCAATCACGTACCCTGGCATAGATGAACAGAAACACCCCAGGGGCCTGAACAACATTCTCTCTGGCAGTCATGGAACCCATTGAGGAGCTCGCCAGCAACACAGCAAATAACATACCAACTAAACTGGGGGACTTTCTAATGGTTTATCTCAATTTGCTTAAGGAATGTCAGTAACTACACTAAACACTGACATGTAATGTTTTCTCATTCCAAACAAAAAAACCTGAAGGTAAAGTGGGTTGACTCTATTTTAGACAGTAACAGAGCAGTTACTAACATACAATTTAACTACAACAATCTAGAATGCAGACACCCAACAGAAGGTTACAGCAGTTGTCTCTACAAACAATGGATTAGGGCTGTGAGATTGACTGGTATGAAAAGGTTAAGTGCGTACAGAAGTGATTTTGGGTGATATTAACTTGTGAAGACGACTACTCCTACACCGCAGTGGTATTGACACCTGGAATAACAGACTACACTGTTGAAGCAACATGAACTATGACTCACAGAGACAGAGACAGAGAGAGAGATAGAAATGAGACAAAGAGATAGAGAGAGTGACAGAGACAAAGAGATAGAGAGAGAGACAGAGAGAGAGAGAGAGAGAGAGACAGAGAGATAGAGAGAGAGACAAAGAGACAAAGAGAGATTTGATCCCCAGAGAGATTTGAACCCCAGAGAGATTTGATCTCCAGAGATTTAACCCCAGAGAGATTTGATCTCCAGAGATTTAACCCCAGAGAGATTTGATCTCCAGAGATTTGATCCCCAGAGAGATTTGAACCCCAGAGAGATTTGAACCCCAGAGAGATTTGAACCCCGGAGAGATTTGAACCCCGGAGAGATTTGAACCCCAGAGAGATTTGATCCCCAGAGAGATTTGAACCCCAGAGAGATTTGATCTCCAGAGAGATTTGATCCCCAGAGGGATTTGATCCCCAGAGAGATTTGATCCCCAAAGAGAATTGATCCCCAGATATATTTGATCCCCAGAGATCCCCAGAGAGATTTGATCCCCTGAGAGATTTGATCCCCTGGGAGATTTGATAAAGGGCGTCTAACTTCTGCAAAAAGACATTCAGTGAATGAGAGAGACCCCACTGAATTGCACCCATTCCCTTCCCTTTCATTCACTGCTTATTACACAAGCACACTAAGTAGTTACCCAGGACCCCTTGTCATTGTTCATTACTCGACACAATCTCTGTTTACATCCCGAATGGCACCCTCTTCACTATATAGCGCACTACTTTTGACCAGGACCCATAAAGGCTCTGGTTAAAAGAAGTGCACTATAAGGAGATAGTGTGCCATTTCAGACACAGTCGCTCTTTCTGATGCTCGGTATCTTCCCAGAGCCATGTGGGAATCGTAAGACAACGTGTAGTGTCTGTCTGTAGGGAGGCTGGGAAATAATGAGGGCGTAAGTCATCTATCAAGTTGTCTGTCTAAACTGAACAGAGCTGCTGGAAGGCATAGAGGTCACTCTAGAGATACAGGGTCGTATCCCCAAAGGCACCCTATTACCCTTTTACCTACATAGTGCACTACTTTGGGCCCTGGACAAAACTAGTGCACTACATGGGGAATAGGATGCCATTTTAGACAAAGGACAGTGTATGATGTGATGGAGGGTTACAGTGCACTTCTGTAGTTTATAGTCCAACTGACTACCGTTGTTTATAGTCCTACTGACTACTAACGTTTCTAGTCTCTCTGACTACTGTAGTTTCTAGTCTCTCTGACCACTGTAGTTTCTAGTCGTGCTGACCGCTGTAGTTTCTAGTCGTTCTGACCGCTGTAGTTTCTAGTCGTTCTGACCGCTGTAGTTTCTAGTCATGCTGACCGCTGTAGTTTCTAGTCGTTCTGACCGCTGTAGTTTCTAGTCGTGCTGACCGCTGTAGTTTCTAGTCATGCTGACCGCTGTAGTTTCTAGTCTCTCTGACTACTGTAGTTTCTAGTCGTTCTGACCGCTGTAGTTTCTAGTCGTGCTGACCGCTGTAGTTTCTAGTCATGCTGACCGCTGTAGTTTCTAGTCGTGCTGACCGCTGTAGTTTCTAGTCGTGCTGACCACTGTAGTTTCTAGTCGTGCTGACCGCTGTAGTTTCTAGTCGTGCTGACCGCTGTACACACAGTGTGGTCAGTCTGTTTAAAACAGGGCATATCTTGATATCTTAATGACGACATGGAAGGTGAAGTGGAACAGAAAAACAAGGCAGTCTGATAAATAACAAACTCTGAGAAAGAAAAAACATCTGAACTGAATTCTCTCTACTCTTGGACAATGGGTCCATTTGAATGTGCTTGGCTGAACATGATATCAACCACACGCATTGGTGTGGTTCAGGAACTGTGAGGAACACAATACATTTGTACAGCAGCGCAGGAAGAATGTGAGAATGGACATTAGGTCTCGGGAGCATTCAGATTCCAATGCTTTAATGTCTTCCCAAATATAGGAATTCTAATTCTTCCTCCCGTATGAAGGAACAGGAAACTAGAGGACAGGAGATGATAAAACACACACAGACACACACACACACACACCTACACACACACAGACACACACACACACACAGACACAGACACACACACACACAGACACAGACACAGACACAGACACAGACACAGACACAGACACAGACACAGACACAGACACAGACACACAGACACAGACACAGACACACACACACACACACACACACACACACACACACACACACACACACACACACACACACACACACACACACACACACACACACACACACACACACACACACAGACACACACACACACACACAGACACACACACAGACACACACACCCCGAGAGAGAGAGAATTCCACCGAATTTCCTCTCAGCCTCAAGCAGACAACAGTCTTCAGATTGTATTCATGTTGAAAACAGTGTAACAATTCAAAGTAGCATAACCTTGTATCCAGTGGTTTATGTGACTACTCTGACCTCCCTATCCCCGTTCCCCTACCACCATTCCTGTAAGACAGTACATAGTGCCTGATGGACAATAGGTTTCCCGAACTGCAGGAGAAAAGAACCCCACACAGACAGTATCCTCTAACCCACCATCGTGTCTTTCTTGTCTCCACTCCGGGGACAATAAAGATTTATTGGATTGAGTTGAATTGTTTGACCTTCACACGTGTCTCAGCCACGTTCTTCCTCTAAGTACAGGCAGGGAGCCAAAACCCTCTCAAACTTTATTAACTATTTTACTGTGTGCACATGTTCACACTGTTATATTAAAGGGTACAAGCTTTGTTTTTGTCTCTGTCTTGTTTAGTCTAGTAGACGTCACATGTTACTGTTAAATCCACCTGTTGCCCCTCTTCAGAAATATCAGTTTAAAGCAAGTCTGTCCTTCATAATCCTAACATGGAGGTTGAGTCCTGAGGTGATTTAACTGTTTTTGGACAGACTAGTCCAGTCTTTCCCGACTCCAGTCCTCGAGTACCCCTGGAGAAGCACACCTAATTCAACTTGTCAACTAATCATCAAGCCTACAATGAGTTGAATCAGGTGAGTTTGTGTGGGGCAACAACAACAATGTGTGCTGTTGGGGGTACTGGAGGACTGGAGTTGGGAACCGCTGATGGGGATACTGGAGGACTGGAGTTGGGAACCACTGTTGGGGGTACTGGAGGACTGGAGTTGGGAACCACTGTTGGGGGTACTGGAGGACTGGAGTAGGGAACCACTGTTGGGGGTACTGGAGTTGGGAATCACTGTTGGAGGTACTGGAGGACTGGAGTAGGGAACCACTGTTGGGGGTACTGGAGTTGGGAACCACTGTTGGGGGTACTGGAGGACTGGAATTGGGAACCACTGTTGGGGTTCTTTGAGGACTGGAGTTGGGAACCACTGTTGGGGGTACTGGAGGACTGGAGTTGGGAACCACTGTTGTGGGTACTGGAGGACAGGAGTTGGGAAATGCTGTAGGGGGTACTGGAGGACTGGAGTTGGGAACCACTGTTTTTGGTACTGGAGGACTGGTGTTGGGAACCACTGTTGGGGGTACTGGAGGACTGGAGTTGGGAACCACTGTTGGGGGTACTGGAGGACTGGAGTTGGGAACCGCTGTTGGGGGTACTGGAGGACTGGAGTTGGGAACCACTGTTGGGGGTACTTGAGGACTGGAGTTGGGAACCGCTGTTGGGGGTACTGGAGGACTGGAGTTGGGAAACAGTGGTGTGGGTACTGGAGGACTGGTGTTGGGAACCACTGTTGTGGGTACTGGAGGACTGGAGTTGGGAACCACTGTTGTGGGTACTGGAGGACTGGAGTTGGGAACTGCTGTAGGGGGTACTGGAGGACTGGAGTTGGGAACCACTGTTGTTGGTACTGGAGGACTGGTGTTGGGAACCACTGCTGGGGGTACTGGGGGACTGGAGTTGGGAACCACTGTTGGGGGTACTGGAGGACTGGAGTTGGGAACCACTGTTGGGGGTACTGGAGGACTGGAGTTGGGAACCACTGTTGTGGGTACTGGAGGACTGGAGTTGGGAACCGCTGTTGGGGGTACTGGAGGACTGGAGTTGGGAACCACTGTTGGTGGTACTGGAGGACTGGAGTTGGGAACCACCGTTGGGGGTACTGGAGGACTGGAGTTGGGAACCGCTGTTGGGGGTACTGGAGGACTGGAGTTGGGAACCACTGTTGTGGGTACTGGAGGACTGGAGTTGGGAAACAGTGGTGTGGGTACTGGAAGACTGGAGTTGGGAACCACTGTTGTGGGTACTGGAGGACTGGTGTTGGGAACCACTGTTGAGGGTACTGGAGGACTGGAGTTGGGAACCGCTGTTGGGGGTACTGGAGGACTGGAGTTGGGAACCGCTGTTGGGGTACTGGAGGACTGGAGTTGGGAACCACTGTTGTTGGTACTGGAGGACTGGAGTTGGGAAACAGTGGTGTGGATACTGGAGGACTGGAGTTGGGAACCACTGTTGTTGGTACTGGGGGACTGGAGTTGGGAAACAGTGGTGTGGGTACTGGAGGACTGGAGTTGGAAACCACTGTTGTTGGTACTGGAGGACTGGAGTTGGGAACCACTGTTGTTGGTACTGGAGGACTGGTGTTGGGAACCACTGTTGGTGGTACTGGAGGACTGGAGTTGGGAACCACTGTTGTGGGTACTGGAGGACTGGAGTTGGGAACCACTGTTGTGGGTACTGGAGGACTGGAGTTGGGAACCACTGTTGTTGGTACTGGAGGACTGGAGTTGGGAACCACTGTTGTTGGTACTGGAGGACCGGAGTTGGGAAACAGTGGTGTGGGTACTGGGGGACTGGAGTTGGGAACCACTGTTGAGGGTACTGGGGGACTGGAGTTGGGAAACAGTGGTGTAGTCTATTACCATTTTGGAAGTCACTTCCTACAAGAGGGAGACACGAGCTTAAGTTGTCCCTCTGTGGTAGACGGTCAGAGTTCCAAACATGCAGCATGCGTGGGCCTTAAAGAGTAATTCACAACGTGGGAATGTGATACGAGTAATGCGAAGCGGAGTAAGCGAAGTTGGAGCAAGTGGGGTAGGTTGAGCCAAAGGGGTAAGTTGAGCCAAAGGGGTAAGTTGAGCCAAAGGGGTAAGTTGAGCCAAAGGGGTAAGTTGAGCCAAAATGGTAAGTTGAGGCAAAGGGGTAAGTTGAGCCAAAGGGGTAAGTTGAGCCAAAATGGTAAGTTGAGCCAAAGATTGAGCCAATGGGAAATGTTTTCTTCCCAGGTGTAATGCAAGGTATAATTGCTAGGATATTAGCTAACGACAGGGCCTGGTCTACGACAAAAGTGTACAACAAAAAGTACTAAATGTTTGTTTGGTGTGAAAAGATGAATAAAAATATATTTAAAGACAAAAAAGTGGTTGTGATTGTTTTGAATTTTGTTTGGGAAATAAAGATAGACATGGAAAAAGGTGGTGGAACTATTTAATTTATTAAAGACTGATAAATAGTTTTTAGTCCTACTTTTACAGGATGAAACGAGGGTCCGGCTGCCGTCTAAGGCCTCATATCAGGAATCACTTTTACAGGATGAAACTAGGGTCCGGCTGCCCTCTAAGGCCTCATATCAGGAATCACTTTTACAGGATGAAACTAGGGTCCGGCTGCCCTCTAAGGCCTCATATCAGTACCCTCTCTCTCTCGTTCTCTCGCTCTCTCACAAGCAGTACAAATTTAGTGGATCTCACACCACACATGATTGGCTTGACTCTTCTCTCAAGTGAATTAATTGAGATGAATTCATTAATTTGGGGCGTGTGGAAGTGGTTTGGGGGAGTGATGTGGCATATGTGTAAAGTGGCATGGCTTTCACATGCGTGTCGTGTACTGTAGACACTAGTGTACTTTAAACCATTCAATATATTCCCTCCTTACTTTCAGAGGAAAGAGTCTGGACCACTTTGTAGACTGTACAGAAACGTAATTGTAAAGGCAAGGTCGTTTCCTGGAATTATCCAAAGCATTTCCAGAGAGCGTTCAGCTTGTCCTTAACTGTACCCCTGGGGTTGGGGGACGACGACTTTAATCCCCAGACTGAGATCAACCACAATGACATGTGTGTGTGTGATCAGCCATAATGATATGTGTGTGTGTGATCAACCATAATGATATGTGTGTGTGTGTGTGATCAGCCATAATGTGTGTGTGTGTGTGTGACATGAGGGTAATAACCACATAATGACATGTGTGTGTGTGATCAGCCATAATGATATGTGTGTGTGTGATCAACCATAATGACAGAGGGTAATAATACTGTCTGTATTGTGGTTCATTAAGGGACTTTGGAGAGGGGTTGTTCTCTGTTGATTGAGAAACTTATAAAGAGATGAACTGGACTGGGGGGCAGGGTACTGGATAGTTTATATCCACAGACTACTATCTACGGGCCCGATTCCAACCCGAGTTAATTTCCTTTTTTTATGCAATTTTCTCTCTATGAATAAGGCCGAGCGAACGTCCCAGTTCTGAGTGGGAAAAGCATACATTTTTCATTTTCCCCAATAAAAAAAAAGGAATTTTCCATGCACTGGAATTTTACAACTTGATTAGAACTATTGATTAGAACTTGGTAAATGAGTAATCCGATTGGATAAGGGAATTTCAAACATAAATGACACTTGTTTTAGATCTATCTGACCTTGTAAAATTTCTGGCGACAAATGTCATATGGCAGGAAACTGAAACATATCTGTCAAACCCTGACCTTAGAGAGCTTTTTATGTCTCTATTTTGGTTTGGTCAGGGTGTGATTTGGGTGGGCATTCTATGTTCAGTTTTCTATGTTTTGTATTTCTTTGTTTTGGCCGGGTGTGGTTCTGAATCAGAGGCAGCTGTCTATCGTTGTCTCTGATTGGGAACCATACTTAGGTAGCCTTTTCCCACCTGTGTTTTGTGGGTAGTTATTTTCAGTTTAGTGTTTTCTGCACCTGACAGGACTGTTCGTTGTCGTTTCTGACTTTGTTATTTTGTTATGGTGTTCAGTGTTATTAAAAGTCATGAACACTTACCACGCTTCGGTTCGATCCTTCTTCGTCAGACGACCATTACAATATCAACTTTCCTTAAAGTAAAGTTTATGAAATGCTGTGCCATTTTGCAGCACTTACATTGTACAGCCTTTTTTTGCAGGGATGGGCAGTCTCAGATGTCTTGGCTATTCTGACTTTCTCTGTTTACAATTTCTATCATTTTAAATGTTAGTCGCTCTCAGTGTCCACCATCAGTAGGCATTATAACCACAGATATTCAACCGCCAAATCTCTGTTAATTCCCTTCAGTTCGTATATTATCATTCCAATTAATTACATTGTTTTGTTAGAAGGCTTTCTTTCATCGATGCCTAATATCTCTCGAGTCTGTTGACAAAATTCGAACTGAAAGTTACACCGTATTGAAAGGGACGGTTTAAAATTAATGTTCTGAAAACACTATTTAATGAAAACTGCACAAAAAAAATCTGTTGGCCAGCAAGTGGAAGGGTTTTGTAACGATGTGCGCTGAGAGTCGGGAAGCAAGTTCAAGTAGTGAGTGTTTTAATAAACAGAACATGATACAAAAGAAGAAACACTAACAGCACACAGACAGGAAACAGAAACACTAACAGCACACAGACAGGAAACAGAAACACTAACAGCACACAGACAGGAAACAGAAACACTAACAGCACACAGACAGGAAACAGAAACACTAACAGCACACAGACAGGAAACAGAAACACTAACAGCACACAGACAGGAAACAGAAACACTAACAGCACACAGACAGGAAACAGAAACACTAACAGCACACAGACAGGAAACAGAAACACTAACAGCACACAGACAGGAAACAGAAACACTAACAGCACACAGACAGGAAACAGAAACACTAACAGCACACAGACAGGAAACAGAAACACTAACAGCACACAGACAGGAAACAGAAACAATAACGCCTGGGAAGGAACCAAAGGGAGTGACATATATATATATCAGGGAAGTGATGGAGTCCAGGTGAGTCTGAAGAGGTGAGTCTGAAGACACGGAGGTTGTGCGTAACAACGGTGATAGGTGTGTGCCATAACGAGCAGGCGGGTGACCTAGAGGCCGGGAAAGGGAGCACACCTGACAGGTTTTCAGTGGTTGAATGAAATTTATTCCGAGTGCGCAAGGCACTCGGGCTGACAAAAAAATTGTTTCCATACGGGACACCTAATTGTAAACAGGTAGTGTAATGTGAAGTTCTGAGCCATCAGCTCTTTGTCCTTTTGTCAGGGCTATTAGGAACCTTGTGCCTTTGTTTTCTACAGGAGACAGATCAGACACAGGATGCTCTGAGACGGGCTATAATCAGGACTAAAAGACAGCAGAGATCCTATATTTGTGTCTCTCTCTCTGAATGGAGTTTTATCTGAACATGTAGATCTCCCCTCCTGATGCATACTTCTTCATAATCTCCCAGTGATTTATCAGGGTCTTTGGCCTGGAGAACTCCAGCTCTGGATGGCAGTTTAGTGTGGAAACAACACAGAGGTTTTACTGAGGGAGAACTAGTCTCTGTAGATACAGTGCCTTGCGAAAGTATTCGGCCCCCTTGAACTTTGCGACCTTTTGCCACATTTCAGGCTTCAAACATAAAGATATAAAACTGTATTTTTTTGTGAAGAATCAACAACAAGTGGGACACAATCATGAAGTGGAACGACATTTATTGGATATTTCAAACTTTTTTAACAAATCAAAAACTGAACAATTAGGCCGTGCAAAATTATTGTTACTGAAATGTGGCAAAAGGTCGCAAAGTTCAAGGGGGCCGAATACTTTCGCAAGGCACTGTATCTCACTGACACACAGGGATCAGGGATCTACAACAGGTCTGGTCTGGTCAGCCTCTTACTCATAAAAAACTCCATCAAGCCCACCTTACGGTATAAACTAACGGCACTGCCCACACAGGTGAAACAAGACACGGTACAAGTCAGTAGCTTATTTTCCCTATGTTCAGATAAACTCACAGGATGGTTTAGGGTTTTACTCTACTACCATCAGACCCGTCCATAATTCAAAACCTTTTTCACAATAAAAAGTGTGTCATATATGTTCCAGGGAGGCAACGTTAGTTTGTAAATCAAGTTGGATTCTAGACCCTCGGGAACTGTCTCTGACTCCAATTGGGCAGAACTTACTTCTTTAAACAAGGAGTGTCAAAGACTCAATCATGGACACACTTACTGACAGTTGTGGCTGCTTTGCGTGATGTATTGTTGTCTCTACCTTCTTGTCCGTTGTGCAGTTGACTGTGTCCAATAATGTTTGTACCATGTTTTTTTGTGCTGCTATCATGTTGTGTTGCTATCCATGTTGTTATGTTGTGTTGCTGCCTTGCTATGTTGTTGTCTTAGGTCTCTCTTTATGTTGTGTTGTCTCTCTTGTCGTGATGTGTGTGTTGTCCTTTATATGTTATTTTTTATTTTCTATTTTTAATCCCAGCCCGCGGCCCCCGCATGAGGTCGTTTGCCTTTTGGTAGTGCTTCATTGTACAGAAGAATTTGTTCTTAACTGACTTGCCTAGTTAAATAAATTAATGAAGTAATTAATGTACTACTGGCTAGAGAAGTATCTGATGTATTACTGGCTAAAGAAGTATCTGATGTACTACTGAGAAGTATCTGATGTACTACTGAGAAGTATCTGATGTACTACTGAGAAGTATCTGATGTACATACTGAGAAATAGGATGTACTACTGGCTATCGGATGCACTACTGAGAGGTATCTGATGTATTACTGGCTAGAGAAGTATCTGATGTACTACTGAGAAGTATCTGATGTACTACTGAGAAGTATCTGATGTACTACTAAGAAGTATCTGATGTACATACTGAGAAATAGGATGTACTACTAGCTATCGGATGCACTACTGAGAGGTATCTGATGTACTACTGGCTAGAGAAGTATCTGAGAAGTATCTGATGTACTTCTGGCAAGAGAAGTATCTGATGTACTACTGAGAAGTATCTGATGTACTTCTGGCTAGAGAAGTATCTGATGTACTACTGAGAAGTATCTGATGTACTACTGAGAAGTATCTGATGTACTACTGAGAAGTATCTGATGTACTACTGAGAAGTATCTGATGTACTACTGAGAAGTATCTGATGTACTACTGGCTAGAGAAGTAATCACAGTGATTTGTTGGTGTATATCTGTTACAGTAACAGGGCTTTGTGTGTAGCGTAGAGAGTAGAGGCAACGTGTGGGATGCAGCTGACAAAAGCCTGGTGAATGAGGAGCACATGCTCAGTCAAGAAGCTGATGTCCGGCCCTGACACACACACACACACACACAAGTACCTTATCTTGAGGCCCTGAGGCCCTGACACTGAGCTGCAGCCCCATGGTTATCACATAGTCTGCTTCCTGTCACGCACCGACACCAGACCCTTACACTGTAATCACACACGTACTTACACACACACACACACACACACACACACACACACACACACACACACACACACACACACACACACACACACACACACACACACACACACACACACACACACACACACACACACACACACACACACACACACACACACACTCCCCCTCAACAGATGTTTAAGTGTTGTAGTCTGTGAAGTGGCATGCCAACAGACTGTGTCTAAAGTGCCACCATATGCCTTACATGGGACACTATTTTTGACCAGTCCCTCACACTATGGACCATGACCAAAAGTAGTGACCTATAAAGGTGATAGGATTCAGATTACTCTCCAAGCTCTTCGGCTGGGAGTCCAATAAGCCATTGTTTTTTCTTCTTCTGTTATGTTAATTAATGACTTATTTATCCTCTTGAACTAAGTCAACAATAAGTGTAGCGGTCCTGCCAAGCAGAGGCTGCCGGTGAGCTTCCTTCCCCCTTAGAGTCGCGTATCCGGGTGAAGCTGGGCGCCAACCCCAGGAAGACATGGGGAGAGGGCGTAGGTGACTACACAGCATAACACAATAAGACAGGACACAGAGCAGCAACAGAGAGCATCACAATCTCAATGCAGCACAACACAATAAAACATGACAATGTAGAGCAAAGGACAATGCAATACAACACAATATAACACAACAGCATACTTCAGAACACATCACAATACAACACAACAGAACACAACGGCATACTTCAGAACACATCACAATATAACACAACGGCATACTTCAGAACACATCACAATATAACACAACGGCATACTTCAGAACACATCACAATATAACACAACGGCATACTTCAGAACATATCACAATACAACACAACAGAACACAACGGCATACTTCAGAACACATCACAATATAACACAACGGCATACTTCAGAACACATCACAATATAACACAACGGCATACTTCAGAACACATCACAATATAACACAACGGCATACTTCAGAACACATCACAATACACCACAACACCAAACAACACAACACCATACAACACCATACAACATAACACCAAACAACACCATACAACACCATACAACATAACACCATACAGCACAACACCATACAACACCATACAACATAACACCATACAACACAACACCAAACAACACAACACCATACAACACCATACAACATAACACCAAACAACACAACACCATACAACACAACACCAAACAACACAACACCATACAACACCATACAACATAACACCAAACAACACAACACAACACCAAACAACACCATACAACACAACACCATACAACACAACACCATACAGCACAACACCATACAACACCATACAACATAACACCATACAGCACAACACCATACAACACCATACACCACAACACCATACAACACAACACCATACAACACAACACCATACAATACAACGCCAAACAACACCATACAACACAACACCATACAACACAACACCATA
Organism: Oncorhynchus gorbuscha; assembly: GCF_021184085.1. NCBI lineage: Eukaryota > Metazoa > Chordata > Actinopteri > Salmoniformes > Salmonidae > Oncorhynchus > Oncorhynchus gorbuscha. The sequence goes on from NC_060175.1 coordinate 10,449,366, forward strand.
CAACACAACACAACACCATACAACAACACCATACAACACAACACCATACAACACAACACCATACAACACAACACCATACAACACAACACCATACAATACAACGCCAAACAACACCATACAACACAACACCATACAACACAACACAACAACACCATACAACACAACACCATACAACACAACACCATACAACACCATACAACACCATACAACATAACACCATACAACACCATACAACATAACACCATACAACACAACACCATACAACACCATACAACACCATACAACACCATACAACACCATACAACACAACACCATACAACATAACACCAAACAACACAACACCATACAACACAACACAACACCATACAACACAACACCATACAACACCATACAACACCATACAACACAACACCATACAACATAACACCAAACAACACAACACCATACAACACAACACCAAACAACACCATACAACACCATACAACATAACACCAAACAACACCATACAACACCATACAACATAACACCAAACAACACCATACAACACCATACAACACAACACCAAACAACACCATACAACACCATACAACACCATACAACATAACACCATACAACACAACACCATACAACACAACACCATACAACACCATACAACACCATACAACACAACACCATACAACATAACACCAAACAACACCATACAACACCATACAACACCATACAACACCATACAACACAACACCATACAACACAACACCAAACAACACAACACCATACAACACAACACCATACAACATAACACCATACAACACAACACCATACAACACCACACCATACAACACAACACCATACAACACCATACAACACCATACAACACCATACAACACAACACCATACAACACCAAACAACACCATACAACACCATACAACACAACACCATACAACACCATACAACACCATACAACACAACACCATACAACATAACACCAAACAACACCATACAACACCATACAACACAACACCATACAACACCAAACAACACCATACAACACCATACAACACAACACCATACAACACCATACAACACCATACAACATAACACCAAACAACACCATACAACACAACACCATACAACATAACACCAAACAACACCATACAACACCATACAACACAACACCATACAACACAACACCATACAACACCATACAACACCATACAACATAACACCATACAACACAACACCATACAATACAACACCATACCACAACACCATACAACACAACACCATACAACACAACACCATACAACACAACACCATACAACACAACACCATACAACACAACACAACACCATACAACACCATACAACACAACACCATACAGCATAACACCATACAACACAACACAACACCATACCATACAACACCATACCATACAACACCATACAACACCATACAACACCATACAGCATAACACCATACAACACAACACCATACAGCATAACACCATACAACACCATACAGCATAACACCATACAACACCATACAACACAACACCATACAACACCATACAACACCATACAACACCATACAGCATAACACCATACAACACAACACCATACAGCATAACACCATACAACACCATACAGCATAACACCATACAACACCATACAACACAACACAACACAACACCATACAACACCATACAACACCATACAACACCATACAACACAACACCATACAACACCATACAACACAACACCATACAACACCATACAACACCATACAACACAACACCACACAACACCATACAACACAACACCATACAACACCATACAACACCATACAACACAACATAACACCATACAACACCATACAACACCACCATACAGCATAACACCATACAGCATAACACCATACAACACCATACAACATAACACCATACAACACCATACAACACAACACAACACCATACAACACAACACCATACAACACAACACAACACCATACAACACAACACCATACAACACCATACAACACAACACCATACAACACCATACAACACAACACCATACAACACAACACCATACAACACAACACAACATAACACCATACAACACAACACCATACAACACCATACAACACCATACAACACAACACCATACAACACAACACCATACAACACAACACCATACAACACCATACAACACAACACCATACAACACCATACAACACAACACCATACAACACCATACAACACAACACCATACAACACAACACAACATAACACCATACAACACAACACCATACAACATAACACCATACAACACAACACCATACAACACCACCATACACCACCATACAGCATAACACCATACAACACCATACAGCATAACACCATACAACACAACACCATACAACACCACCATACAACACAACACCATACAACACAACACCATACAACACAACACCATACAACACAACACCATACAACACCATACCATACAACACCATACCATACAACACCATACAACACCATACAACACAACACCATACACCACCATACAGCATAACACCATACAACACCATACAACATAACACCATACAACACAACACAACACCATACAACACAACACCATACAACACAACACAACACCATACAACACAACACCATACAACACAACACCATACAACACCATACAACACAATACAACACCATACAACACAACACCATACAACACAACACCATACAACACAACACCATACAACACAACACCATACAACACAACACCATACAACACCATACAACACAACACAACACCATACAACACCATACAACACAACACCATACAACACAACACCATACAACACAACACCATACAGCATAACACCATACAACACCATACAACACAACACCACACCATACCATACAACACCTTCTGGTCCTTCTGTAGCTCAGTTGGTAGAGCATGGCGCTTGTAACGCCAGGGTAGTGGGTTCGATCCCCGGGACCACCCATACGTAGAATGTATGCACACATGACTGTAAGTCGCTTTGGATAAAAGCGTCTGCTAAATGGCATATATTATTATTATTATATTATTATACCATACAACACCATACAACACCATACAGCATAACACCATACAACACAACACCATACAGCATAACACCATACAACACCATACAGCATAACACCATACAACACCATACAACACAACACCATACAACACCATACAACACAACACCATACAACACCATACAACACCATACAACACCATACAGCATAACACCATACAACACAACACCATACAGCATAACACCATACAACACCATACAGCATAACACCATACAACACCATACAACACAACACAACACCATACAACACCATACAACACCATACAACACCATACAACACCATACAACACCATACAACACAACACCATACAACACCATACAACATAACACCATACAACACCATACAACACCATACAACACCATACAGCATAACACCATACAACACAACACCATACAGCATAACACCATACAACACCATACAGCATAACACCATACAACACCATACAACACAACACAACACAACACCATACAACACCATACAACACCACACAACACCATACAACACCATACAACACCATACAACACAACACCACACAACACCATACAACACAACACCATACAACACCATACAACACCATACAACACAACACCATACAACACCATACAACATAACACCATACAACACCATACAACATAACACCATACAACACAACACAACACAACATAACACCATACAACACAACACCATACAACACCATACAGCACAACACCATACAACACCATACAACACAACACCATACAACACAACACCATACAACACAACACCATACAACACCATACAACACAACACCATACAACACAACACCATACAACACCATACAACACAACACCATACAACACAACACAACATAACACCATACAACACAACACCATACAACACCACCATACACCACCATACAGCATAACACCATACAACACCATACAGCATAACACCATACAACACAACACCATACAACACCACCATACAACACAACACCATACAACACAACACCATACAACACAACACCATACAACACAACACCATACAACACCATACCATACAACACCATACCATACAACACCATACAACACCATACAACACAACACCATACACCACCATACAGCATAACACCATACAACACCATACAACATAACACCATACAACACAACACAACACCATACAACACAACACCATACAACACAACACAACACCATACAACACAACACCATACAACACCATACAACACAACACCATACAACACCATACAACACAACACAACACCATACAACACAACACCATACAACATAACACCATACAACACAACACCATTGCTTCACCGTTCAAGACTCTTCGTTTTTGTTGTTTTATTGTTTTTGTTCAAGTATTCGTATGAAATACAATATGGACACCTACCACGGTGTTCGCATTGGTCTCACATTTCTTACTCCTCGTCAGAGGAGGAACACAAGCACTACAGTAGGTGGTTTGAAGTCAGATTCAAATCTGATTCTGTACATGCGACTTGTGTCTGAACGGTCAAATCTGATTCGAGATTGCCGCTCTCTCCAGATTGCCGCTCTCTCCAGATTGCCGCTCTCTCCAGATTAATACCCTCTCCAGATTGATAACCTCTCCAGATTAATACTCTCTCCAGATTGATAACCTCTCCAGATTAATACTCTCTCCAGATTAATACTCTCCAGATTAATACTCTCTCTAGATTAATATTCTCTCCAGACTGATAACCTCTCCAGATTGATAACCTCTCCAGATGAATACTCTCTCTAGATGAATACTCTCTCCAGACTGATAACCTCTCCAGATTAATAACCTCTCCAGATTAATACTCTCTCCAGATTAATACTCTCTCCAGATGAATACTCTCTCCAAATTAATACTCTCTCCAGATTGATACTCTCTCCAGATTAATACTCTCTCCAGATTAATACTCTCTCCAGATTAATACTCTCTCCAGATTGATACTCTCTCCAAATTAATACTCTCTCCAAATTAATACTCTCTCCAGATTGATACTCTCTCTAGATTGATACTCTCTCCAGATTGCCACCCTCTCCAGATTGATACTCTCTCATACCTGTTCTCTCCAGATTGCTACTCTCTCCATAAAACTCACGATTATAAACTTAATTTCTGTCTCTAAACCTGTTTTTTCTTTCTTAATTTTCCAGTAACAACATAACACTTTCACATGTGGATTTGAATACAGTGTGTGCTCCCAAATCTGCGGATAACATACCATATATGATGAAGATAGTGTTATCTGTCAAATGAAAGATAATATTTGATCTGGCAGATGTTCCAGGACCATAGTCTTTAGCAAACAGAACACCTGATAGCAGGTGTTCCAGGACCATAGTCTTTAGCAAACAGAACACCTGATAGCAGGTGTTCCAGGACCATAGTCTTTAGCAAACAGAACACCTGATAGTAAAACACTTTCCTTTCAGTTGATCAACAAAACATGAAGACCAACCGCATTTCAGCTGTGGACTTTTTCTGGAGGCTAAAACCCTCACCCTATAACTCAGCTGTTGAGCAGGGGGTAATTATAGACAATTATCACTGTTGACCCTGCTGGTCTTCTATGAATGTTTGAAAATATTGAAAAACGATGCACTCTTATAATCTCTACCCGGACACAGCCAGAAGAGGACTGGCCACCCCTCAAAGCCTGGTTCCTCTCTAGGCTTCTTCTTAGGTTCCTGCCTTTCTAAGCAGTTTTTTCCTAGCCACCGTGCCTCTGCATTGCTTTTCTGTTTGGGGTTTTAGGCTGGGATTCAGTATAAGTACTTCGTGACATCTGCTTATGTAAAAAGGGCTAGAGAGAGAGAGAGAGAGAGAGATCTCCTGTTAGTAGTCAATCAGTAGCTCTAACCCGTTGTCTGTGAACTAGATGACAGACTGATCCGTGTCTGTCGTCACCTGGCATTACAGACCAGGCCCGAGCAAAGAGTTCCAGACACACAATTGAAGGGTAACACCTCAGCTGAGAATGACAACATAAAACCTATGAGAGATATCACTGCCGACAGCCCAGTTTAGACTAAAGCTGTGAAGGTTAAGTTAGTTTAAATACTAAAGGTGATGAAGGCCATGTGACACACTCAAAATGGAGTGAAAACAATACCATATTTGTCTCAATCAACACATTAATTTGTTTATATCTAGTAATTTCAAGTCACAGACTAATGAAGACACAAAACAATGTCCTGTTCTGAGAGGCTTTTGACACGTTGCCTTTTGCAGGAATCAGACTTTAAACTTTTCTATTGACATTAACATCCCTGCCTACCTACCATACCTGCCTACCTACCTTCCATCCCTACCTACCTTCCATCCCTACCTACCTTCCATCCCTACCTACCTACCTTCCATCCCTACCTACCTTCCATCCCTACCTACCTACCTTCCATCCCTGCCTACCTACCATACCTGCCTACCTACCTTCCATCCCTACCTACCTACCTTCCATCCCTACCTACCTACCTTCCTACCTTCCATCCCTACCTACCTACCTACCTTCCATCCTACCTACCTACCTACCTACCTACCTACCTACCTACCTACCTTCCATCCCTACCTGCCTACCTTCCATCCCTGCCTACCTTCCATCCCTACCTACCTACCTTCCATCCCTGCCTACCTACCTTCCATCCCTGCCTACCTTCCATCCCTGCCTACCTTCCATCCCTGCCTACCTTCCATCCCTACCTACCTACCTTCCATCCCTGCCTACCTACCTTCCATCCCTACCTACCTACCTTCCATCCCTGCCTACCGTCCATCCCTGCCTACCTTCCTTCCATCCCTGCCTACCTTCCTTCCATCCCTGCCTACCGTCCATCCCTGCCTTCCTACCTTACATCCCTACCTACCGTCCATCCCTGCCTACCTACCTTCCATCCCTGCCTACCTTCCATCCCTGCCTACCTTCCATCCCTGCCTACCTTCCATCCCTGCCTACCTTCCATCCCTACCTACCTACCTTCCATCCCTGCCTACCTACCTTCCATCCCTACCTACCTACCTTCCATCCCTTCCTTCCATCCCTGCCTACCGTCCATCCCTGCCTACCTTCCTTCCATCCCTACCTACCTACCGTCCATCCCTGCCTTCCTTCCTTCCATCCCTACCTACCTTCCTTCCATCCCTGCCTACCTTCCATCCCTGCCTACCTTCCATCCCTCCATCCTACCTTCCATCCCTACCTACCTTCCATCCCTACCTACCTTCCATCCCTACCTTCCTTCCATCCCTTCCTACCTTCCATCCCTACCTACCGTCCATCCCTACCTACCGTCCATCCCTACCTACCGTCCATCCCTACCTTCCTTCCATCCCTGCCTACCTACCTTCCTTCCATCCATGCCTACCTTTCCATCTAACCCTGCATGTGTATCAGTGTTGGTCTTAGACTGAAACAGGTTCCAGTATTCATAAAGGTTTATATGTTAATCTGTTTATATTTAGGTGCAGGAACTCCTCAATCCTTCTGCGCTCATATTCTATCAGAGGAACAGGAGCTCAAACAGTAGAACATTTTGAGGTGCCGGTACTCAAGCTCCTGTGAGCTGCTGGTGCGTCTCATTATGTTTTAACAGTTGCATCATAACATTCCAGTCAGTGTGTGTCCTGTGTGAGACGAGCAGCGGAAGAGAATGCCTTAACATGATCCAGCTACTTTTTGCATTGCATCTGTTGTATCATCGGAAGGAACAGGCCAACAGCTTTGGTCCTGCACTGTCTAGAGAGAGAGGGGACACTAGAGACATTCTGGTTGGGTGGTCTCTGTCTCTCTCTCTCTCTCTCCCACGCACGCACGCACACAGGAAACAGCAGGAAAGGAAGGAACACAAAATAAACAATGCGTGTAACATCCCAATAACCACAAAGCCTTGACTGGACTGTCATGTAACATGCACTTGCAATTGTTATTACACCTTCCCAATACAAGCTTTGTTCACACACAGCAAACGACAACCACTCCTGAGAACGTCCCACTTCCTCTCTTTATGTCCAGCGAGAACCAGTGGACAGAACGTACCCATACCCCAGCCCTACCCTAAGGAAACAGGATACAGGGAGTAGTACTACAGATGCGATATCTTAATTTGACTCAGTTTCTCACAGAAAGAAAATAATTCTGCATGTAATGTGAAATATGATGTGGATTATAATTAATAGACTTTTTTTTGTAGGGTTTGATACATTTTTAAAATGGTAATTACACACTTTAGAAGTTTTAATTTCCTGAAACATCATGATGATCAAATTAAGACGCAACATATGTATAAGTGGGTGGTGAGGTTTTGTACTATATTATTAACATGTCAGCTGGTCTGGTTTATATCACAACTGTATAATCACATGATGTATAGAAACATGCCTTAATAACCCAGAGGGGAAACAAGGAGGAATGTATATGTTAGTCACCTAATCGCTCTACATAAAGTATACTGTAACCAATCTGAGTTGGAGGAGGACATGGGACTCTATTCTTCAACGCGCTGTCTCAGACACAGCTGGGAGTGTGGGGCTGAAATTCCATCTGATTGATACTTAAACACACCCACGCTATGCAGCTGAATTAGGGTGTTCTCCCAATTACACTAATACAAATAATCAATTCAATTAATTTGATGAATAATCTAAACAGGAGCATATAAAACTCTGACTGACTGAAACAGTCGGTACACCACCTCTGACTGAAACAGTCGGTACACCACCTCTGACTGTAACAGTCGGTACACCACCTCTGACTGAAACAGTCGGTACACCACCTCTGACTGACTGAAACAGTCGGTACACCACCTCTGACTGACTGAAACAGTCGGTACACCACCTCTGAGTGACTGAAACAGTCGGTACACCACCTCTGAGTGACTGAAACAGTCGGTACACCACCTCTGACTGACTGAAACAGTCGGTACACCACCTCTGACTGACTGAAACAGTCGGTACACCACCTCTGACTGACTGAAACAGTCGGTACACCACCTCTGACTGACTGAAACAGTCGGTACACCACCTCTGACTGACTGAAACAGTCGGTACACCACCTCTGACTGACTGAAACTGACTGACTGAAACAGTCGGTACACCACCTCTGACTGACTGAAACAGTCGGTACACCACCTCTGACTGACTGACTGAAACAGTCGGTACACCACCTCTGACTGACTGAAACAGTCGGTACACCACCTCTGACTGACTGAAACAGTCGGTACACCACCTCTGACTGACTGAAACAGTCGGTACACCACCTCTGACTGACTGAAACAGTCGGTACACCACCTCTGACTGACTGAAACAGTCGGTACACCACCTCTGACTGACTGAAACAGTCGGTACACCACCTCTGACTGACTGAAACAGTCGGTACACCACCTTTCACTGACTGAAACAGTCGGTACACCACCTCTGAGTGACTGAAACAGTCGGTACACCACCTCTGACCGACTGAAACAGTCGGTACACCACCTCTGACTGAAACAGTCGGTACACCACCTCTGACTGACTGAAACAGTCGGTACACCACCTCTGACTGACTAACACCACCTCTGACTGACTGAAACAGTCGGTACACCACCTCTGACTGACTGAAACAGTCGGTACACCACCTCTGACTGACTGAAACAGTCGGTACACCACCTTTCACTGACTGAAACAGTCTGAAACAGTACACCACCTCTGACTGACTGAAACAGTCGGTACACCACCTCTGACTGACTGAAACAGTCGGTACACCACCTCTGACTGACTGAAACAGTCGGTACACCACCTCTGACTGACTGAAACAGTCGGTACACCACCTCTGACTGACTGAAACAGTCGGTACACCACCTCTGACTGACTGAAACAGTCGGTACACCACCTCTGACTGACTGAAACAGTCGGTACACCACCTCTGACTGACTGAAACAGTCGGACACCACCTCTGACTGACTGAAACAGTCGGTACACCACCTCTGACTGACTGAAACAGTCGGTACACCACCTCTGACTGACTGAAACAGTCGGTACACCACCTCTGACTGACTGAAACAGTCGGTACACCACCTCTGACTGACTGACTGAAACAGTCGGTACACCACCTCTGACTGACTGAAACAGTCGGTACACCACCTCTGACTGACTGAAACAGTCGGTACACCACCTCTGACTGACTGAAACAGTCGGTACACCACCTCTGACTGACTGAAACAGTCGGTACCACCTGACTGACTCTGACTGACTGAAACAGTCGGTACACCACCTCTGACTGACTGAAACAGTCGGTACACCACCTCTGACTGACTGAAACAGTCGGTACACCACCTCTGACTGACTGAAACAGTCGGTACACCACCTCTGACTGACTGAAACAGTCGGTACACCACCTCTGACTGACTGAAACAGACGGTACACCACCTCTGACTGAAACAGTCGGTACACCACCTCTGACTGACTAAAACAGACGGTACACCACCTCTGACTGAAACAGTCGGTACACCACCTCTGACTGACTAAAACAGACGGTACACCACCTCTGACTGACTAAAACAGACGGTACACCACCTCTGACTGACTAAAACAGACGGTACACCACCTCTGACTGACTGAAACAGTCGGTACACCACCTCTGACTGACTGAAACAGTCGGTACACCACCTCTGACTGACTGAAACAGTCGGTACACCACCTCTGACTGACTGAAACAGTCGGTACACCACCTCTGACTGACTGAAACAGTCGGTACACCACCTCTGACTGACTGAAACAGTCGGTAACCACCTCTGACTGAAACAGTCGGTAACCACCACTGACTGAAACAGTCGGTACACCACCTCTGACTGACTGAAACAGTCGGTACACCACCTCTGACTGACTGAAACAGACCTCTGACTGAAACAGTCGGTACACCACCTCTGACTGAAACTGACTGACTGAAACAGTCGGTACACCACCTCTGACTGAAACAGTCGGTACACCACCTCTGACTGACTGAAACAGTCGGTACACCACCTCTGACTGACTGAAACAGTCGGTACACCACCTCTGACTGAAACAGTCGGTACACCACCTCTGACTGAAACAGTCGGTACACCACCTCTGACTGACTGAAACAGTCGGTACACCACCTCTGACTGACTGAAACAGTCGGTACACCACCTTTCACTGACTGAAACAGTCGGTACACCACCTCTGAGTGACTGAAACAGTCGGTACACCACCTCTGACTGACTGAAACAGTCGGTACACCACCTCTGACTGACTGAAACAGTCGGTACACCACCTCTGACTGACTGAAACAGTCGGTACACCACCTCTGACTGACTGAAACAGTCGGTACACCACCTCTGACTGACTGAAACAGTCGGTGACTGACTGAAACACACCACCTCTGACTGACTGAAACAGTCGGTACACCACCTCTGACTGACTGAAACAGTCGGTACACCACCTCTGACTGACTGAAACAGTACACCACCTCTGACTGACTCGGTACACCACCTCTGACTGACTGAAACAGTCGGTACACCACCTCTGACTGACTGAAACAGACGGTACACCACCTCTGACTGAAACAGACGGTACACCACCTCTGACTGACTGAAACAGTCAGTAACCACCTCTGACTGTAACAGTCGGTACACCACCTCTGACCGAAACAGACGGTACACCACCTCTGACCGAAACAGACGGTACACCACCTCTGACTGAAACAGTCGGTACACCACCTCTGGCTGAAACAGTCAGTACACCACCTCTGACTGAAACAGTCAGTAACCACCTCTGACTGACTGAAACAGTCAGTAACCACCTCTGACTGACTGAAACAGTCAGTAACCACCTCTGACTGAAACAGACGGTACACCACCTCTGACTGAAACAGACGGTACACCACCTCTGACTGAAACAGACGTTAAAAAACGGTTAAATTAAATATTTGAAATAGCATGTTTTAAATCAATTAAATCCAAATATACAACTGAGACGTTTAGGAAATAAACACTTCCTAGCTTTCCTCATCGAAGTGAAAACAGGTGTACTTGATACCTACAGTCCCTCTGTTTAACCTACAGTCTCTCTGTTTTTTAACTTCCTCCCCCCTATCTTTCACTCTCTTTCATTCTCCTCCTCTCACGCTCTCTCTCTCAACCCATCTCTCTCTCTCGCCATCCTTAGGCAGCAGTAATAAGAGCTGGTTTATACCTGCTCGCCTGACACATACTGAAACAATGAGAAGGACCCAGGACCCCGTCTTGACTATAAACCACCCAGCAGCATCTATCTCCCTCTGTCTTTCCTACAGACCCACAGTGCCATGGCTCTGATCAGGCCCTACACCCAAACAAGGGCACTGCGTTCATCCACCTCTGGCCTGCTCGCCTCCCTACCACTGAGGAAGTACAGTTCCCGCTCAGCCCAGTCAAAACTGTTCGCTGCTCTGGCCCCCTAATGGTGGAACAAACTCCCTCACGACGCCAGGACAGCGGAGTCAATCACCACCTTCCGGAGACACCTGAAACCCCACCTCTTTAAGGAATACCTAGGATAGGATAAGTAATCCCTCTCACCCCCCCCCCTTTAAGATTTAGATGCACTATCGTAAAGTGACTGTTCCACTGGATGTCATAAGGTGAATGCACCAATTTGTAAGTCGCTCTGGATAAGAGCATCTGCTAAATGACTTAAATGTAAATGTAAATGTATGTCTTGCAGTGTTTAAAGAGGCAATATGATACGTTTTATAGACAAAAGAGGCAATATGATATGTTTTATAGATAATGTTACATATTCAATATGTTCTACTGGTTCTAGATTTATACTCTGACTGTAGGACCTGAACTAGAAAGACAATACAACATGTAATACTCATCCCTTCATCACACCCCCTTCATCTCTCTCTCTCCTCCTCTCTCTCTCCTCCCTCCCTCCCTCCCTCCCTCCCTCCCTCCCTCCCTCCCTCCCTCCCTCCCTCCCTCCCTCCCTCCCTCCCTCCCTCCCTCTCTCCCTCCCTCCCTCCCTCATCTCTCTCCCTTCCTCCCTCATCCCTCCCTCCCCCTTCATCTCTCTCTCTCACTCTTTCTGTCTCCCTCCTCCCTCATCTTTCTCTCCATCCCCCTTCATCTCTCTCTCTCTCGCTCTGTCCCCCTCTCCCTCCCCCCTCATCCTTCTCTCGCTCTTTCCTCAGTCTTCCCTCCCTTTCCACTGCAGATCTGTCAGTCTGCTGTGAGGAGAACCAGACCCAGAGCTCTACCCTGTTGTGAGGAGAACCAGACCCGGAGTTCTACCTTGTCCCCGATGGAGTAGCAGCAAGCCAGAGGGAGGTAGCTGGGGCATGGGGAGGGGGGTGGAGGGATGGAGTGCTGGGAGAGATATAGGGAGGGTAAGATCAGAGAGCTGGTCCCATGAGATGTGCATGGGACATCTGGGTTCATTTGAGGAACAAAACCTGCCGCCCAGTGTGCTTCGCTGACTGGCAATAGAGGACTGGAGGTGTCCCAACAGACAGACTGACCTCCAGCCTAGCCTCTAGATTCAGACCCCTCAAAGTCTATTCTAAGTCCGGCTCAGCCTCCGGCTGTGTCCTATATTGTGCCCTACTTTTCGTATAAGGCTCTCGTCAAAAGTAGTGAACTAAATAGGTACTATTGAGGTATTTTGGACACATTTTCAGACCCTCTCAGCCCAGCCTCAGACCAGCCTGTAACCTCTGAGCCCTGGCACAGTCCCCTTAGGTCAAATCTATTAACTGGACCCGTAGAGGAAGAGAACACATCACCGGGTTCTGGTCACCGGGTTCTGGTTCTAATACACCGGAGACCTCTCAGTTAACATGTAACATCCTTTATTGGATAAGGACAGATCATCTCTCAACGTGGCAGTTTTTAAATGAATAAATATCTCAGTCTTTGTGTTCAACGAGGGAATGGTGTAACACTGTACATATGTTACAACTCACGTTACAACACCCGAGCCCCTACAAGTAGTTATTGCCTATGACGAGCTCAGATCTGGCTGTAGTCTCTATTAATCATGATGAAACTACACGTCAGAGACAAAGAGGAGGAAATAGGGGGAGAGAGTGAAGACCATTGTATTGACCCTCCCACTCCGTCAGCCGAATTCTTTCTCTTTGCTCTTGTTTTCCTTTAATAGGATGCCGGTGGGCGGAGCCGGGAGGGTCGTCAGCGAAATGAGATAAATGCACCTCTATCCCCATTCATTGGGGAGACTCTCTTCGTGCAGACACACTGATAGATTTTGGTTGTGGCATTTTTGTGTCTGTTTTTGTTTGTGTGCGTTGACACTTTTCAATAATATATATAATAATATATATGCCATTTAACAGACGCTTTTATCCAAAGCGACTTACAGTCATGTGTGCATACATTCTACGTATGTAGAATGTATCATCATCACATTTATGCACACAACCACTCCCTTACACTACTGATTACTGACTACACACACCATTGCTCATTGTATATAGTTTACTTTAGTTAATAAATATATTTTGTTATTTCTTATATCCACGTTGTCTCCCTTTTTGTTACGAACTTTGAGCTGGTTCGTGACACCATGGACATGGAAGAGCATAGTGTATATATATAGTATAGTGTATAGTATTTAGTATATAATATAGTACATAATATAATATAGTAGTATATAATATAGGGCTTCCGAGTGGTGCAGTGGTCTAAGGCACACGATTGGCCCAGCGTCGTCCAGGTTTTGCCAGGGTAGGCAGTCATTGTAAATAAGAATTTGTTCTTAACCGACTTGCCTAGTTAAATAAAGGATACATAAAAAAATATATATATAGTATAGACTACAGTACATTATATATAGACTACAGTACATTATACATAGACTACAGTACATGGTATATAGACTACAGTACATGATACATGGTATATAGACTACAGTACATGGTATATAGACTACAGTACATGATACATAGACTACAGTACATGGTATATGGACTACAGTACATGGTATATAGACTACAGTACATGGTATATGGACTACAGTACATGGTATATGGACTACAGTACATGATACATAGACTACCATTCAAAAGTTTGGGGTCACTTTGAAATTTCCTTGTTTTTGAAAGAAAAGCAAATGTTTTGTAAATAAAATGTTGATTTAAAATAACATCAAATTGATCAGAAATACAGTGTAGACATTGTTAATGTTGTAAATGACTATTGTAACTGCTTGTTCACGGTAAACACAAAGCATATTGGGACATGTTGGTTGTGGCAGCAGGGTAGCCTAGTGGTTAGAGTGTTGGACCAGTAACCAGAAGGTTGCAAGTTCAAACCCCCGAGCTGACAAGGTACAAATCTGTCGTTCTGCCCCTGAACAAGGCAGTTAACCCACTGTTCCTAGGCAGTCATTGAAAATAAGAATTTGTTCTTAACTGACTTTATTTTACCTTCTTAAATAAAGGTCAAATAAAATAAAACGTGTTGTAAATGATGCTCAAACAGTCTTGAAGGCTGTGTAGCTAGCTCCTGGGAATGATTCCCCGCAGATGGATATACGACACTGTACGGCACTTTAAACATCTGTCTCTTTATGTCAAACAGACACTCGTGGAAATAAGATATTGTGATAATTCCATCACGATGTCACCCTTGAAAAGAGATTGTAAACGTGAGAAGAGATATATTTTTGTTGTACCATTTTTGACATATGCAGAGGACGCAATTCTGTTTTCTGGACGACAAAGTAGACATTCTATTCTCATTCAGTTCTATTGATACTCAATATCAACTCAGAAATGCGTTTCAATTTCAAACAATGACTTGGAATATGTAGATAACAGGACTTCAAGTATGGGAGGATAAAAATAAATCAATGTTCATCGGGTATATCAGGTCGGCTATTGTTTGCTAGCTTGTGGCCGAGGCAGCTCAGTTACCGTTGGAGCAGGGCACCAGCCAGATAAGCATTGTGAAGTGTGAACACTGCACTGGAGTACCCACTGAAAGAGTGAAGTACCTGGCTAGATGTTCTCTACAGTAGAGAGTGAAGTACATAGAGACTCTGTAGTGAAGTACCTGGTTAGATGTTCTCTACACTAGAGAGTGAAGTACCTGGCTAGATGTTCTCTACACTAGAGAGGAAAGTACCTGGTTAGATGTTCTCTACACTAGAGAGTGAAGTACCTGGTTAGATGTTCTCTACACTAGAGAGTGAAGTACCTGGCTAGATGTTCTCTACACTAGAGAGTGAAGTACCTGGCTAGATGTTCTCTACACTAGAGAGTGAAATACCTGGCTAGATGTTCTCTACACTAGAGAGTGAAGTGCTAGAGTTCTCTACACATAGAGACTCTGTAGTGAAGTACCTGGTTAGATGTTCTCTACAGTAGAGAGTGAAGTACCTGGCTAGATGTTCTCTACACTAGAGAGTGAAGTACCTGGCTAGATGTTCTCTACACTAGAGAGTGAAGTACATAGAGACTCTGTAGTGAAGTACCTGGTTAGATGTTCTCTACACTAGAGAGTGAAGTACCTGGCTAGATGTTCTCTACACTAGAGAGTGAAGTACCTGGCTAGATGTTCTCTACACTAGAGAGTGAAGTACCTGGCTAGATGCTCTCTACACTAGAGAGTGAAGTACCTGGCTAGATGTTCTCTACACTAGAGAGTGAAGTACCTGGCTAGATGTTCTCTACACTAGAGGGTGAAGTACATAGAGACTCTGTAGTGAAGTACCTGGTTAGATGTTCTCTACACTAGAGAGTGAAGTACCTGGCTAGATGTTCTCTACACTAGAGAGTGAAGTACCTGGCTAGATGTTCTCTACAGTAGAGAGTGAAGTACATAGAGACTCTGTAGTGAAGTACCTGGTTAGATGTTCTCTACACTAGAGAGTGAAGTACCTGGCTAGATGTTCTCTACAGTAGAGAGTGAAGTACCTGGCAAATGTTCTCTACAGTAGGGAGTGAAGTACCTGGCTAGATGTTCTCTACAGTAGAGAGTGAAGTACCTGGCTAGATACTCTCTACAGTAGAGAGTGAATGACACAGAGACTCTGTAGTGAAGTACCTGGCTAGATGTTCTCTACTGTGGAGAGTGATCAGCTCTCTACATCAGAGGTTTAACATGTTTATCATATATGCATAGTCAATTTAACTATACATTCATGTACATACTACCTCAATCAGCCTGACTAACCGGTGTCTGTATGTAGCCGCTCTACTTTTATAGTCTCGCTACTGTATATAGCCAGTCTTTTTACTGTTGTTTTATTTCTTTACTTAACTGTTGTTCCCCTAATACCTTTTTTGCACTGTTGGTTAGAGCCTGTAAGTAAGCATTTCACTGTAAGGCCTGTTGTATTCGGTACACGTGACAAATAAACTTTGATTTGATGTGTCACCGACAGCATACTCAAACTCTCCAAGCATCTAGTGCTCTCTCTCTCTCTCTCTCTCTCTCTCTCTCTCTCTCTCTCTCTCTCTCTCTCTCTCTCTCTCTCTCTCTCTCTCTCTCTCTCTCTCTCTCTCTCTCTCTCTCTCTCTCTCTCTCTCTCTCTCTCTCTCTCTCTCTCTCTCTCTCTCTCTCTCTCTCTCTCTCTCTCTCTCTCTCTCTCTCTCTCTCTCTCTCTCTCTCTCTCTCTCTCTCTCTCTCTCTCTCTCTCTCTCTCTCTCTCTCTCTCTCTCTCTCTCTCTCTCTCTCTCTCTCTCTCTCTCTCTGTCTCTATATTCATCTCTCTGTCTCGCTTTTCTCTCTCCATCTCTCTATCCAAGTAGGTTAAAGTATCTTTCCCCTAGTAGGTTAAAGTATCTTTCCCCTTCTCCCTTGTTAGGTTCCTACGTCAAACTATTCTTCCAGTGGCACTGAGATAAGAGGAAAGACACAATGCAGAGATACAGTCATAGGAAAGAGAGGGAAGCAACGTAGCCACAGTCACAGACTGAGGAAAGGCACAACGTAGCCACAGTCACAGACTGAGGAAAGGCACAACGTAGCCACAGTCACAGACTGAGGAAAGGCACAACGTAGCCACAGTCACAGACTGAGGAAAGGCACAACGTAGCCACAGTCACAGACTGAGGAAAGGCACAACGTAGCCACAGTCACAGACTGAGGAAAGGCACAACGTAGCCACAGTCACAGACTGAGGAAAGGCACAACGTAGCCACAGTCACAGACTGAGGAAAGGCACAACGTAGCCACAGTCACAGACTGAGGAAAGGCACAACGTAGCCACAGTCACAGACTGAGGAAAGGCACAACGTAGCCACAGTCACAGACTGAGGAAAGGCACAACGTAGCCACAGTCACAGACTGAGGAAAGGCACAACGTAGCCACAGTCACAGACTGAGGAAAGGCACAACGTAGCCACAGTCACAGACTGAGGAAAGGCACAACGTAGCCACAGTCACAGACTGAGGAAAGGCACAACGTAGCCACAGTCACAGACTGAGGAAAGGCACAACGTAGCCACAGTCACAGACTGAGGAAAGGCACACAACGTAGCCACAGTCACAGACTGAGGAAAGGCACAACGTAGCCACAGTCACAGACTGAGGAAAGGCACAACGTAGCCACAGTCACAGACTGAGGAAAGGCACAACGTAGCCACAGTCACAGACTGAGGAAAGGCACAACGTAGCCACAGTCACAGACTGAGGAAAGGCACAATGTAGCCACAGTCACAGACTGAGGAAAGGCACAACGTAGCCACAGTCACAGACTGAGGAAAGGCACAACGTAGCCACAGTCACAGACTGAGGAAAGGCACAATGTAGCCACAGTCACAGACTGAGGAAAGGCACAATGTAGCCACAGTCACAGACTGAGGAAAGGCACAATGTAGCCACAGTCACAGACTGAGGAAAGGCACAACGTAGCCACAGTCACAGACTGAGGAAAGGGCACACTGAGGAAAACAATGTAGCCACAGTCACAGACTGAGGAAAGGCACAACGTAGCCACAGGCACAATGTAGCCACAGTCACAGACTGAGGAAAGGCACAACGTAGCCACAGTCACAGACTGAGGAAAGGCACAACGTAGCCACAGTCACAGATGGAGGAAAGGCACAACGTAGCCACAGTCACAGATGGAGGAAATGCACAACGTAGCCACAGTCACAGACTGAGGAAAGGCACAACGTAGCCACAGTCACAGACTGAGGAAAGGCACAACGTAGCCACAGTCACAGACTGAGGAAAGGCACAACGTAGCCACAGTCACAGACTGAGGAAAGGCACAACGTAGCCACAGTCACAGACTGAGGAAAGGCACAACGTAGCCACAGTCACAGACTGAGGAGGTCAACGTAGCCACAGTCACAACTGAGGATAGCCACAGTCACAGACTGAGGAAAGGCACAATGTAGCCACAGTCACAGACTGAGGAAAGGCACAACGTAGCCACAGTCACAGACTGAGGAAAGGCACTCTGTAGCCACAGTCACAGACTGAGGAAAGGCACAACGTAGCCACAGTCACAGACTGAGGAAAGGCACAACGTAGCCACATCACAGACTGAGGAAAGCTTCTCCAACTAGCCACAGTCACAGACTGAGGAAAGGCACAACGTAGCCACAGTCACAGACTGAGGAAAGGCACAACGTAGCCACAGTCACAGACTGAGGAAAGGCATAAACGTAGCCACAGTCACAGACTGAGGAAAGGCACAACGTAGCCACAGTCACAGACAGAGGAAAGGCACAACGTAGCCACAGTCACAGACTGAGGAAAGGCACAACGTAGCCACAGTCACAGACTGAGGAAAGGCACAACGTAGCCACAGTCACAGACTGAGGAAAGGCACAACGTAGCCACAGTCACAGACTGAGGAAAGGAACGTAGCCACAGTCACAGACTGAGGAAAGGCACAACGTAGCCACAGTCACAGACTGAGGAAAGGCACAACGTAGCCACAGTCACAGACTGAGTAAAGGCACAACGTACAACGTAGTCACAGACTGAGGAAAGGCACAACGTAGCCACAGTCACAGACTGAGGAAAGGCACAACGTAGTCACAGTCACAGGACTAAACAACAGTCTGACGAACAGTTTGTACCGAGGAGTCAACTGCCATAACAGGATGTCATATAGACAATCACTGCACCTTACTCATATCAGCCAGGACCAGAGATTTTTTTTAGGGGTGGTTCACTGTATTCTCTATGCTACTAGTTCTAAACTGACTCTGTGTTTTAAGCTTCAATATCTTCCATTGTAAATGGATATTCCTCGAAAATCAACATAGTAAATGTCTCAATGTAGACATTGAGCTTCTCCCTGAATCTCAGTCACACACACATTGGAATATATTCGGCTGTTTACACGTTTACAAACAGAGCAAAATAAATTGTGAAATAATTTTGGTAGGTTATTGATTGATCTAGAATAGATGTATCGCATAATCTCATAAATCATGTGCTTTGCAGATTTTACCTGCCAACAATATCCTCATAGTCTGCCTCACAAAATTGAAAGAGCCGTTTCAAAAATCAAAGTTAATGTCAGAAAGTAAACTTTTCCGCAACTTACCAAACTCGTTCTTTTCTTGAAAGTGATTTCTGAAGATGAGTTATTCCAGTCCAAATCTAACGTAGACGGGCTCCTGATACAGTGACAGGGTGAAACGATCTGCCGCAGGGTTTGAGAAAGAGAAGCGACGTGAGATGACTCCACATTGTCGCGTTCCACACGTTATAAACAAACTCCGCATGTTGGGCTGGGATCGTGAAGGCCACTCCTCCGGTAGGTAGTCCCTCTCTCCATCATCCTCCGCTGCGCTTCCCAGCTCCCTCCGGCTCTGTCGCCTATCAAATGTCTGCTCATTACACTCGTGACGCACATCGAGTGGGAACAATATTATGTGTTTGTGCAGGTGTATCTAGCACATTATGATAACGTATTGGTTGGGTACTATAATAACGGGCCTAGACAAGTAATTCCTTTTCTCCACATTAAATTAAATCAAATCAAAGTTTATTTGTCACTTGCGCAGAATACAACAGGTGTAGACTACAGTGAAATGCTGAATACAACAGGTGTACAAGACTTACAGTGAAATGCTGAATACAACAGGTCTACTAGACCTTACAGTGAAATTCTGAATACAACAGGTGTACTAGACTTACAGTGAAATGCTGAATACAACAGGTGTACTAGACTTACAGTGAAATGCTGAATACAACGGGTCTACTAGACCTTACAGTGAAATGCTGAATACAACAGGTCTACTAGACCTTACAGTGAAATGCTGAATACAACAGGTCTACTAGACCTTACAGTGAAATGCTGAATACAACAGGTGTTGACTACAGTGAAATGCTGAATACAACAGGTCTACTAGACCTTACAGTGAAATGCTGAATACAACAGGTGTTGACTACAGTGAAATGCTGAATACAACAGGTCTACTAGACCTTACAGTGAAATGCTGAATACAACAGGTCTACGAGACCTTACAGTGAAATGCTGAATACAACAGGTGTTGACTACAGTGAAATACTGACTTACAGGCTCTAACGAATAGTGCAAAAAAAGGGGCAGGGTAATTTAATGTTGTCACTTTATCCCATATCTACATGTACATACTATCTCAAATCAGCCTGACTGACCGGTGCCTGTATATAGCCTCACTACTGTATATAGCCTCACTACTGTATATAGCCTCTTCTGTATGTAGTCTCTCTACTGTATATAGCCTCACTACTGTATATAGCCTCTCTACTGTATATAGCCTCTCTACTGTATATAGCCTCACTACTGTATATAGCCTCACTACTGTATATAGCCTCTTCTGTATGTAGTCTCTCTACTGTATATAGCCTCACTACTGTATATAGCCTCTACTGTATATAGCCCCTCTACTGTATATAGCCTCACTACTGTATATAATCTCTCTACTGTATATAGCCTCACTACTGTATATAGCCTCACTACTGTATATAGCCTCACTACTGTATATAGCCTCACTACTGTATATAGCCTCTCTACTGTATATAGCCTCTCTACTGTATATAGCCTCTCTACTGTATATAGCCTCTCTACTGTATATAGCCTCACTACTGTATATAGCCTCACTACTGTATATAGCCTCTCTACTGTATATAGCCTCCCTACTGTAATAAGCCTCTACTGTAAATAGCCTCTACTGTATATAGCCTCACTAATGTATATAGCCTCTACTGTATATAGCCTCTCTACTGTATATAGCCTCTACTGTATATAGCCTCCCTACTGTATATAGCCTCCCTACTGTATATAGGCTCCCTACTGTATATAGGCTCCCTACTGTATATAGCCTCACTACTGTATATAGCCTCACTACTGTATATAGCCTCTACTGTATATAGCCTCCCTACTGTATATAGACCCCCTACTGTATATAGCCTCACTACTGTATATAGCCTCACTACTGTATATAGCCTCACTACTGTATATAGCCTCACTACTGTATATAGCCTCACTACTGTATATATCCTCTCTACTGTATATAGCCCCACTACTGTATATAGCCCCCCTACTGTATATAGCCTCACTACTGTATATAGCCCCACTACTGTATATAGCCCCTCTACTGTATATAGCCCCTCTACTGTATATAGCCCCTCTACTGTATATAGCCCCTCTACTGTATATAGCCCCTCTACTGTATATAGCCCCTCTACTGTATATAGCCTCTACTGTATATAGCCTCTCTACTGTATATAACCTCTCTACTGTATATAGCCTCTCTACTGTATATAACCCCTCTACTGTATATAACCTCTCTACTGTATATAACCTCTCTACTGTATATAACCTCTCTACTGTATATAACCTCTACTGTATATAACCTCTACTGTATATAACCTCTACTGTATATAACCTCTACTGTATATAACCTCTACTGTATATAACCTCTCCACTGTATATAGCCTCTCTACTGTATATAACCTCTCTACTGTATATAACCTCTCTACTGTATATAACCTCTCTACTGTATATAGCCTCTCTACTGTATATAACCTCTACTGTATATAACCTCTCTACTGTATATAGCCTCTCTACTGTATATAGCCTCTCTACTGTATATAACCTCTCTACTGTATATAACCTCTCTACTGTATATAACCTCTCTACTGTATATAGCCTCTACTGTATATAACCTCTCTACTGTATATAACCTCTCTACTGTATATAACCTCTACTGTATATAGCCTCTACTGTATATAGCCTCTACTGTATATAGCCTCTACTGTATATAGCCTCTACTGTATATAGCCTCTACTGTATATAGCCTCTACTGTATATAGCCTCTACTGTATATAGCCTCTACTGTATATAGCCTCTCTACTGTATATAACCTCTCTACTGTATATAGCCTCTACTGTATATAGCCTCTCTACTGTATATAACCTCTCTACTGTATATAACCTCTCTACTGTATATAACCTCTCTACTGTATATAACCTCTCTACTGTTTATAGCCTCACTACTGAGGACATAGTAGATCAGATTCATATAAAACCATTTCATTGATTACACTAAGAAACACACACTAACTCCACACCGGCAACAAGTCTCCTTCTCCTCTAGTTCGGTGGATGATCCAAAACCATAGAAACAGATTGACTAGATTATATCCATTGTATCCGAATTATTCTATTTGTACGATTGCAAACTGGAGAGGGCTCAGTTTACACAGACGAACATGTACAAAATTACAAATACAAACATTCCGTTATCCAGTTTCATAGACTTTGGGATATCATTGCTATAGTATAGCATATATTTTCAATTCAACTGTGTGATGAATATACTTTCAATTCAGCTTGTTTGCTTAAACAGAGGCGGAGTAGTCTTCAATTTTTCAATTGTAATTATTGAAGACCGGAGTGACGGGAACCCATTCAATGGTTTGACGCTGTGAAGGAATTGAAACATTTGAGTGGATATAACAACAAGTCCATATTGTAGTCAAACCTCAATGAAGAAAGGCTCCGTTATGAGAGGGCTGCCCTCTAGTGGCCGTTAAAGGCAATTGTATTTTTAAGGAAGGGAGAATGGAAGGACACAAATTAATAATAATAATAATAATAATAATAATATATGCCATTTAGCAGACGCTTTTATCCAAAGCGACTTACAGTCATGTGTGCATACATTCTACGTATGGGTGGTCCAGGGGATTGAACCCACTACCCTGGCGTTACAAGCGCCATGCTCTACCAACTGAGCTACAGAAGGATAGTATTGACCAGCGGAGGCTGGTGGGAGGAACTATAGGAGGAGGGGCTCATTGTAACGGCAGGAATGGAATGAATGGAACGGGTATGAAACACATCAAACATACGGAAACAACATGTCAGACTCTGTTCCATCTATTCCAGTCCAGCCATTACAATGAGCCCGTCCTCCTATAGCTCCTACCACCAGCCTCCACTGGTATTGACACAAGATGATAGTGTTCAGGTGGGGCATCGCAGGGGCGAGGTATCCGTTCAGTAGTGTAAGAACATGACCCTGGGCTAAGATACTCTTTACGCTACCATCCTGAGCTAAAGTGGATTAGTAAGCAGTCTAGCTCCGTAAAGCTTGGCTTGGCACGGCTCTGTTCGGGCTCAGTAGTGTGGAAAGCTCTCAAGAAGACCTAGATACCTAGACAGACCTGCTGCAAGATGCAACTGACAGAGGAGGAAGGATGCAGTTCAGGAGTATTGGGACAGGTCACTAGCAGGACTGAGAGAAGGCTCACCTGTTGTAGGATGAGTATTGGGACAGGTCACTAGCAGGACTGAGAGAAGGCTCACCTGTTGTAGGATGAGTATTCGGACAGGTCACTAGCAGGACTGAGAGAAGGCTCACCTGTTGTAGGATGTGACAGGCAACTTGCTGTGGTGAGAACCTGCTGTGTTGAGAACCTGCTGTGTTGAGAACCTGCTGTGGTGAGAACCTGCTGTGGTGAGAACCTGCTGTGTTGAGAACCTGCTGTGTGAGAACCTGCTGTGGTGAGAACCTGCTGTGGTGAGAACCTGCTGTGGTGAGAACCTGCTGTGGTGAGAACCTGCTGTGGTGAGAACCTGCTGTGGTGAGAACCTGCTGTGGTGAGAACCTGCTGAGAACCTGCTGTGTTGAGAACCTGCTGTGGTGAGAACCTGCTGTGGTGAGAACCTGCTGTGGTGAGAACCTGCTGTGGTGAGAACCTGCTGTGTTGAGAACCTGCTGTGGTGAGAACCTGCTGTGGTGAGAACCTGCTGTGGTGAGAACCTGCTGTGGTGAGAACCTGCTGTGGTGAGAACCTGCTGTGGTGTTCCTGAGAAGCCTTCCTGGAGGCATCACAGATCTCCTGGTCAGGGAAACCCACAATGGGGGAGAGGTCATCTAGAACTAGAGATCTACTAACATCCCAATACAATATATGGCATCCTCGTCGTTATGATCAGAGGGGAGAGATTTGTAGTCTGGTCTGGTCTCAGATATGATGTACTTGAACCAACTCTTCTGACTCCCCTAACAACCTCAGGAGTTTGCTTAAGAACACACAGATCTATGAACCAGGCAAAAATCAAATAGATTTTTACCTGAATATTTTCATTTACAAAGAACGCATACCCGGACACCTTCTCAAACGTCTCCAAGGGGAACTCAGGACAGTCAGTCCGGTACAAACTCAAACACGTGGTTTTTCCTATGCGGATAAGAGGAGACACGGGATGCTACTGTAGACAGTATTACCAGCTACAACAACACACTGCAGTTTACTGGACAATAGCCTTTACTCCCAAGTCCTGTTTATTCAGCTGGTCTTGTGACTTATTTTGTACAGAGTTGGATTAAACACATGGTGTAACAACCTAGATCACAAAAGGAGTGCCTCAAGCCACAATGTACTAGTACCACGTGACAGTCAGCTGTATTTAGTGAATCAGATATCTATAGACTGGTCAGAACAGTAGAGTAGAGTAGAGCAGAGCAGAGCAGAGCAGAGCAGAGCAGAGCAGAGCAGAGCAGAGCAGAGCAGAGCAGAGTAGAGTAGAGTAGAGTAGAGTAGAGTAGAGCAGAGTAGAGTAGAGCAGAGTAGAGTAGAGCAGAGCAGAGTAGAGCAGAGCAGAGTACAGCAGAGCAGAGTACAGCAGAGCAGAGTACAGCAGAGCAGAGTACAGCAGAGCAGAGTAGAGTAGAGTAGAGTAGAGTAGAGTAGAGTAGAGTAGAGTAGAGTAGAGTAGAGTAGAGTAGAGTAGAGTAGAGCAGAGCAGAGTAGAGTAGAGCAGAGTAGAGTAGAGTAGAGTAGAGTAGAGTAGAGTAGAGTAGAGTAGAGTAGAGTAGAGTAGAGTAGAGTAGAGTAGAGTAGTAGAGTAGAGCAGAGAGTAGAGTAGAGCAGAGCAGAGTAGAGTAGAGTAGAGTAGAGTAGAGTAGAGCAGAGTACAGCAGAGCAGAGCAGAGTACAGCAGAGCAGAGTAGAGTAGAGTAGAGCAGAGTAGAGTACAGCAGAGTAGAGTAGAGTAGAGTAGAGTAGAGTAGAGTAGAGTAGAGTAGAGTAGAGCAGAGTAGAGCAGAGCAGAGTAGAGTAGAGTAGAGCAGAGTAGAGTAGAGTAGAGCAGAGCAGAGTACAGCAGAGCAGAGTAGAGTAGAGCAGAGCAGAGCAGAGCAGAGCAGAGCAGAGTAGAGTAGAGTAGAGTAGAGTAGAGTAGAGTAGAGAGTAGAGCAGAGTAGAGTAGAGTAGAGTACAGCAGACTTAAATGTAATGTAGAGTAGAGTAGAGTAGAGTAGAGTAGAGTAGAGTAGAGTAGAGTAGAGTAGAGTAGAGCAGAGTAGAGCAGAGTAGAGCAGAGCAGAGTACAGCTCAGTTAACATGTGATGGTAAGCTGAATATAGTGCATGAGGTCTGTGTTGCCATGGCAGGTGGGACAAGTCTTGTTGCCATGTCCATGGTAGGTGGGGCAGGTCTGGTTTCCATGTCCATGATAGGTGGGGCAGGTCTTGTTGCCATGTCCATGATAGGTGGGACAGGTCTTGTTGCCATATCCATGGTAGGTGGGGCAGGTCTTGTTGCCTTGTCCATGATAGGTGGGACAGGTCTTGTTGCCATATCCATGGTAGGTGGGGCAGGTCTTGTTGCCATGTCCAATGTAGACACCATTCTATATACATCTGGCCCTTCTTTGGGCACTGTGTTAACAAACCTCCAAATGAGCTTCAATGCCATACAACACTCCTTCCGTGGCCTCCAACTGCTCTTAAACACCAGTAAAACTAAATGCATGCTCTTCAACCGATCGCTGCCCTCACCCACCTGCCCGACTAGCATCACTACTCTGGACGGTTCTGACTTTGAATATGTGAGCAACTACAAATACCTAGGTGTCTGGTTAGACTGTAAACTCTCCTTCCAGACTCACATTAAGCATCTCCAATCCAAAATTAAATCTAGAATCGACTTACTATTTCGCAACAAAGCCTCCTCCATTCATGCTGCCAACATACCCTCATAAAACTGACTATCCTACCGATCCTCGACGATGTCATTTACAAAATAGCCTCCAACACTCTACTCAGCAAACTGGATGCACGTACAGTCAACCAGTCCTTTTGGCTCATTGCACCCTGTCACACAGTCCTGTGTGTGTGTGTGTGTGTGTGTGTGTGTGTGTGTGTGTGTGTGTGTGTGTGTGTGTGTGTGTGTGTGTGTGTGTGTGTGTGTGTGTGTGTGTGTGTGTGTGATAGTAGAACTCAGGGCTCCAGATATAGCAGAACTCAGGGCACCAGATATAGTAGAACTCAGGGCACCAGATACAGCAGAACTCAGGGCACCAGATACAGCAGAACTCAGGGCACCAGATACAGCAGAACTCAGGGCACCAGATACAGCAGAATTCAGGGCACCAGATATAGCAGAACTCAGTGCACCAGATATAGCAGAACTCATATTGAAGTTTGTGTAGGCAGTTCTCGGTTCTAGAACCAGGCAACATTGGAATTGTTCTATCTCAATGAGACAAACAAGAGTACACGCGTGGCCAAAAGTTTTGAGAATGACACAAAAATTAATTTTCACCAAGTCTGCTGCCTCAGTTTGTATGATGGAAATTTGCATATACTCCAGAATGTTGTGAAGAGTAATCAGATGAATTGCAATTAATTGCAAAGTCCCTCTTTGCCATGCAAATGAACTGAATCCCCCAAAAAACATTTCCACTGCATTTCAGCCCTGCCACAAAAGGACCAGCTGACATCATGTCAGTGATTCTCTCGTTAACACAGTGTGAGTGTTGACGAGGACAAGGCTGGAGATCACTCCACTCTGTTATACTGATTGAGTTCGAATAACAGAGTGGAAGCTTCAAAAGGAGGGTGGTGCTTGGAATCATTGTTCTTCCTCTGTCAACCATGGTTACCTGCAAGGAAACACGTGCCGTCATCATTGCTTTGCACAAAAAGGGCTTCACAGGCAAGGATATTGCTGCCAGTAAGATTGCACATAAATAAACCATTTATCGGATCATCAAGAACTTCAAGGAGATCGGTTCATTTGTTGTGAAGAAGGCTTCAGGGCAACCTTGAAAGTCCAGCAAGCGCCAGGACGTCTGCTAAAGTTGATTCAGCTGCGGGATCAGGGCACCACCATTACAGAGCTTGCATCTGCACACAGAGTGAGGCAAAGACTTTTGAAAGATGACCTGGTGTCAAGATGGGCAGCAAAGAAGCTACTTCTCTCCTGGAAAAACATCAGGGACAGACTGATATTCTGCAAAAGGTACAGGGATTGGACTGCTGAGGACTGGGGTAAAGTCATTTTCTCTGACGAATCCCCTTTCCGATTATTCTGCCCTTGAGTTGCGTTCCCATGCAAAACTAGACAGATAGCTAACAACTAAGTCTTCAATAAAACTCCCAAGGTGTGACTTTTCTTGAATGAATATATTGTAAACGTTTATGTTGTGAAACTGCAAAATACAGAAAAGAATATACTTTAGTGTTCAATTCACACCGACATACTACCGACATACTGTAGATGTACATTAAACATTTGAAGTTGCATAAATACAAAGCACGTGCTAAGGTACCATGCATCTGGCATGATGCCAAACCATATAGCTAATTGTTAACCATATGGTAATTGCTCCTTTCATTACTCTAATAATGTGTAACCATCTATGTAGAATAACAAAGCATATTACACTAAAAACAGTAACAAAACTACAGTATTGTATATTTTACAATTCGTTTGCATGACGCATGAGCAAAGTAATACAGCTAACGACATACACAAAAGGCATTGCAATTTGTGAGTAAATGCAACCAACATTGATATGTAAGAAACTCTATCAATAACAAGATTATTATCATTAGCTAAATGCTTGAATTGAACTTACAAACAAATATTTTTCCAAGGCTGAAGCGTGACAAGAAATAACTACATTGAAAGACCTGCACCGTAGCCTTGTTTGTAGCTGCTCTATGCGTGCAAAACAAATTCTGAACTTCCTGTTTACGTCGTCTCTCTAAGTACCAGAAAGCGCCACTAGGGGGCAAATAACACCATTGAACACAATGAAAATCCAATTTAACCATTGTAATAAAATAATCTGTTATCTTCTAACAGGATGGCAGCACACCGATTGTTTGGGGCATCTGGAAAAAAAGCTTTTCCGGAGAAGGCAAGGTGAGCGCTACCATCAGTCCTGTGTCATGCCAACATTAAAGCATCCTGAGACCATTCATGTGTGGGGTTGCTTCTCAGCCAAGGGAGTGGGCTCACTCACAATTTTGCCTAAGAACACAGCAATGAATAAAGAATGGTACCAACACATCCTCCGAGAGTAACTTCTCCCAACCATCCAGGAACAGTATTGTGAGGAACAATGCCTTTTCCAGCATGATGGAGCACCTTGCCATAAGGCTAAAGTGATAACTAAGTGGCTCTGGGAACAAAACATCGATATTTTGGGTCCATGGTCAGGAAACCCCCCAGACCTTAATCCAATTGAGAACTTGTGGTCAATCCTCAAGTGGCGGGTGGACAAACAAAAACCCACAAACTGACAAACTCCAAGCATTGATTATGCAAGAATGGGCTGCCATCAGTCAGGATGTGGCCCAGAAGTTAATTGACAGCATGCCATCAGTCAGGATGTGGCCCAGAAGTTAATTGACAGCATGCCATCAGTCAGGATGTGGCCCAGAAGTTAATTGACAGCATGCCATCAGTCAGGATGTGGCCCAGAAGTTAATTGCCATCAGCAGGATGCCATTGACAGCATGCCATCAGGATGTGGCCCAGAAGTTAATTGACAGCATGCCATCAGTCAGGATGTGGCCCAGAAGTTAATTGACAGCATGCCATCAGTCAGGATGTGGCCCAGAAGTTAATTGACAGCATGCCATCAGTCAGGATGTGGCCCAGAAGTTAATTGACAGCATGCCATCAGTCAGGATGTGGCCCAGAAGTTAATTGACAGCATGCCATCAGTCAGGATGTGGCCCAGAAGTTAATTGACAGCATGCCATCAGTCAGGATGTGGCCCAGAAGTTAATTGACAGCATGTTAGGATTGACAGCATGCCATCAGTCAGGATGTGGCCCAGAAGTTAATTGACAGCATGCCATCAGTCAGGATGTGGCCCAGAAGTTAATTGACAGCATGCCATCAGTCAGGATGTGGCCCAGAAGTTAATTGACAGCATGCCATCAGTCAGGATGTGGCCCAGAAGTTAATTGACAGCATGCCATCAGTCAGGATGTTAATTGCATGCCATCAGTCAGGAGAAGTTAATTGACAACATGCCATCAGTCAGGATGTGGCCCAGAAGTTAATTGACAGCATGCCATCAGTCAGGATGTGGCCCAGAAGTTAATTGACAGCATGCCATCAGTCAGGATGTGGCCCAGAAGTTAATTGACAGCATGCCATCAGTCAGGATGTGGCCCAGAAGTTAATTGACAGCATGCCATCAGTCAGGATGTGGCCCAGAAGGTAATTGACAGCATGCCATCAGTCAGGATGTGGCCCAGAAGGTAATTGACAGCATGCCATCAGTCAGGATGTGGCCCAGAAGGTAATTGACAGCATGCCATCAGTCAGGATGTGGCCCAGAAGTTAATTGACAGCATGCCATCAGTCAGGATGTGGCCCAGAAGTTAATTGACAGCATGCCATCAGTCAGGATGTGGCCCAGAAGTTAATTGACAGCATGCCATCAGTCAGGATGTGGCCCAGAAGTTAATTGACAGCATGCCATCAGTCAGGATGTGGCCCAGTTAATTGACAGCATGCCATCAGTCAGGATGTAGTTAATTGACAGCATGCCATCAGTCAGGATGTGGCCCAGAATGTTAATTGACAGCATGCCATCAGTCAGGATGTGGCCCAGAAGTTAATTGACAGCATGCCATCAGTCAGGATGTGGCCCAGAAGGTAATTGACAGCATGCCATCAGTCAGGATGTGGCCCAGAAGTTAATTGACAGCATGCCATCAGTCAGGATGTGGCCCAGAAGGTAATTGACAGCATGCCATCAGTCAGGATGTGGCCCAGAAGGTAATTGACAGCATGCCAGGGCGGATTGCAGAGGTCTTGGAAAAGAACGGTAAACACTGCAAATATTGACTCTTTGCATCAACTTCATATAATTGTCAATAAAAACCCTTTGATACTTATGAAATGCTTTAATTATACTTCAGTATTCCAGAGTAACATCTGACAAAAATATCTAAAGACACTGAGGCAGCAGACTTTGTGAAAATTAAGATTTGTGTCATTCTCAAAACTTTTGGCCACGACTCTATAACCACAGAAATATAATTGCATAATAGAGACAAAAAAATACCAAATGCTCTGTTGAAAACTGTAGTTTTGCAACTGATCAAATAGAGTTATCATTGAAAACTCAATTAGGCAAACAACATAACATTACAAGTTGTTAGGCTTGAGTCATGGAAATGGGTTCAGTGGGGAGTAGAGGACTGGACAGCGTTCCTTCTCTCCCACAGGAAAAACAGACATTCCCTCGGAAGGGAGAGGACCGGACGCTATATTGTCATCCACCAACACTCCTCTTCTCATGACCCAGGATCTCTGGATCTTGTTGGATTTGGAAGGTCTAGGCTCGGGAGTGTGACCCTTCAGTGGAAATAGGCGAGTTTTAAACAAAACAAGAACTGTGAGGTGGGAGAGTTGAGCTGAGCAACGGCCCCATTTATATATTATTAACCAATAAATCTTAGATAATAATCCCATTATTAGTAACTCTTGTGATATATTTACATACGTTCATTGTATTACCGTTAACTTGCTGCTTAAACACTGTTAGTGGAAACTAGTTAGTCCTCACATTGACCCAGGAGTTACACAGACTCATATGGAGAAGCTCCTAGATCCAGTTGGTTGGACATGTGCTGCTAACTCTGTTGGAAAATACACACGTACTGTATGTACAGGACACAAAGAGTGTGTAATACTTAGTACAGGACACAATACAGTGTGTAGTTATTAGTACAGGACACAATACAGTGTGTAGTACTTAGTACAGGACACAATACAGTGTGTAGTACTTAGTACAGGACACAATACAGTGTGTAGTTATTAGTACATGACATAAAACAGTGTGTAGTATTAGTACAGGACACAATACAGTGTGTAGTTATTAGTACAGGACACAATACAGTGTGTAGTTATTAGTACAGGACACAATACAGTGTGTAGTTATTAGTACAGGACATAATACAGTGTGTAGTTATTAGTACAGGACATAATACAGTGTGTAGTTATTAGTACAGGACATAATACAGTGTGTAGTTATTAGTACAGGACATAATACAGTGTGTAGTACTTAGTACAGGACACAATACAGTGTGTAGTTATTAGTAGACACAATACAGTGTAGTTATTAGTACAGGACATAATACAGTGTGTAGTTATTAGTACAGGACATAATACAGTGTGTAGTTATTAGTACAGGACACAATACAGTGTGTAGTACTAGGTACCTTTGTTATACATTTGAACATCATCAAGCACTGTCACGACTTCCGCCGAGGTTGGCTCTCCTGCCCGTTCAGGCTGTGCTCGGCGGTCGTCGTCACCGTCCTATTAGCCACTACCGATCCCTTTTCGGTTATCTGTTGGTTTTGTCTGATTGTTTTCACCTGTGTGTTAGTTAATTAGTATCTGTATATAATGTAGGTTGTCCCGCCCTTGTTTTGTGCGGGATTGTTTGTTTTTGACATTTCGTTTCGGCTGTCGGTGTTTTTGTGTTTTATTTCTCCGGTTTGTCTGTTTATTCCTGTTTTGGATATTTTTCACCCTGTATGTATTTTTGGGTTGTCCGTGTTTATTGTTGTTCACCGGAGAATAAACCTCTATTCATTATTTGCTCTCTGCGCCTGATTCCACCCACCTTGACTAGTCGTGACAAGCACAGTGTTTTGATTCCCATGTGTAAGAATGAAAGGAAAACATGGCAATAGAATCCCCATTCCATTCTGTTGACCATGTACACTACACAGCATCACCTACTTTCTGTACCCCCTTATTCTCCACAATTTGGTGGTATCCAATTGTTAGTAGTTACTGTCTTGCCTCATCGCTACAACTCCCATAGGGGTTCAGGAGAGACAAAGGTCAAGAGTCATGCGTCCTCCGAAACACAACCCAACCAAGCCGCACTGCTTCTAAAACAGTGCGTATCCAACCCGGAGGCCAGCCGCACCAATGTGTCGGAGGAAACACAGCATGCACTGTGCCCTGCCCGCCACAGGAGTTGCTGGTGTGCAATGAGACAAGGATATCCCATACCGGCCAAACCCTCCCTAACCCGGACGGCGCTAGGCCAATTGTGCGTCGCCCCATGGACCTCCCAGTCGCGGCCGGCTGCGACAGAGTCTGGGCTCAAACCCAGTCTCTCTGGTGGCACAGCTAGCACTGCACTGCAGTGCCTTAGACCACTGCACCACCCGGGAGGCCTATACAGCTCTGTTCAAAAGTAGTGTACTGTTATGAGATCTGGATTTAAGATAATATATATATAGTGCAATATGCCAGTTACCAGGGGCCTTTATCCTACTCAATTTACAGTAAGGACAAAAGCATTTTAGCATGTGTGTGATCTCTGAAGAAATTAAACCCATAACCTTGGTGTTGCTAGATCCCATGCTTTAGCCCTAGATCAACACACTGTGATAACAGATAGCAGTGGGAGAAGGCTGGGAAGTAAAAGCTTGCTTAGCATTCATACAATGTGCCTAAAAATACATCACTGAGACAGAGAGTACTACTGTCGGGTGGGGCTTGCATCGAGTTAAGTGAAAGATAATCCAATAGAATAGAGATGGATGAGTGGTCTGAAAAGCAGAACCCATACTGCAGCACAAAACAAAGAGGATGTACAATGCCTTCAGAAAGTATTCAAACCCCTTGACTCTTTCCCCATTTTGTTACAGTCTTCATCGAACAGGGTTTACATTGAGATGTTGTGTCACAGGCCTACAACACAATACCCCATAATGGCAAAGTAGAAAAATGTTACATTTTATGAATTTTTTAATAAAAAAATGAAAAGCTGAAATGTCAACCCCTTTGTTACGGCAATCCTAAATAAATTCAGGAGTAAAAATGTGCTTAACAAGTCACATAATAAGTTGCATGGATTCACTCTGTGTGAAATAGTGTTTAACATGATTTTTGAATGACTACCTCATCTCTGTACCCCAACACATACAATTATCTGTAAGGTCCCTCAGTCAAGCAGTGAATTTCAAACACAGATTTAACCACAAAGATCAGGGAGGTTTTCTAATCCCTCACAAACAAGGGCGCCTGTTGGCAAGCAGACATTGAACATCCCTTTGAGCATGTTGAAGTGATTAATTACACTGTATCAATACACCCAGTCACTACAGAGGTACTGCCTGGCCGGTTCCCCTCTCTCTACTGGGAATCTCTGCCTCTAACCTTATTACGGTTGAAGTGATTAATTACACTGTATCAATACACCCAGTCACTACAGAGGTACTGCCTGGCCAGTTCCCCTCTCTCTACTGGGAATCTCTGCCTCTAACCTTATTACGGTTGAAGTTATTAATTACACTTTGGACGGTGTATCAATACACCCAGTCACTACAACGATACAGGCATCCTTCCTAACTCAGTTGCCGGGGAGGAAGGAAACCGCTCAGGGATTTCACCATGAGGTCAACGGTGACTTTAAAACAGTTAGAGTTTAATGACTGATAGGAGAAAACTGAGGATAGATCAACAACAGTAACAACCTTGTAGTAACTCCACAATACTAACCTAATTAACAGAGTGAAAAGAAGGAAGCCTATAAAGAATGAAAAATATTCCAAATCGTGCATCCTGTTTGCAACAAACAAGTTATAACATGGTTGGTTCCTGTATGTGACTAACTGATACCACACCAGGCTTCTTACCTTGAAGCTGAGATATTGTGTCACTCGTTGTCGTTCCCAGAGCAATGTTCTGCCAAATT
Source organism: Oncorhynchus gorbuscha (assembly GCF_021184085.1). Taxonomy (NCBI): domain Eukaryota; kingdom Metazoa; phylum Chordata; class Actinopteri; order Salmoniformes; family Salmonidae; genus Oncorhynchus; species Oncorhynchus gorbuscha. The sequence goes on from NC_060175.1 coordinate 10,484,953, forward strand.
GCTTATGAGTGATTGTGTTGTTTCCTCCGAGTAGTCAACCAGTCACTAGTATGAACCCAATCAAGACAGGTTATTACAAAATTAGCATTATGATAAAACATACGATCACTTACACACAATAACATTTCTATCACAATTTCTAAAAACATGTTTTCGCTTTGTCATTATGGGGTATTGTGTGTCGATGGTTAAGAACGTTTGTGTTTTATTCATTTTGAATTCAGGCTGTAACATAACAAAATGTGAAATAAGTCTAGGGGTATTCGTGAAGGTGTTGTAGGCCTACTGTACACAAGGACAAAGCAGACACATACAGAACTACCTGGTCAAACGTATGTAGTCAAGCCTTAAAATTAGTGGCTTTGGCTATTTCAGCCCCACTGGTTGCTGACAGGTGTATAAAATTGAGCACACCGCCATGCAATCTGCAAGACAAACATTGGCAGTAGAATGGCCTCACTGAAGAGCTCAGGGTCTTTCAACGTGACCTGCTAGAGCTGCCCCAGTCAACTGTAAGTGCTGTTATTGTGAAGTGGAAACGTCTAGCAGCAACAATGGCTCAGCTGCAAAGTGGTAGACAACACAAGCTCACAGAACGGGACTGCTGAGTGCTGAAGCACATAGCGTGTAAAAAAACGTCTGTCCTCGGTTGCAACACTCACTACCGAGTTCCAAACTGCCTTTGAAAGCAACGTCAGCACAAGAACTGTGTTTCCATGGCCGAGTAGCCGTACACAAGCCTACGATCACCAAGCGCAATGCCAAGCATTGGTGGTGTAAAGCTTGCCGCCATTGGACTCTGGAGCAGTGGAAATGTGTTCTCTGGAGTGATGAATCACGCTTCCCTATCTGGCAATCAAACAGACGAATCTGGGTTTGGCGGATGCCAGGAGAATGCTACTTGCCCCAATGCATAGTGCCAACTGTAAAGTTTGGTGGAGGAGGAATACGTTTTTATGGCTCGGGCTAGGCCCCTTAGTTCCAGTGTAGGGAAGTCTTAAACCTACAGCATACAATGACATTCTAGACGATTCTGTGCTCCTAACTTTGTTGCAACAGTTTGGGGACCTCCCTTTCCTGTTCCAGCATGATAATGTCCCCATAAACAACTCCCTCTGCAACTGGATCCTGAACTTCCTGGCGTGCTGCCCCCAGGTGGTAAGGGTAGGTAACAACACATCCGTCACGCTGATCCTCAACAGAGGAGCTCCTCAGGGGTGCGTGCTCAGTCCCCTCCTGTACTTCCTCTTCTCTCATGACTGCACGGCCAGGCACGACTCTAACACCATCATTAAGTTTGCTGATGACACAGTGGTAGGCCTGAACACCGACAACGACGAGACAGCCTATACGTAGGAGGTCAGAGACCTGGCCGTGTGATGCAAGGACAGAAACCTCTCCCTCAACGTGATCAAGACAAAGGAGATGATTGTGGACGACAGGAAAAGGAGGACCAAGCACGCCCCCATTCTCATCGACGGGGCTGTAGTGGAGCAGGTTCAAGTTCCTTGGTGTCCACATCACCAACAAACTAACATGGTCAAAGGACACAAAGACAGTCCTGAAGAGGGCACGACAAAACCTATACCCAAAAGAGTAAAAGAGATGTTTTTAAACTCAAGGTGTCATGTCATAGCTGAAACCCCATTCTTTCAGCAGATTATTTTCATCTTAATTCAGTGCAGATATTTTTAACAGAGTTTTTGGAAAACATTATGAAAACATGTTTTCCAAAAACTCTGTTAAATATCTGCTCTGAATTAAGATGAAATGAATCTGCTGAAAGAATGGGGTTTCAGCTATGACATGACACCTTGAGTTTAAAAACATCTCATCGTTGGAATGAGGTGAGGACCAATGCGCAGCGTCGTAAGTGTCCATATTGTTTTAATAAGAATACTGAACACTGAACAAAACAATAAAACGACAAAACGAACAGTCCTGAACAGTAAAGCAAAACAGAAAATAATCACCCACAAAACACAGGTGGGAAAAGGCTACCTAAGTATGATTCTCAATCAGAGACAACGAACGACACCTGCCTCTGAGAACCATACCATGCCAAACACAAAACCACAACATAGACTACCCACCCAACTCACACCCTGACCATACTAAAACAAAGACATAACAAAAGAACTAAGGTCAGAACGTGACAGTTTGTTTGGTATACATTTTAAATGGAATAAACTGAGTCAAAGCGTAATATCTTTACCGTGGCAATATCTTTACCGTGGAATTGTCCATATCAGTAACACTGTAAACGTCAATAAATGAATCACAGGCCTAATGGGAGAATACTAATTGCACAGGGATATTCCATTTAGGCTGCTCCAATCCCCATCATTACAGATTAAATGGTGACTCACATCCATAGATAGACAGACAGATGCTGGACCGACAGGCAGGGACAGGTGTTCCTGGCCCATCGTTGTCTAACAGACTGAATTCGTTTTTCTTCATTAAGAAATTAAAGTGAATTAAATTGCAACATAGACCCAACCAGGCAGCCATTGAGTTGAGATAAAGAGACTCCCACTCTCAATGGAGGCCAAGGGGGGGGGGCATATGATGAGTCCCAATTATTAACTAATTGGTTGAACATCTTGGTGCGATTTAAGAAGGATTGGATTTCTCAAGAAGTATTCCAGTGTGCTGCAGATAATTTCCTGTTAAACCGACTTGGTATACCTGACTTAAAACACTGGACTTTCAGCTTTTACCATTAAAATAATAGAAACAGTCTAGCCTGCAAGTGTCACGGCTGTTGAAAGGAGCGGACCAAGGAGCGGCGTGGTGCATGTTCTTTAATAAAGAAAAGACACCGAACAAAACAAAACCTATATGGCTAAGTGCCATAAAGAAATTTCCCACAAACACAGGTGGGAAAAAGGGTACCTGAGTATGGTTCCCAATCAGAGACAACGATAGACAGCTGTCCCTGATTGAGAACTGTTACGAATCCCTTTTGGCCCGACAGTCTAGGGGGGATGGTAATGAGACCGTAACATAACTCATGCAAATTATTATTGTGACAAAGTAAAAGTGTGCACGAAATAACCACGACAACAGAAATCTACCGTCAAACTCTAGGTTTATTTATAAACACACGGTAATGGGGGGAGCAGGAAAAGGGGCTGAGCTGGACCCAAGGAAAGAAACAATAAATATACAAAAACACACCCCTCAGCTAGACTAGCCTACTTTAACAGCTAACTAACTAACCAAAAATACAGTGGGTGGTCCGCCCAGTTCTACCTAGTGTATTTAACAAAGTTCACCTACGGGTAGTGTATGCCCATGGGCGACTTGTCTTGGTTTCCCCTTTTCCCACCAGCAAACAAACAAACACCATAACCAAAAACAATACTCACAGGTGATGACAAAGTGCTATGGAGGTGCTTTAAACAAAAGAGAGGTTAAGACACAAAGCGAGAGTGAAACACAGACCTACAGACATGGCATTTACAGAGAGATTGAGCTAGAGATTGAGCTGAGCTGAGTTCTAGAACAAACAAATGGGGTTTTTAAACCATGGGGAAGGAACTGGGATAGGTCAGGAAATAGGAGGTGTGTCTTCTGATTGATGATTGATTGTTGACTGATTGGGGAGTGATGATTTTCACCTGTGAGGGGAGAAGGAGAGAAAAGAAACACACACACAGGATACACACACACACAGGATAACTGTATCCGTAACAAGAACCATCCCCAGCCAAAACATAGAAAATCATAGAAACACAAAACATAGAATTCCCATTCCCACCCCAACTCACGCCCTGACCAAACCAAAATAGAGACATAAAAAGATCTAAGGTCAGGGCGTGACCGATTGACAAATGTCATATATGGGCCCACGGCTCTAGAAACAATTTGACCATGTAAAAAATTTTTTAAAGGTGGCAGGGGAATCAGGTAAACTGTATGAAAGACAATCTATCAGTAAATCAATCAACTGAGAACTGTGTGTGTTGTCCATTCAAAACAGGAGACAAAAGTTTCCTATAGGGATAATACTCTTTATTATCTTAAAATGAATGGACAGCATGTTTTATCCGAGGGCAGCATGTACAATCCGAGGAGAGCGTGTACAATCCAAGGAAAGCGTGTACAATCCGAGGAGAGCATGTATAAATCAGAGGGCAGCATGTATAATCAGAGGGCAGCATGTATAATCAGAGGGCAGCATGTATAATCAGAGGGCAGCATGTATAATCAGAGGGCAGCATGTATAATCAGAGGGCAGCATGTGCAATCAGAGGGCAGCATGTACAATCAGAGGGCAGCATGTATAATCAGAGGGCAGCATGTGCAATCAGAGGGCAGCATGTACAATCAGAGGGCAGCATGTACAATCAGAGGGCAGCATGTACAATCAGAGGGCAGCATGTACAATCCGAGGGCAGCATGTACAATCCGAGGGCAGCATGTACAATCCGAGGGCAGCGTGTACAATCCGAGGGCAGCGTGTACAATCCGAGGACAGCGTGTACAATCCGAGGACAGCATGTACAATCCGAGGACAGCATGTACAATTCGAGGACAGCATGTATAATCTCAAGGTTAGCCCTTTGGCCGGTAAACATCTTTACCATGGAGGCTCGTTTGTACATTAGGGTCAAGACTACTCAATCTGTAGGAAAGTGCAGTTGACATTTAAAGGCAATGTTTGCTGTGCAACATTTGTTTCATAGAAGTTTAGACAGCGTTGACTGTACACGCTGAACATGTCGGCTCAATCGGAAATCCCCTCGACATTTAAACCAGCACTACAACGCAGATCTTCTGCGCTACGGAATGAAATCGAGCCCTTAAGGCAGTTTCATGAAAACTGATATAACTAATTAAAATATCAATACTAATATATTGATCGAATAGTAAATAACGTTCTAGAATGGAATACATAATATTAAAATAGCTTTTCTAGTCATCAGAACATGATTATGACAAGCTTTCTCAACACTCTTATCCTAACAATCATGCAATTAACTCAATGGCCAGATTGACTAAAGCTTTGGCACAACAACACACAGCAGAATTGACATTTTATCTTTTGAAAATGTGAATGAAACCACAGGATGTAGTTTGGCCAACGAATAAGGAGAGAGCGATTACATACTCATCATTAGTGGAATGGTTTACTGGAGGTTACTTTCAGCTTCTGAAATCAGCAATCAATTCATTCATCAAATATACAGTACATTAAGCAGCATTACAGTTTTTTTGTTCATTCGCTAACAAGCGTCGGTCAATACTGATGCCACTTTTTCAAAACTCTTCACACAGTCTGCATTACCAACATGCGTCTTGGCCAAACAGTTCATCTCACCTCCAAAACTCACTCAAAAACAACAAAACACTTCATACATGTCTCAAAATAAGCTCGTTGGACCATAACACTGGCAACAATTCTCACTCAGAAAGCATAACATTGTCATTCATAACAGACTGACCTGAACACTAACAACAGGGAGAATTACATAAATGATTAACTTTTCTCTTTGAAGTTTGAATGATTTTATTTATTTCATTATAGAATAATAATACCTTTTCACTTTATTGACTGTACTAAAGTATATGTAACAAGAATTAATCAGACATGCAGCAATTTGCTTCAATAGCCTTTAGTTTTTCTACATCTTTGCATAAAGTAATTTACTTGCGAAAAATTGAAAGTTGAAACAAAAAACAAATTCATGAAATTCCAGGGCTGCAATAATTATTATAAAAATAAAACATGTAGTATACTGATCAGAATACACTTAGCCCTAAACTCCTGGGGAGGATAAAAGGCCCTAAAGACCTACCTACAATACCTACCTCACTAACTAGCTAACTAACTAGCTAACTGATAAACAAAACCTTTTTTCATACGGAGCTGAACTACGCCGAGTCAAGGCCAGCTGTATTGGGCTGGCCTGGTGACGCATTCACCAAAAGAGGTATGGTTAAGTGGCTGGCTGACTGGCATGACTGGCTGACTGGCATGACTGGTTACATGATGGAGCAGCAGCAGGTGGCAGGGTAGTCGGGAACTTTGACCTGGTGTTCGTTCCCATAGATATAGTAAACATGGATGCCTCCCTTCCACTTGTAGGTCACCTTGGTGATGGGAATCAACTCGATGGTTTGTTGCTGAAACAACAACAGAAGAGTGAGACCATTTATCTTATTAGCTGATTGACAGGTGATCATCAATAAGCAGTACGGAGCTCAAAGGGGCGGTTTCCTGGTTTCCTGTGCACAGATTAAGCCTAATCCGGGACTAAAATGAATTTTAAATGGAGATTAATGCATTTTGAATGGAGATTCTGCATCGAGTTTACTTTTCTTAATCAGTGTCCGGAAAACCACCCCCAAAAGGGTTTAAAGTTGAGAAACATGGCTAACAGATGTTGTCATATCCTGTGTACAAATATCATAACTTCTGCTTGTAGAGTTGCCTGTATTGTACCTGTCACTGTAACACAGTGGTTCTCAAACCTCTCCTCGGCCGTAGTCCTGAACTAACTCACTTGATTCAACTAGTCAAGGGCTTGATAAATAGTTTACAACTTAAATTAGGTTTCTCTACTTTTGGAATAGTTCAAATACATGGAACGGCTGCGGGTTTGAGAACCGCTGGTATAACAAATATTGTACCTGTTGAAGGATGCGGGAGTTCTGGGAGTATTTCGCCTGGTGTTCTCTAACCAAACGGTCTGAAGCCTGGGATAAAGACGGATCTGGGAAGCCATACACTGGATACAGCTGATGAACAGAGGAATGTGATGATGTCACACACAACATTTCAGTAATGTGTCAGAAACTATAAAACTATTTTTTTAACCAATAGAAAAAAAATACAAAAATGTCACGTGTTACTTATAGTTTACAAGGGGAATCTAACAAGGGCAATCGTTTTGCACTGTAGTAAAACATTTTGGAACGAAAAGCGTTTACTCTAAACGCTCTGACACATGACATAAAAGCTGTTGAGAAGTTGTAGTTAAGCAGCGGAGCAGAGAGACATGTCAAGGTTTTTAAATGCTTTACAGGAGGGACTGACCTTGTAAAGCAGGGTCAAAACATGTCCGATAAGAAATGTTTGTTTTTATTGCAAAAAAAAAAAGTTTGGTTGCAAAGCCTTTTTGCTACGGTGATCACTAATGAATACACCCCGGTCTGTTTTGTTCCTTCCTTACCATGTACTGGGCGTTTTTGAAGAGTGTCTTTCCAGTCACATCGCTCAGATTGTCAACCTCCAGCCCACTGTTCTGCTCCACAACATAGTCTTCAACATTATTCTTCCTGAAATAACAACATAGTCCTCAACATTATCCTTCCTGAAATAATAACAGTCCTCTACATTATCCTTCCTGAAATAATAACAGTCCTCAACATTATCCTTCCTGAAATAATAACAGTCCTCTACATTATCCTTCCTGAAATAATAACAGTCATCAACATTATCCTTCCTGAAATAATAACAGTCATCAACATTATCCTTCCTGAAATAATAAAAATGGTTGTACATCATTTGTATACCAAATTTTATGAACATTTCTGGTTTCTGAACCATCATCTCTTAATAAGAAGATATGATTTACAGAAACATGTGTAGCTCATAACAACTCACCATTCGACTTATATAAAAAACTTTTAAAAACGTGAATTGTGAACACATTAGGAAATGTGCATATTGCGTTGCAGTTACTATACAATCAACTTTGCATATTCAATAATTTCTGTCTCTAAATGTATGTCTTTGAATATAACTGTACAAAAAATATCTTAAGTGTAAATGTTTACTATAAATCTCTTGATAAGTAAACAAATGTTACCATTTTCTTTTATTTTACAAAAAAAAATATTAAGTGTACCATTAAAAAAATATATCTTCATAAGTTTAACATTTTACTAAAAAGCTCTTCATAAGTCTTCAATTTTATAAAAAATATCTTACTAAGTTCCCAATTTTATTAACATGTCACAGTTGACAATTTCATAAAAACATTTCTTAAAAAATGTACACTTTTATTATAAATTTCTTAATGAGTTTATAATTTGATTTTTAAAATCCCAAGGACTCACCACTCGACTTTAAGGTTGATGTAGGTCAACAGTTGCTGCTTGCCCTTGCAGGTCTCACATTCTTTAGTCCCGTTACCATGACATTTAGAGCAGCTAGAGACACAAACAACATCAAGTCAATAAGACAAGTCTGTATGGATGTCTGTACTGTACACCTTAAAGAGGCAGATTGTCTTTGATTTGAAGAGTGTATTTGTTCCATTGTATTATTATTTCAAAATGAATGACTGAATGACTTACTTCTCCCTTCCTCTTTGATTGCATTGATTGCAGGGACCATCTCCTCCATCTCTGCCAGATCCATTGCAGACCCAACAAACTTTCTAAATGAAGAATCAATGGATAATTGTAAAGAGGTGTGTGTGTGTGTGTGTGTGTGTGTGTGTGTGTTCTTACCGTTCCAGATCCATTGCACTCATGGCAGGGCATCTTTCCAGAGGCACTACAAGTGTGGCAGGGCTGCACAAACAGAGACAGCGTCATCAAACCAAACCTCACTGATACATCTTACCTTCTCTTGTAGCTTGTCACGCCTTGGTCATTGTATCTTGTGTTTTTGTTATATGTTTGGGTAGGCCAGGGTGTGACATGGGTTTATATGTTGTATTTCGTATTGGGGTTTGTATTAATTGGGAGCGTCTGCTAAATGACTTAAATGTAAATGTAAATTATTATTGGGGTGTGTCTATTAGGGGTGTTAGTTAGGCTTGGCTGCCTGAGGCGATTCCTAATTGGAGTCAGCTGATTCTCGTTGTCTCGGATTGGGAACCGTATTTAGGTAGCCTGAGTGCGCGTTGTATTTCGTGGGTGATTGTACCTGTCTCTGTGTTAGTCACCAGATAGGCTGTATTAGTTTCTCTCGTTTGTTGTTTTCATATTTTCAGTTATTTCATGTACCGCATTATCTTCATTAAAAGTCATGAGTAACCTACACGCTGCATTTCGGTCTGACTCTCTTCAAACAACAGATGAACTACGTTACATAGCTTACTTGTCCTAAAAATAAAGTATAATTAATCTGTCCTTTCCTGGCCAATTAGAGTCAAACCTGGAATACAGCTACAATAGAAAATAATCCTTTGTGATTCAAACAGACAAACAAACACCTTGTTAGATGAAGTGTAAGGGACTTTTATGTTCTCCTCGTGATTTTGAAACAGGGAGGGACCGGTCACTGGGATTTCCCACGGCCGTGGGGCAGTCTGCGTGTAGAAGTCTGCTGGTTCACCTGTCAGGTACAGGAAACACAAGTTACGGTTAGATCCATAAGGACGGATGAGATCCTCAATGGATCCATAAGGACGGATGAGATCCTCAATGGATCCATAAGGACGGATGAGATCCTCAATGGATCCATAAGGACGGATGAGATCCTCAATGGATCCATAAGGACGGATGAGATCCTCAATGGATCCATAAGGACGGATGAGATCCTCAATGGATCCATAAGGACGGATGAGATCCTCAATGGATCCATAAGGACGGATGAGATCCTCAATGGATCCATAAGGACGGATGAGATCCTCAATGGATCCATAAGGACGGATGAGATCCTCAATGGATCCATAAGGACGGATGAGATCCTCAATGGATCCATAAGGACGGATGAGATCCTCAATGGATCCATAAGGACGGATGAGATCCTCAATGGATCCATAAGGACGGATGAGATCCTCAATGGATCCATAAGGACGGATGAGATCCTCAATGGATCCATAAGGACGGATGAGATCCTCAATGGATCCATAAGGACGGATGAGATCCTCAATGGGAAAGAATATAAGGGCAGATGGTAATGACTAAGCAGAACTGGGTTCAAATAATATTAGTTTTCTTTCAAATAGTTTTCCCTGCACTTGACTGAGCTTGCCTGGCTCAACGGTATCAATGGCATAGTCCCAGAAGTGCAAACCCCGCCCATCTGACACTCTGGCAACTCAATCAAACGCTCAAAGTATCTGAAAGAACCAAGGTCTGAGGATGAACCAAGAACTCATAGGGAGCATAATGGATAGTGTAGTTTACCTTCATAAGGCTTGGTGGCCCACTCTGTAGATCGAGACTCTGTGAATGTCTCCAACCGGTACTGTGGACAGTAAAAACACAATAAGCACGTGAGGTCAGTGGTTGTGAGGCATCAGTTTATTTTCCCCATCATTGTGGGGGTTTTATTAGTGAAGAGAGCAAAACAGTAGCTTCATCTGACATATTGTCCTCTTTAAAAATGAAAAAGAAACAACACGTTGTTTTAATGTACTTAATTCTACAAAAATATTAAGTCATTATAATAATACATGTATTGTACATCATTCATGTTTCGATGTTTTTTTTAAAGAGAGAAGGGGAGCGGAGAAAAGATGGACGGTCTGTTACCCGATAGGTGTTGAACGCCTGCATGTTAGTGATGACTCCATCCTTGGCAGGGGCGTTGTTATAGCAGCATTTACCAGACGCGTACATTATAAAACGCTCCCGCGCCACATCTTCAGTGATGGAGGGGATGCTAGACAATATGAGAGAAGATGAGTCTCATCAAGATGACACCACAGAACAGGTTTGGCTGGTAAATGCATTGTTGACACGCTTAGTCAATGCAAGACAACACCTCATGTTGTAGTACCCCAAGTTACTGGTCAAGAATGCTATCAGAGTTTCTATTGAAAATCAATCCACCACCACTTGGTGTCTGGAAAGCCCTTAATGTTGGAAAGCCCTTAATGGTGCCCTGTCCTCTACAGATTTAATCAATGAACAAAGAAATGGTCGTCCAGACTAGTAGGCCATGATGACAAAGCAAAACACTCAACATTGTCTAAGAGAATGATCTTGGGTCAATTTTAGCATTTCCCCCACTAATATTCAAGGTTAGGATTAGAGAGGGGAAGATGATTCTAGATCTGTACCTATGGGAAACTTCACTCCTGGGCCTGAGAGATTTTGTTCCAAAATCGCAAAGCATCTAGGGGCAACGTCACCCTGCGACGTGGTGCAAGAAATCCAAATATGAGATTCACACAGGGATCAAACATGTATGAACTCACTGTGCCTTACTGTAAGTTGCTTTGGATAAAAGCATCTGCTAAAGAGCCTACAATACATTACCTCCACATTCAACAAGGAACACATCAATCCATTACTCTGTGTGTGTGTGGGGGGGGGGGGGACATCAATCTAAACCTAATGTCCATGTCATAATGTAATGTTAGTGGTGGGTCCATACTTCCAGTCTTGTGGTACGGGTGCAGGCTCTGGATCCCGATTCGGGTGTAAGGGCATCGGTGGGGGGAGATATCCACCTATTGAGACAAAGGCATTAGGTAGTTCACACATACTTTAATCAATGATTAAATATGAAAATGGAGCACACTAACACTGTATATCACCTGATCTCAGGGATCCTACTTGATGACTTCATAGGGTTTTTACATTTTGCTCATCTCTAAAACAGTCAATAGTCATAACATTATAATACGAGACTGACTTCACTCAAATTCATAATAACACCCCAAATGTTTTCAAGAATCTTAGACATTATAAAATGTCCATGATAATATGATGATGATATTGAGTATCTTTAGAGGGTTCTGATGATAACACCTACCTCCTCCGCCAGCTAAAGTGTCCTCGTACCCTGGTACATTGCCAAACATGCTAGCTGGGGGAACCATGGGGCCTGGGGCGGGCACCGGGGGGGCATAGAGCGCTGAAAGATGGATAAAAAAAAACAGACTTAGTTTGGTTTTCTGTTTTGGTAAACATTCCTTCGTTCACAACAGTCCATGCATTTATCAGGAGTGAGAAGTCAACAGTACTTGATTGAAAGAAGCTTTAGTTTTAGTTAAGGAGACAAATGTAAAAAGACACACATACTGTAACAAAGCACATCAACTGTAATCAACTGTCATCCTGGGACAACAGTCCCACCAATCCAATGCATTATCAGAAGTTGTCTGTACTTCATTAACTGTAAATATAGTGGAAAGTAGGGCTGTCCCCGACAAAAAAATAAATCTTGGTTGACCGAAAGTCGTCTGTTCTTTCGACCAAGTGATTGGAAAAATTTACATTTAAGAAATTGACCATTAGACACCCTCTGTGTGTTTTAATAAAATTAACTATATGCATTGAGCTTATGGTTTGATGAAATAAGACAAATGCCTCAAGAGGGCGCCAGAGATCTAGATAACCAGAAGAAAATAAAAAAAACTCAACCTGGTCCAATTATTCTCCTCCCGCTCCTGCAGATTCTGCCCTTACTCTCCTGAAGTTGTCGGTAATCGGCTACACGAGGAGTTGGCAACCTTTCTCATGTGGAATGCCTCATGTGGAATGCTACCGATCTACGTGCCAGTTACAGTTCTCATATGCAAATTTATGTGAAACACGGAGCAGTACTCTGAATGCCTCTGGAGGCTCTGCAATTGCGTCACAAGCTCCATATGGAGCTTGTGACAACATTTTCGGATCAAGCATAAATTGGCTTTTAGTCTAGGCTGCAATGGATTAGTTCACCGAGATGGGCACATATATACAGCTCTAGAAAAAATGAAGAGACTACTGCAAAATGACCAGTTTCTCTGGTTTTATTTTCTGTACATGCTTCCTTATCATTTTCCCTCTGTCAATTTAGTTAGTATTGTGGAGTTACTACCATTTTTGATGGGAGACTCAGGAGTGTAAATGCTTATTTTAGGCTGGATCATGTTGTATGTTTTAACTCTGGAATGTATTGATCGTGGCAGCCTTCTTGACCAGGTCTCCCTTGAAAAAGAGACTTGGTCTCAATAGGCTTTTCCTGGTTAAATAAAAAAGAATGATGAAATCCCTGAGAGGTTTCCTTCTTCTCCGGCAACTGAGTTAGGAAGGACGCCTGTATCTTTGTAATGATTAGGTGTATTGATACACCATCCAAAGTGTAATTAATAACTTGACCACGCTAACAGAGATATTCAACGTCTGCTTACCAACAGGTGACCTTCGTTGGGAGGCATTTGAAAACATCCCTGATCTTTGTGGTTGAAATTTCCTGCTCTAATGAGGGACCTTACAGATAATTGTATGTGTGGGGTACAGAGATGAAGAGGTCATTCAAAAATCACACACTATTATTGCACACAGAGAGAGTCCATTCAACTTATTGGATGACTTCTTAAGCACATTTTTACTCCTGAACTTATTCAGGTTTGCCGTAACAAAGGGGTTGAAAACGTATTCACTCAAGACATTGCATCTTTAAATTTTGTATTAATTTGTAAAAATGTCGAAAAACATAATTCCACGTTGGCATTATGGGGGTATTGTGTGTACGCCAGTGACAGAAAAGATCTCTATTTAATCAACTTTAAATTCAGGATGTAACACAACCAAATGTGGAAAAAGTGAAGGGGTGTGAATACCTTCTGAATGCAATACTGCATGGTATAGATATGCATAGATGCTCTGAGTGACCGTAATAAAAACAGCTCGCTGGATCGTGATTCGTAGGGCCTCAGCTTCCATGTGCAGCTGTCACAGTCATGGAATTTGATATTTTTCAACTGCCAGTGAAATGATACTGTAGAGTGGAAGGGGCCGGGGTGCGTGTGGAAACCTGTTTATACGGTCTATGGTGGAAACGAATAACAGTAGGGAGAAAACGTTTTGAAGTTTTAATTTGTCCCCAATGATGAAATCCCTTCCCTTTCTCTAACTTCAGAACTTTGGTCTATAGTGTTAAGTCACATGAGATCTCACACAGCACAGGCCCGATCTTAACGAAACTTGCCATAGAAATATGTTATTTGCAAAATTGCACTGGTTGGCCCAAGGCGAGAGCTACAGTCATTACCTGACATTTGTGAGTCACCCCAGATAGGAAGAGGTGAAGCCAGAGGGATAAGGCCCAAAGTCTGCCTACTCCAGTAAGTGGAGATATTTCTTTGGCACATGAGTAACGTTACAGGGAGTGGATTAGCTAAAGAGACTGACGACAGGGCTCGACATTTAGGGCCTTCTGCTGGCCCGACAACAACTGCCGAGCTCACCAGCCCAGTTAATCAAGCTTTCATATGGACTGTATTTTTTCCATATCAGACTACATAGCGATGTAGTTATTAGCAAAGATATCATACACTATGCTGCTTTCTTGTTAAGCCATGAACATTATTTACACGAATCACTTGTTGGTTAAATTTAAAAAAAATGAATATTGTAATAATTGTATTCTGTAGTCTAGGCCTTTTAAAAAACAGATAGATTTACAGAAGCTGTTCGTGAGCTACGTCATTGAATTACCTGTTGAATTACAACAGTCAGGTGGCAAAAGCGTGAAACGTGTCACACAGCTGATTACCGTGCAGAAAGAAATGTGCTGTAATTAAGCCCAGTCACTGCGCAACATTCCTAAATGCAATCTTGGGAAAATACAACAGTTGTGATGGTAATACTTGAAAAGTGTATGATCCCAGTTTTTCCATGATGTATGATTTATTTTCAGTGGTGGAAAAAGTACCCAATTTTCATACTTGAGTAAAAGTATAGATCCCTTAATAGAAATTCACTCAAGTAAAAGTCACCCTGTAAAATACTACTGGAGTAAAAATCTAAAAGGATTAGCTTCTAAATATACTTAAGTATCAAATGTAGATGTAATTGCAAAAATATTATTAAGTACCAAAAGTAAAAGTATAAATCATTTCAAATTCCTTGTATTAAGCAAAGCAGTCGGCACCATTTTCTTGTTTTTAAAATGTATGGATAGCCAGGGGCCAACACTCAGACATTATTTACAAACGATACATTTGTGTTTAGTAAGTCCGCCAGATCAGAGGCAGTAGGAATGACCAGTGATGTTCTCTTGATAAGTGCGTGAATTGGACCATTTTCCAGTCCTGCTAAACATTCGAAATGTATCTAGTACTTTGGGGTGTCAGGGAAAATGTAAGAAAATAATGTACTTTTTACTCCATACATTTTCCATGACACCCAAAAGTTGACAGGAAAATGGTCCAATTCACACAGTTATCAAGATAACATCCTGGGTCATCCCTACTGCTTATGCTCTGGCGGACTCATCGAACACAAATGCTTCATTTCTAAATGATGTCGGAGTGTGGGTGTGCCTCTGGCTATCTGTCAATCAAACAAAACAAGAAAAAATGTGCCATCTGGTTTGTTTAATGAGGAATTTTAAATTATTTATACTTTTACTTTTGACATTTTAGCAATTCACTTTTACTTGAGTCATTTTCCAGTAAGGTATCTGTACTTTTACTTAAGTATGAGAATTGAGTACTTTTTACACCACTGCCAAATACCGCACCCCTCGTGCTTATTGCTTAAATATATCACGGCTTTCAGAATTCAGGGCTCGAACCACCCAGTTTATAAATCAGTAGAAGTGTAAATAAAATAAATAATAAATGATAAGCAGTAATTGTATTAATTGTTTTACTCTGTGTTACAGCACTCAACTCACATAATGCAGGCCTCCTTTTACTGGGGGGGGGGGGGGCGTAAACCATGATACATATATAAACGGAAACAGCCTCAAATAGCACTAGTCTCTCAGCACTATGGAGTAGTCAACAACAAAAAAGACCGATTTCGCTCTTCCAGGCCTTTGAAATATGACACTTCCTCTAACTCCGGAATGTTGGTCTGCAGTGTGTACTCTAGTAATAGACAATCCGCCCGCACCCTACTCATCCAAAGCATTTTTTGTTGTTGTTATAAATACTACATTTTAGACACTTACCTTGGCCCTCATGAGGATTGAGCATCTTAAGAAATGAGATGATAGAATTGTAGCGGCTCCACTATCGCCAGACTGTCGACCCTCCCTTTAATACCACCTACACCAGAGCTCTTAAAGCTTTTCCCCAACACGCTGAAGTGGTGCCAAACGTCATGTCCCATACCGTTGTAGGGTAGGCGGGTCATAGCATTGGCAACGTTCCAGATGTTATTTTGGACTGAAATGACTGTTGAAATGGATAACCTACTCATGTTATAGTAGGTGTTGAAACGGAAAGGCTACTGTTGAATAGAATAAACCTACCAAAGAATATATTGAAATTTAAAGCAATATTTTCTTCCAAGAAAAATAAAGCTGTGCTAATCACAACGGATCAGCAGGACAAGTTGAGACAAGATACAATGTCAGACCTGGCCTACGGCACATATTTTAAAAGGTCACACAATTGTATAGAATGGTTTATTTGGTTGACTCATAGGAGCTCTTAAAGGTGCAGAAAAATGTATTTGAACCAATAATGTCAGACCTGGCCAACGGAACATATTTTAAAAGGTCACATGACTGTATTATTGTTGTTTTAAATTATCACGGCACACATTTGGTTCAGTGTTGCCAACTTAGCGACTTTGTCGCCATATTTAGCAAATATTCAGACCCCTCTAGCACATATTTTCAAAAAAGCTACTTTTTCTGGTGTTATTGGAGACTTTTGGAGACTCTGACGTGAAAGCACGTATCGTTCTTACTATTCTCAACGAGCAGCGGGTGCTGGCGTGGGTCCCACCACCGACCCAAAGCACACACAAGTGGCCCAGTCCTCGCGCAGCAGTCCTTCCCAGCTGCAGTCAGAGCAGGAGATGTTCACCCCTCTGCATCCAGACTGCAAATGAATCCCGCATGGCTTATATAAAAAATAAAAAATATGGCCAGACTAGTTACCATCATTTTCTCACGTTGCCATTGACAGTTTTTTCTATTGTCTCTTTTTGGTCCATGTAGATTGTATACAAAAAAAATGTAAAAAATATTATGGTTAACAATGTTCATGTTTTACTGTGACTTGTTATAGGCTCCCAAATGGACCATAAGGTTAAAAACCAAACCAAATTAAGAAAACTAAGCTAAAAAACGTTTTTTTTTAAATACATAAGTATTTAAATAGACACTCCGCCAGAGTGTCTATTTTGGGTCACTTTTGTCAGTCCCAAGCCCGGTTAAAGGAGAAAGGTTGGAATTGTGACATTAAAAAAAAAACAAGAATCGACAGAAGAAAGTTGATTCGTAGTTCTAAACATATTTAGGGTGTATTTTACTCACTTAGTCTCTCCCACGATGTTATTCCCTTCTCCTACAGCATCCAACACAATTACATGCACATGGCCAATTATGCTAATTAGGCGATTGACGTCATTAAGCGACTTCTAGCAACATTTAGGACAGCCAATAGCTGCTTTCCTTACTGAGGAGTTGGCAACACTGATTTGGTTAACTCATAAGACCGTCGCCTCTCTCGAGTCCGTACGGGAGTTGTAGCGATGGGACAAGACTTTCTACCTATTTGATATCACAAAGTTTGGGAGAAAAAGCAGGAAAAAAATAATAAATAAAAAATACATTCTGCAGTTCCCATGGTTACATCCTTTGGAATACAACAGGTTTTTTTCAAGAGCACTACGTAAGCCACGCCCCAGTGGACGCTGGGACACATTTTAATATGAAAACCCAATTTACAATTGGTCCTGAAATGAACACGAGTGGAGACAGAGAGCTGGTTTCAAGCACAGGGCGCAGCAGGTGTTTATTTTAAAGGACCACATGAGGAGGCAGGTAGCTGGGTCCAGGGGCAGGCAGGTCATACACAGGGGGTCTAAAATGGCAACAGTACAGGCAGGGAAAAGGCTAGCATGCTCCATTCAAAAAATGTAGAACTAGGAATAGATATAGCCCTTGGTTAACTCCAGACCTGTCCAGACCTGTCTGCCCTTGACCAGCACAAAAACATTCTGTGGCGTTCTGCATTAGCATCGAATAGCCCCCGTGATATGCAACTTTTTAGGGAAGTTAACAACCAATATACACAGGCAGTTAGGAAAGCTAAGGCTAGCTTTTTCAAACATAAATGTGCATCCTGTAGAACAAACTCAAAAAGGTTCTGGGATACTGTAAAGTCTATGGAGAATAAGTGCACCTCCTCCCAGCTGCCCACTGCACTGAGGCTAGGAAACACTGTCACTACTATGATAAATCTACAATAATTGAGAATTTCACCGTACCTTCTCCGCTATGCAATCTGTTTTCAGAACTGGTCGTGGGTGCACCTCAGCCACGCTCAAGGTCTTAAACGATATCATAACCGCCATCGATATTACTGTGCAGCCGTATTCATCGACCTGGCTAAGGCTTGTTACTCTGTCAATCACAACATTCTTATTGGCAGAATTCTCAAATGATTGCCTCGCTTGGTTCACCAACTACTTCTCCGATAGAGTTCAGTATGTCAAATCGGAGGGCCTGTTGTCCGGACCTCTGGCAGTCTCTATGGGGGTGCCACAGGGTTCAATTCTCGGGCCGACTCTTCTCTGTATACCTCAATGATGTCGCTCTCGCTGCTGGTGATTCTTTGATCCACCTCTACGCAGACGACACCATTCTGTATACCTCTTGCCCTTCGTTGGACACTGTGTTAACGAACCTCCAGGCAAGCTTCAATGCCATTCAATTCTCCTTCTGTGGCCTCCAACTGCTCATAAATGCAAGTAAAACTAAATGCATGCATCTTCAACCGATCGCTGCCCGCACCTGGCCGCCCGTCCAGCATCACTACTCTGGACGGTTCAGACTTAGAATATGTGGACTACAAATACCTAGGTGGACTACAAATACCTAGGTGTTTGGTTAGACTGTAAACTCTCCTTCCAGACCCACATAAAACATCTCCAATCCAAAATTAAATCTAGAATCGGCTTCCTATTTCGCAACAAAGCATCCTTCACTCATGCTGCCAACATACCCTCGTAAACCTGACCATCCTACCGATCCTTGACTTTGGCGATGTCATTTACAAAAGAGCCTCCAACACTCTACTCAACAAATCTATCACAGTGCCATCCGTTTTGTCACCAAAGCCCCATTCACTACCCACCACTGCGACCTGTACACTCTCGTTAGTTGGCACTCGCTTCATACTCGTCACCAAACCCACTGGCTCTAGGTCATCTACAAGTCTCTGCCATGTAAAGCCCCGCCTGATCTCAGCTCACTGGTCACCGTAGCACGCGCTCCAGCAGGTATATCTCACTGGTCACCCCCAAAGCCAATTCTCCCTTTGGCTGCCTCTCCTTCCAGTTTTCTGCTGCCAATGACTGGAACGAAGTGCAAAAATCTCTGAAGCTGGACACTCTTACCTCCCTCACTAGCTTTAAGCACCAGCTGTTAGAGCAGCTCACAGATCACTGCACCTGTACATAGCTCATCTGTAAATAGGCCATCCAATCTTCCTCATCCCCATACCATATTTAGTTTTTTATCTTGCTCCTTTGCACCCCGGTATCTCAACTTGCACATTCATCTTCTGCACATCCTATCATTCCAGTGTTTAATTGCTATATTCTAATTAATACTATGGTCTTAACCACATGGTGTACTATGGTCTTAACCACGTGGTGTACTATGGTCTTAACCACGTGGTGTACTATGGTCTTAACCACGTGGTGTACTGTGGTCTTAACCACGTGGTGTACTGTGGTCTTAACCACGTGGTGTACTATGGTCTTAACCACGTGGTGTACTGTGGTCTTAACCACGTGGTGTACTATGGTCTTAACCACGTGGTGTACTATGGTCTTAACCACGTGGTGTACTATGGTCTTAACCACGTGGTGTACTATGGTCTTAACCACGTGGTGTACTATGGTCTTAACCACGTGGTGTACTATGGTCTTAACCACGTGGTGTACTATGGTCTTAACCATGTGGTGCACTGTGGTCTTAACCACGTGGTGTACTATGGTCTTAACCACGTGGTGTACTGTGGTCTTAACCACGTGGTGTACTATGGTCTTAACCACATGGTGTACTGTGGTCTTAACCTATGGTCTTAACCGTTGGTCTGTAACCACATGGTGTACTATGGTCTTAACCACGTGGGTACTATGGTCTTAACCACGTGGTGTACTATGGTCTTAACCACGTGGTGTACTATGGTCTTAACCACGTGGTGTACTATGGTCTTAACCACATGGTGTACTATGGTCTTAACCACGTGGTGTACTGTGGTCTTAACCACATGGTGTACTATGGTCTTAACCACATGGTGTACTGTGGTCTTAACCACGTGGTGTACTGTGGTCTTAACCACATGGTATACTGTGGTCTTTGCCATGCTCTTACTAACCTTCACCTTTTCTCTGACCTTCCGATGGGCCTGGGGCTCTTGGACTGCAATTTTAGGATACACTGGCCTGACATCTGGGTGTGCCTGGACCAATCCCACCTGGCCACCCTCTACCTGCAAACTGCCTGTTAATTTAAAGTCTACAATTAACCTATACAGCTCTGGATCCATTGTCTTAACAACTCGTGTCAATTATAATTAAAGATAGTCAGTCTCTCGGTCTCTGGATCATTTCTCCTTAATGTATTTTTCATGTCAGCCAGGCCCATATTTTCAAAGAAACTGATTGTATTGTATTTCAACCACATAAAATATGCATCGAAGCCGAACTGTAACGGTCTTCTTCCTCCTCTGACGAGGAGTAGTAGGAAGGAGCGTGGTAAGTGTTCATGATTCTTTTAATAGAACACAGAAAAACACTAAATAACACCATGAACTAACAAAAAACGAAACAGTTCCGTGTGGAACACACAGACACAGAAAATAATCACCCACAAATCAAGGGTGAAAACCAGCTGCCGAAGTATGGTTCTCAATCAGGGACAACGATTGACAGCTGCCTCTGATTGAGAACGTACCAGGCCAAACACAGAAATACCAACTCATAGAAAAACAAACATAGACAACCCACCCATCTCACACCCTGACCATACTAAAACAAAGACATAACAAAAGGTCAGAACGTGACACGAACTGGAAAAAAATGGGTTGGTCCAGCCATGTTTTCACTCCAACCCTGTTCCTGGACAGCTACCGTCCAGCCATGTTTTCACTCCAACCCTGTTCCTGGACAGCTACCGTCCAGCCATGTTTTCACTCCAACCCTGTTCCTGGACAGCTACCGTCCAGCCATGTTTTCACTCCAACCCTGTTCCTGGACAGCTACCGTCCAGCATGTTTTCACTCCAACCCTGTTCCTGGACAGCTACCGTCCAGCATGTTTTCACTCCAACCCTGTTCCTGGACAGCTACCATCCAGCATGTTTTCACTCCAACCCTGTTCATGGACAGCTACCGTCCAGCCATGTTTTCACTCCAACCCTGTTCCTGGACAGCTACCGTCCAGCCATGTTTTCACTCCAACCCTGTTCCTGGACAGCTACCGTCCAGCATGTTTTCACTCCAACCCTGTTCATGGACAGCTACCGTCCAGCATGTTTTCACTCCAACCCTGTTCATGGACAGCTACCGTCCAACATGTTTTCACTCCAACCCTGTTCCTGGACAGCATGTTTTCACTCCAACCCTGTTCCTGGACAGCTACCGTCCAGCATGTTTTCACTCCAACCCTGATCCTGAACAGCTACCGTCCAGCATGTTTTCACTCCAACCCTGATCCTGGACAGCTACCGTCCAGCATGTTTTCACTCCAACCCTGATCCTGAACAGCTACCGTCCAGCATGTTTTCACTCCAACCCTGTTCCTGGACAGCTACCGTCCAGCATGTTTTCACTCCAACCCTGATCCTGGACAGCTACCGTCCAGCATGTTTTCACTCCAACCCTGTTCCTGGACAGCTACCGTCCAGCATGTTTTCACTCCAACCCTGTTCCTGGACAGCTACCGTCCAGCATGTTTTCACTCCAACCCTGTTCCTGGACAGCTACCGTCCAACATGTTTTCACTCCAACCCTGTTCCTGGACAGCTACCGTCCAGCATGTTTTCACTCCAACCCTGTTCCTGGACAGCTACCGTCCAGCATGTTTTCACTCCAACCCTAATCCAGCGCCCCTGATTCTAATAGTTACCTGAATCAGGTTTAGCTAAACCCTGTTCCTGGACAGCTACCGTCCAGCATGTTTTCACTCCAACCCTAATCCAGCGCCCCTGATTCTAATAGTTACCTGAATCAGGTTTAGCTAAATCAGGTTAGGTACCACTAGGGTTGGAGCGAATACCTACAGGAGGGTAGTTCTCCAGTAACAGGGTTGGAGTGAAAACCTACAGGAGGGTAGCTCTCCAGTAACAGGGTTGGAGTGAAAACCTACAGGAGGGTAGCTCTCCAGTAACAGGGTTAGAGTGAATACCTACAGGAGGGTAGCTCTCCAGTAACAGGGTTAGAGTGAATACCTACAGGAGGGTAGCTCTCCAGTAACAGGGTTGGAGCGAATACCTACAGGAGGGTAGCTCTCCAGTAACAGGGTTAGAGCGAATACCTACAGGAGGGTAGCTCTCCAGTAACAGGGTTAGAGTGAAAACCTACAGGAGGGTAGCTCTCCAGTAACAGGGTTGGAGCGAAAACCTACAGGAGGGTAGCTCTCCAGTAACAGGGTTGGAGTGAAAACCTACAGGAGGGTAGCTCTCCAGTAACAGGGTTAGAGCGAAAACCTACAGGAGGGTAGCTCTCCAGTAACAGGGTTGGAGTGAAAACCTACAGGAGGGTAGCTGTCCAGTAACAGGGTTGGAGTGAAAACCTACAGGAGGGTAGCTCTCCAGTAACAGGGTTGGAGTGAAAACCTACAGGAGGGTAGCTCTCCAGTAACAGGGGTGGAGTGAAACCCTACAGGAGGGTAGCTCTCCAGTAACAGGGTTGGAGCGAAAACCTACAGGAGGGTAGCTCTCCAGTAACAGGGTTGGAGCGAAAACCTACAGGAGGGTAGCTCTCCAGTAACAGGGTTGGAGTGAAAACCTACAGGAGGGTAGCTCTCCAGTAACAGGGTTGGAGTGAAAACCTACAGGATGGTAGCTCTCCAGTAACAGGGATGGAGTGAAAACCTACAGGAGGGTAGCTCTCCAGTAACAGGGTTAGAGTGAAAACCTACAGGATGGTAGCTCTCCAGTAACAGGGTTGGAGTGAAAACCTACAGGAGGGTAGCTGTCCAGTAACAGGGTTAGAGTGAATACCTACAGGAGGGTAGCTCTCCAGTAACAGGGTTGGAGCGAATACCTACAGGAGGGTAGCTCTCCAGTAACAGGGTTGGAGTGAAAACCTACAGGAGGGTAGCTCTCCAGTAACAGGGATGGAGTGAAAACCTACAGGAGGGTAGCTCTCCAGTAACAGGGTTGGATTGAAAACTTACAGGAGGGTAGCTCTCCAGTAACAGGGATGGAGAGCCCTGCCCTCGAGGTTGTGTAACTCCATATGATTAAGCCTATGTCAACACAGATCGGAATGTTTGATATGCTTCTACTGAATACATTTGATAGTAGTTAATCGCCAAAGCTAATCACTGAATTTCCTACTAAAAGGACTTGGTCAGGTTGACAAAACCTCTGTCATATAAACACTCACCAGGGGTTGTCATGGTGAAACACTGAGCAGTTGGGAAAAGTGCAGAAACCAATTGCTATAGTTATTGTGTGAATACATTTGTTGTAAAAAGGATTGTGCTCCAACACTATCACAAATATGACTTTTTGATTTCATTGAAGTAAACCTCAAAGTGATCTTCTACATTTACATTTACATTTAAGTCATTTAGCAGACGCTCTTATCCAGAGCGACTTACAAATTGGGCTTTTTGAATAAGATACATGCTGTTGTCTTTACAAATAAGATACATGCTGTTGTCTTTATGAAAAGGATACATGCATTTTGATTGTGCTGCAACACAGAAATATGACTTGATTTCATTCAAATAAACCTCAACGTAAAGCAATATTCTCTTTTATTTTGTATTGTCTTTATATGCATTAAAATGGAAAATGCAATGTCCTCCAAATGCCAGACGTCCTCCAGCGATTTCTGAACTTTTACTTTTGAAAAGCGATAAACATTTATTTTTATTTTTTAATTAACCTTTATTTAACGATGCAAGTCAGTTAAGAACAAATTCTTATTTACAACGACGGACTACCAAAAGGCAAAAGGCCTCCTGTGGGGACGGGGGCTGGGATAAACTTTTATTTTATTTTAAATAGAACAAAACACATTACGACAAGAGAGACACCGCAACATATAGAGAGACCTAAAGACATCAACGTTGCATGACAACACAGAACGACACAACACACAACCCTGACTCCTAGTACTTATCGGCTTCCAAAGTCAGCCATGCTATTGTAACCAGTCAAATTTTGAGTGATTAAAATACATTTTTGTAAGCCTGATTTTTGTCTGATTCTTTTCTACGTTTTATATGTTCTCCTGGAGTTGTTATTTTCTTGTCCATCGCTCTGATTCTATTTCATCCTTTTCCTTTATTACCCAGAATTCCGTTCCAATCTCCTCCCCTTCTCCCTGGCCTCAACTACCTGTAGGCAGCATTCAGCCCAAACGGTAAGTAAGAATGTCCATCTGTCATCATCTTTATAAATGTATGACTCTAGTCCATAAAAAACAACGGCATTCATTACATATTCAATCAAACTTTATACACATTTCGTTATTGTTGCTGAACTTTGTAGATATGTGTCACTTTTGTTTCAAGAAAAACGGGCACTGAATCAAAAGATGGTTGCCTAACCTAGTGTTATTTCAATCTGCTCGCTAACAGCTAAGGAGATCCGTTCAGTTATGGACACGGAATATAATGCTCATGTATGCCCACTGATCTAACGATAGGGAAAAGCTGGAGAACGGGTCGGTTCACAGTTTTCGGGACAATCTATCTAGTAGTGAACTGTAGTGGAGTGACGTGGCGACACATCACGTTGATACATTGTATCACAGTAGCAGCGTGCAATACATTACTTCTGACACATTGTGACAAGTCGTACAGTACCGAACGTTAAACATCAAATGAACACATCTTTAAAAAAAAGATGCAGGCACATCAAGCTGTGCGAAATAGAGCTGCTAAGTTAGTGCGCGTAGCAAACGAAGCTACTGTCGTGTTCTTCACACGTGTAAAATCATCTCAATGCAGTGTGTAGGCTAGTAAGCTAGCGACACTAAACGAATATAAACGCAATATGTAAAATGTTGGTCCCATGTTTAATGAGCTGCGATAAAAGATATCTACAAAAAGCTTATTTTGCTCAATTTGTGTACACAGTTGTTTATCCGTGTTAGTGAGCATTTCTTCTTTGCCAAGATAATCCATCCAATTGACAGGTGTTGCATTACAAGAAGCTGAATAAACAGCATGATCAATACACAGGTCTGCCTTGTGCTGGGAATATGCATGATGCATTTATATTTTTGTTCAGTACATATTATTTAGCTGGATGACTTTGCGTCCAAGAGAATAGCCCACTAAACTCGAATCCGCTGTGTACTTCACATCAACGGAGTTGTGCACTGACTAGTGAGTGGACAATAGATCCGATGTCTCTCAATTATTATTATTTTTAACTACAGATTTCAGCACCCAGAGAATAGCAACAGGACAATTTTTAATAAACTAAATTTTTATGTCGGAGCTCTAGTCCACCCACTTTAGATGCCCACAGTAAACTCCATTAAGGTGAAAAAGTGTAGTTGCGTTTAGTTGGCAATCAAGACGCCAATCATTCAGTCGTTTCATATAACTAGTAGCTAAACCAACACACATGACACGTTTTTTTGGGGCTCCCGAGTGGCGCAGCGGTCTAAGGCACTTCAATTTCAAGGCTGTATCACAACCGTCCGTGATTGGGAGTCCCATAGGGCGGGGCACAATTGGCCCAGCGTCATCTGGGTTTTGCCGGGGTAGGCCATCATTGTAAATAAGAATTTGTTTTTAACTGTTAAGTCAGTTAAGAACAAATTCTTATTACCCACCTCATCCCCATATTTATTTTTCTGCTCTTTTGCATACCAGTATCTCTACTTGCACGTCCTCATCTGCACATATCACTCCAGTGTTAATTTCTAAATTGTATTTACTTTGCAACTATGGCCTATTTATTGCCTTACCTCCTTACTTCATTTGCACACACTGTATATAGACTTTTCTATTGTGTTATTGACTGTATGTTTGTTTATGTGTAACTCTGTGTTGATTGTGTCACACTGCTTTGCTTTATCTTGGCCAGGTTGCAGTTGTAAATGAGAACTTGTTCTCAACTGGCCTACCTGGCTAAATAAAGGTGTTCTCAACTGGCCTACCTGGCTAAATAAAGGTGTTCTCAACTGGCCTACCTGGCTAAATAAAGGTGTTCTCAACTGGCCTACCTGGCTAAATAAAGGTGAAATAAAAAAAGTTTAATTAAAATAAAAAGTATAATGTCTGAGTGGCAACTGGTCTCAAACAATTTAGGTAGCTAACAACTCCCGGGCTCTACAGTGCTATCATTTTGGTAGCTAACAACTCCCGGGCTCTACAGTGCTATCATTTTGGTAGCTAACAACTCCCGGGCTCTACAGTGCTATCATTTTGGTAGCTAACAACTCCCGGGCTCTACAGTGCTATCATTTTGGTAGCTAACAACTCCCGGGCTCTACAGTGCTATCATTTTGGTAGCTAACAACTCCCGGGCTCTACAGTGCTATCATTTTGGTAGCTAACAACTCCCGGCTCTACAGTGCTATCATTTTGGTAGCTAACAACTCCCGGGCTCTACAGTGCTATCATTTTGGTAGCTAACAACTCCCGGGCTCTACAGTGCTATCATTTTGGTAGCTAACAACTCCCGGGCTCTACAGTGCTATCATTTTGGTAGCTAACAACTCCCGGGCTCTACAGTGCTATCATTTTGGTAGCTAACAACTCCCGGGCTCTACAGTGCTATCATTTTGGTAGCTAACAACTCCCGGGCTCTACAGTGCTATCATTTTGGTAGCTAACAACTCCCGGGCTCTACAGTGCTATCATTTTGGTCGCATATGCTCCTAAATATTTTGCTGTGCTACATATAATTTTTATTTGTGAGCACCAGTGCCCCTAGGAAGAAAAATCACCCATACACCATTTAGTAGCTCAGAAGGAAAATGGGTTATTCAGGGGATGAGCTCCTTAACCCTGTATTTTGTAATTGCTGGACATTCTTATCATTAATACTTAGAATATTTTTAATTGCACTCCGAAATGAAATCTAAAATGTCAGTATAGAGCCTTGAACAAGGTGGCTACAGCAAGCTAATAAAGGGCTGTAAATCCACTGGGAAAGAAGATGAGGAGACTGCTTGTTTCTCCAGACGACTGCTAACAGACTCCTGTTTTCTGTACCTCCAGGCAACATGGCAGCTCTCAGGCCTCTGAAAAGGCCTAAGATCGTCAAGAAGAGGGTGAAGAAGTTCATCAGACATCAGTCGGACCGCTATGTGAAAGTCAAGGTACGGTTCAGACCATAATTACCTGAGTTTGAGAGGTATTTCAACCCTTTTGTTACATAGATGTGCTGAACCAGATTCACTTTTTATTAGGATGCACGGAAAACTAGTGTTCCTTCTTGGACAAGTTCAGGTACTCCCTTCATCATGGATCGGCAGGGTAGCCTAGTGGTTAGAGCGTTGGACTAGTAACCGGAAGGTTGCAAGTTCAAACCCCCAAGCTGACAAATCTGTCGTTCTGCACCTGAACAGGCAGTTAACCCACTGTTCCTAGGCCGTCGTTGAAAATAAGAATTTGTTCTTAACTGACTTGCCTGGTTAAATAAAGGTAAAAAGAATAACAAAACATCATCTGATGACGACTAGCTGATCTTTTGACCAATCGGAGCATCTCTTTTTTTTTGCCAAGAATGGTGCTGTCTGTGTGAAAGCAGCCTTTAGTTAAACGTTAATAGCTGGTTCCTGTATTTACAGGATACGGCCTTAATCCTTATCCATCTTCTCCTTTTGTAGCAAAACTGGCGTAAACCCAGAGGAATCGACAACAGGGTGCGGCGGCGCTTCAAGGGCCAGATGCTGATGCCCAACATCGGCTACGGCAGCAACAAGAAGACCAAACACATGCTGCCCTCCGGCTTCAGAAAATTCCTGGTGCACAACATCAAGGAGCTGGAGGTCCTCATGATGAGCAACAAGTAAGATCCCAACCACAGGTGTCTATTTTAGTGACATTTTAGGTTCTGAACAAACAGAGTTTAAAAACTCAGATGACTAGGGATAAAAATAAAAGCTGAAATCAAGTTCCCCCACCACCCCACTGGGTCATACGGTTGCAAAGACGACACACATGACATCACACAAGCACATACCTTCTGACCAGGAGGAGCCACCTCCTCGCATGTCTAAGATAACCTTCTCTGGTGTTAGACAGAAACACAGTAGGTTCTTCTTACTGGCATTGTCACGGCCCTGCCTGTCTCTAGGAACCTCATGGGCCTGGAAGCGAGGATTTATGTGTGAGATGTTCTTCGATGTGCCCACCCCCTCCTTTCCAGCAGTATCTTCTCTATCTTTTGACCTTGTCTGGAGTTGAGTTCCACATCCCTCATGGTCCTGGCCTGCCTCATCATGAACTGAAACTAGACTCTTGCCCTTTGTTCCTAAGGAGAGAGGCATTCACATTCTACAATAATATATTTGAACAGAATATGAACTTTCTGTACTTTTTTTTTCTCAATCATTCATTTTCCATAACACTTCCCACACACCAAGTTCCTCTTGACCCTTCCTTGACCCCTAATATATACATTCCTTATGCATATAAAGTAATCAGTATGGTAACATGAATAAGTATATTTCAAGATAGAATCCAACAGGTGAAATGTTGTTGCAGATAGAAATGTAATGAATTGACCTGACATGATTCCCTATTCTTCATGAGACAGAAATACCAAGAGTGGAACATACTATCTGAACGCTCTGTAACGTAGAACATGCCACTGATGGCTGTATTTGGCCTGGTGCTGTGTTCATATGACATAAACGTGAGGAATGTTCAATTAGATGCCTGCTATGTACGGAACAAACGTGTCTCCTACATGTAGAATAAGGAGTCATGTTGGCTTTAGTCGTGACTTATTGGTAATGTTTTCCTATTGAACACAACCCAGATGTCAGGCTCATGATACAGCATATGGTGCAATGTTATGTTTGTTTTGGTTGACTTGAGTCAATATTTCATGTGAATGACATCTTTTTTTGGACTTTCCATGTTTTTCCCCGTCCATTTACACTTTCATTTGGATTGTATGTGTTCATTCACGTGCAATATTTCATATGGCAGGGCTCTAAAAGTGCGAACACAGATTTTGCTAAAATGTTATCTTTGTTTGTTTGCATTGTGTGCCAAGGAGAAAATTCTCCCAGATAATAATTGTAATGGTCAAGCTTCGCTGTAGCAGTGTTTCAGTGAAAAAAAGCGAGTGCAGATTCGTTAGCATCATGGTAGCACCATTACTGCAGCAAAAAGAGCTTGCTTCTAGCCCAAAAGATCAGACCCATATTACTGACCTATATTACCGGTGCAACATTTTTATCTTCCTGTAGCGAATCGCTGGGAGAGCATTCTGCATTCATAAACCATATGCAACATGGTTGTAAAATGACTCTCAGTGTTAACCATTTGGCTACACTTTGTTCAGTCATCGTACCTCATTGGCTAGCTAGCTAACAACCTGGTAACTGTACCAGAATAGCCAAACATTTGGGGCCACAGAAAAGGGATAGCTTCTTCAGGACACCAATGACATCTCTTTTGCATGTCATCATCACAGACCTGATATTTTTAAAGAGACAGTGTACCATTTTATTTCAATGTAACGCATCTCAGAAGAAAACTAGTGCTTTTACACAATGTCGATACCTTTTGTTCCACATGACTTTGTAATTTCAATGACTGGTATTCGTATTAACATTTGAGCTTTTATAATAAACAAAATGTTAGTTTCTAGGACACAACAAGAGTTCATAGGCTGTATCTCAATAAAACAAAATGTCATGCGACGCTCCTGAGGTTAATCTGGATCCTTGTGTGTCCCTAGCCTGGTGAAACCAGCCTGATCTCTCAATAGACCCTTGTTTGTGTGTCCTAGCCTGGTGAAACCAGCCTGATGTCTCAATAGATCCTTGTTTGTCCTATCCTGGTAGAACCAGCTTGATGTCTCAATAGATCCTTGTTTGTGTGTCCTAGCCTGGTGAAACCAGCCTGATCTCTCAATAGCTCATATCCTGAATAAAAATGTGAATGTAGTGATCTGTCTGCTTGACCAGGCTATGTGGGTCCTGCTTGACCAGGCTATGTGGGTAAAGCGGTGTTCTGCGTGGGTATATAATCCTCTGGAGATATAGTAGCATCTGACTCCGCCTCTGGGTGGTCTGCCTCTGCCCCTCTGTCATCATGGCCTGCTGGGTTGTCCGTACTCATGCCAAGGGTTTGAACAACGAGGGAGAGCAAGGCAGAGGAAGTACCCATTCTATCCCTAGCTCTCCCTGTAGCCAGGAGGTGGAAGTTAACCTGCCATGTTCCAGACAGTCTGAAAAGCAGACTGGAACTAGCTTGACTGAACTCTGCTCTTTATGTATTCTAAGGCTTTACTTGGTGTGGAATAATGGCATGTTCCACAATAGATTTTTCATTGATGCATGGCTCTTCAAATTGATTTGTTTGAACGGGTTGGGGTCAATTCCATTTAATGAACTGAAAATGGAGGAAGAGTAAGCGAGAGGGTTCACTGACGTCAAAATCTGTCCATGATAAGCAGTCCGCCTTGCCTTCCCGCCTTCGGGACAACGAGGAGACGAGACCATCTTATCATTTATATACAGTATCTTTGTTAAAAAGCATTGAAACATTATAATTTCTGTATACTTCCTTAAAATGTAATTTACCCTAACCCTGATGATAGTCGTTTCCCCTCTTATGTCTGTTACTATAACCTTTCCCTTGTTCCCCACAGGACCCATGCTGCAGAGATAGCCCACAATGTGTCGTCAAAGAACAGGAAGTTGATCGTGGAGAGGGCTGCTCAGCTTGCTATTAAGATCACCAACCCCAACGCCAGGCTACGCAGCGAGGAACACGAGTGACCCAGACCCACCTGTTATCTGTTTATTGTTTGTTCAATAAATGATCTATACGTGTAACGAGTGTTTACCATCTTGTTTGCCCGTTCATCAATGCTTTAGGGTATTGATGAAAGTCTTCAAGTTTCACACACTAGATGGTGCACAGTTAACAAATTAACATTTACATTACATTTAAGTGATTTAGCAGACGCTCTTATCCAGAGCGACTTACAAATTGGGTAACTAAACATTTGTTTATTTGCAATGTATTTGTTGGCAATACTGTATTGACATCACAGTTCTACAAAATGGCGGTGAATACCACCGGCTTTGAAAAGTCATTTTTAACAAAGTATTACCTGAATGTCAAGAAGGCACGTAAGTCCTTTTAATATCATATGTATATAAATGTCTAAGGCATGTTTCCAACTATCAACTTTCAAGGTAGAATAGGAATACTTTGAGGCAGTGAGTATGGCCTATGACAGCCATGCAAAGGCATCTATCCAAAACTACATCTACCTGGTCACAGAGTAGTAAGACTGTCTGTTTTATTTAACCAGGAAAAGTCCGTGGGTGTAACGGTCTGTAGCCTTCCCCAATCTGTGAAAGGGGCCTGTGAGAGCTTTCAGGAGGTCGTTGTTCCCAGCCGTGGTGACCACCAGTGCTTGGAAGAACTCTAGGATGGCAGAGCGAGACCCTCATTGGAGCAACTGGGGAATGAACCAGATGAAACACACCAGGTAGGACAGTGTTCCCGATCTTGGGACAGGGAGGAGGGACACACCTTAGCCATACAGGTGAGGAGTATCACTGCCGCCTGGGATATGTGCTTATTGCTCTCCTCGATCAAAGCAAGGTAGCTCGTTGAGCACGGCCTCGATCATGGGTGGCTTCAGGCTGTTGCTCGTCATGGTCATGTTGAGACCGGTTAGCTTGAAGGCTCGTTGGTTCTTCGCGAGGAAGGAGCCCAGGATGGGGATGCCCTCGTGATTAAAGGTCGGAAGTCAATCCTAAGGGGCGATGAGTCGTGGTCTTCACCGCTGTCAACCTGGGAAGAGTAGAGAAGATACTACTATGGTGCCCTTGAGCAAGGCACTTAACCCCCCAAAATAGCTCTCCATCCAGGGAAGCGACAGTGTTGGAGGGATGGAGCAGTTTAGGGGTCAAGGTACATCAGCAGAAGATGTTACCTTGGATACTGATGGTCCGCCTCTCTACCCTGCCTACCTGGTGATCTTGTTCTTCAGCCTCTCCAGGAAAATCTAGGTGACACGTGACCCATACAAGAAATGGCCCTCCACTTCATGGTCTTTGACTGCAGCCTCTTCAGGGTGCCAGCGAACAAGTCCTTCACGTAGGGCTTGACGTCAAATGAAGCAGGTAGTTTGTCTAGAATAGAAGATAATTGATGTTTTATTGTCCATTTGGCTATATCGGAAATCGGGACAAACCCTTTGAGAGGGTCAGACACGGTGCAGCATCCATGGATGGAGAGCTATTTTTGGGGGTTAAGTGCCTTGCTCAAGGGCACCATGGTAGGGTCAGTAATGATCTGACACCAGCAGCTATTCAGTTGCCAATTCAGTCTCCACTTTCTCATCACCTGAGAGGTGATCTTTTCCTGGTCCACCTCTCTAACCTCTGGGCTTCTTACCACCTAATGGGTGTCTGATCTTAACCATCTGCTGAGTGACCAGGAGGGTCTCGGAGGAGATCTTATAGAAGGGGTTCTCCACACGCTGCACCGCCGTGGGCAGAATTACCTTCCTGTGAGGCTGGAAGACGTAAGG
The DNA here is from genome assembly GCF_021184085.1 of Oncorhynchus gorbuscha. NCBI lineage: Eukaryota > Metazoa > Chordata > Actinopteri > Salmoniformes > Salmonidae > Oncorhynchus > Oncorhynchus gorbuscha. Next base: position 10,517,708 of record NC_060175.1, read on the forward strand.
AGGGTGGATGCACATTAGGACATAGAGGGCATTGATCTTCATGTTGGACGAGGTAGACTTCTCTGAGTAAATGATAAAGTGAGAGGTTAATATGAATGTCAAGTTGACTTCTTGGCAGTGTACCAATAGACATTGCAACACTATTTCCTTTTTAAGTTACTGTGGGTAAGTATCTAGGGACAGGAAGTAGTCCTGATTTTAAGTACAGAGAAGAAATTAACAATTGTTGTAGCCTATCACTACAGTAGGCCCAGAGTTTGTCTAGGAAAAACCGCTGGCCCAAGAAATAAACAATTTTACCTTTAAGTTGGCAAGTCAGTTAAAAATTAAGAACAAATTTTTATTTACAATGACGGCCTAGGAACAGTGGGTTAACTGCCTTGTTCAGGGGCAGAAAGACAGCTTTTTACCTTGTCATTCAATCTAGCAACCTTTTGGTTCCTGGCCCAACACTCTAACCACTAGGCTACCTGCCAGAATGCAGTAAATGAATATCTAAGTGAAGTTACCCGATGTGAGACTGGTATGTTGTATGCAGTATGTTGGCCAGCCCTGTCTAGAAGCCATGCTCTTCTCTTTCAGCTGCTTGTGGAGAGCCTTCACTACTGTGGGGACCTGGGGAAAAAACAAACAAATCTTTTGAAAATCCCACCACTGAGGGAAAGTTCAGATAAAACTTACAAGGACAAGCCCGGCTGTTGTCTTGGATTAGGACTCACTTTAAAATGCATTTTTATCTCAATGAGACTAGCCTGGATGAAAAATGGTTTAACAGCAGCAAAAACAACAAGCTACCTGTTTCTTAGGCAGAGTGATAGCTGGTTCTTAAGCAGAGTGATAGCTGGTTCTTCTTAAGCAGAGTGATAGCTGGTTCTTCTTAAGCAGAGTGATAGCTGGTTCTTAAGCAGAGTGATAGCTGGTTCTTAAGCAGAGTGATGGCTGGTTCTTCTTAAGCAGAGTGATAGCTGGTTCTTAAGCAGAGTGATAGCTGGTTCTTCTTAAGCAGAGTGATAGCTGGTTCTTAAGCAGAGTGATAGCTGGTTCTTAAGCAGAGTGATGGCTGGTTCTTCTTAAGCAGAGTGATAGCTGGTTCTTCTTAAGCAGAGTGATAGCTGGTTCTTCTTAAGCAGAGTGATAGCTGGTTCTTCTTAAGCAGAGTGATAGCTGGTTCTTCTTAAGCAGAGTGATAGCTGGTTCTTCTTAAGCAGAGTGATAGCTGGTTCTTAAGCAGAGTGATAGCTGGTTCTTCTTTGCCTCCGGGTTCTGCTGCGATGAGTCCCTCAGAGGGCCTGGTCAGTTTAAGGAAAGCGACAAAGGCGACGAATATATCCGTCTTGACGTTCTCCTCCCTCCCTTTAAACCGAGGCAGCAGGGCTGGAGCCACTGAACCATACAGCTCCACGAGCAGGTCTCTCCGCTCCTTCCAGCTCTTACCTCCTTCCAGCTCATATCGTCACTGTACTCGTCACCTGACTACAGGGGGCAGGGCAGCGTGTGAAAAGCAAAAATCTTTGGAAAGCACATTCGAACTCCTACAAAATGATGGCAGCTTAGTTTCATATTTTTAAACGTTGCACATTTTAACAGTGTACATGAACAATTAAATAAACAAATAAACACTGTATATCACTGTTTTATAATGTTGTTGCTGCAATCACTGAGAAAAAATGTGGCTTTGCTGCTGTATATCTATGGAAATAAAGACATTCATAACAACACCTTGGTTCCTTAAACTCTCCGGCCTGTAAATCCATGGACTCATCCCCATTCTCATCCACATCGTAGTTCTAGTGGAGGTCTGTAGTTATGACTGTAGTTATAGATCTGTAGTTGTGATTGTAGTTATGTCTGTAGTTATGGCTGTAGTTATAGGTCTGTAGTTATGACTGTAGTTATAGGTCTGTAGTTATAGGTCTGTAGTTATAGGTCTGTAGTTATAGGTCTGTAGTTTGGCTGTAGTTATAGGTCTGTAGTTATAGGTCTGTAGTTATATGGCTGTAGTTATGGCTGTAGTTATAGGTCTGTAGTTATGACTGTAGTTATGACTGTAGTTATAGGTCTGTAGTTATGACTGTAGTTATGACTGTAGTTATAGGTCTGTAGTTATAGGTCTAGTTATGACTAGTTATGGCTGTAGTTATAGGTCTGTAGTTATGGCTCTGTAGTTATGGCTGTAGTTATAGGTCTGTAGTTATGACTGTAGTTATAGGTCTGTAGTTATGGGTCTGTAGTTATGGGTCTGTAGTTATGGCTCTGTAGTTATGGCTGTAGTTATAGGTCTGTAGTTATGGCTGTAGTTATAGGTCTGTAGTTATGACTGTAGTTATGGCTGTAGTTATGACTGTAGTTATAGGTCTGTAGTTATGGCTCTGTAGTTATAGGTCTGTAGTTACGGCTCTGTGGTTCAATTGTGTCTAATCTCAGCAACCCAGAACCAAGTGAGTGCGGGCCTCTGGGCAACAAGTAATGGTTGAAATCTTAAGACAGAGAGTGATCGAAAGAGATATCGAGAGAGACAGACACACAAGAGAGCTAGAGAGAGAGACAGAGAGACTTTCACTAGAGAGTTTTACCTGCTGTGAAAAGCTTCAAAGGCCTGGAAGCACTAGTCCCTGAGTTCATCCTCCTCCACACTGCACCACCATGGGGGATGATGTTCTCTAGGTGTTCACCTGGAACAAGAAACATCCAACAATTAACCCAGAGCCACCTTCATACACTAAACAGAAATGCAACGTGCAACAATTTCTGAGATTTCCTCATATGAGGAAAGCAGTCAATGGAAATGAATCCAGTAGGTCCTCATCTATGGATTTCACATGACTGGGAATACACATATGTATATGTTGGTCACAGATACAGTGCCTTGCGAAAGTATTTGGCCCCCTTGAACTTTGCGACCTTTTGCCACATTTCAGGCTTCAAACATAAAGATATAAAACTGTATTTTTTTATGAAGAATCAACAACAAGTGGGACACAATCATGAAGTGGAACGACATTTATTGGATATTTCAAACTTTTTTAACAAATCAAAAACTGAAAAATTGGGCGTGCAAAATTATTCAGCCCCCTTAAGTTAATACTTTGTAGCGCCACCTTTTGCTGCGATTACAGCTGTAAGTCGCTTGGGGTATGTCTCTATCAGTTTTGCACATCGAGAGACTGACATTTTTTCCCATTCCTCCTTGCAAAACAGCTCGAGCTCAGTGAGGTTGGATGGAGAGCATTTGTGAACTGCAGTTTTCAGTTCTTTCCACAGATTCTCGATTGGATTCAGGTCTGGACTTTTACTTGGCCATTCTAACACCTGGATATGTTTATTTTTGAACCATTCCATTGTAGATTTTGCTTTATGTTTTGGATCATTGTCTTGTTGGAAGACAAATCTCCGTCCCAGTCTCAGGTCTTTTGCAGACTCCATCAGGTTTTCTTCCAGAATGGTCCTGTATTTGGCTCCATCCATCTTCCCATCAATTTTAACCATCTTCCCTGTCCCTGCTGAAAAAAAGCAGGCCCAAACCATGATGCTGCCACCACCATGTTTGACAGTGGGGATGGTTTGTTCAGGGTGTTGCTTTTACGCCAAACATAACGTTTTGCATTGTTGCCAAAAAGTTCAATTTTGGTTTCATCTGACCAGAGCACCTTCTTCCACATGTTTGGTGCGTCTCCCAGGTGGCTCGTGGCAAACTTTAAACTACACTTTTTATGGATATCTTTAAGAAATGGCTTTCTTCTTGCCACTCTTCCATAAAGGCCAGATTTGTGCAATATACGAATGATTGTTGTCCTATGGACAGAGTCTCCCACCTCAGCTGTAGATCTCTGCAGTTCATCCAGAGTGATCATGGGCCTCTTGGCTGCATCTCTGATCAGTCTTCTCCTTGTATGAGCTGAAAGTTTAGAGGGATGGCCAGGTCTTGGTAGATTTGCAGTGGTCTGATACTCCTTCCATTTCAATTTTATCGCTTGCACAGTGCTCCTTGGGATGTTCAAAGTTTGGGAAATATTCTTGTACCCAAATCCGGCTTTAAACTTCTTCACAACCGTATCTCGGACCTGCCCGGTGTGTTCCTTGTTCTTCATGATGCTCTCTGCGCTTTTAACGGACCTCTGAGACTATCACAGTGCAGGTGCATTTATACGGAGACTTGATTACACACAGGTGGATTGTATTTATCATCATTAGTCATTTAGGTCAACATTGGATCATTCAGAGATCCTCACTGAACTTCTGGAGAGAGTTTGCTGCACTGAAAGTAAAGGGGCTGAATAATTTTGCACGCCCAATTTTTCAGTTTTTGATATGTTAAAAAAGTTTGAAATATCCAATAAATGTCGTTCCACTTCATGATTGTGTCCCACTTGTTGTTGATTCTTCACAAAAAAATACAGTTTTATATCTTTATGTTTGAAGCCTGAAATGTGGCAAAAGGTCGCAAAGTTCAAGGGGGGCGAATACTTTCGCAAGGCACTGTACCTCACAATGGGCATCAGGATCTCGTCAGAGTATTTCTGTGTATTCAAATTGCATTTTTTTTCATTGTCCATAGCCTTATACCTGCCCATACCATAACCCCACCGGCACCATGGGGCACTCTGTTCACAATGTTGACATCAGCAAACCGCTCACCCACACGGTACCTTAAACATGGTCTGCGGTTATGAGGCTGGTTGGACATACTGCCAAATTCTCTGAAACGACGTTGGTTGAGAAATTAACATTAAATGATTTGGCAGCATCTCTGATGGACATTCCTGCAGTCAGCATGCCAATTGAACACTCCCTCAAAACATGAGACATCTGTGGCATTGTGTTGTGTGGCAAAACTATTTTAGTGGCATTTTATTGTCCCCAGCACAAGGTGCACTTTTGTAATGATCACACTGATAATCAGCTTTTTGATATGCCGCACCTGTCAGGTGGATGGATTATTTTAGCAAAGGAGAATTGCTCACTAATAGGGATGTAAACACGTTTATGCACAACATTTGAGATAAATAATATTTTTGTGCATATGGAACATTTTGGGGAAATTTTATTTCAGCTCATAAAACATGGGGCGCCAGGGTAGCCTAGTGGTTAGAGCGTTGGACTAGTAACCGAAAGGTTGCAAGTTCGAATCCCCGAGCTGACAAGGTACAAATCTGTCGTTCTGCCCCTGAACAGGCAGTTAACCCACTGTTCCTAGGCCGTCATTGAAAATAAGAATTTGTTCTTAACTGACTTGCCTGGTTAAATAAATAAATAAAATGGGACCAACACTTTTTTGTTCAGTGTAATATTCTCTATATATGGCTATGGATTGACTGATACAATTCTGCCCTCTGCTGGTGCAATTCCATTCAACAGTTTGGAAGATTCATATATATATATTTTTTTAACTTTCAAAATTGTACTTAACCTTTATTTAACTAGGCAAGTCAGTTAAGAACAAATTCTTAATTACAATGATGGCCTACACCAACCAAAGCCTAATGACGCAGTTAAGATACAGCCTGGAACTAAACCAGGGTCTGTAATGACGCCTTTAGCACTGAGATGCTAAAGCCCCCCCGAGTAAAGGGAGGATGAGAGGAGAGTTGAAAGTGGGTGATGAATTTCAAGAACTTGGACGTAGCCTAATACAAAAAAATACAAAAAGGAAAAACATCTCCCCACCTAGCTAAAGCTAAGATAGATAAACACCTCCCCACCTAGCTAAAGCTAAGATAGATAAACACCTCCCCACCTAGCTAAAGCTAAGATAGATAAACACCTCCCCACCTAGCTAAAGCTAAGATAGTTAAACACCTCCCCGCCGTAAACACCTCCCTACCTAGCTATGGCTACTTCCGATAAACACCTCTCCACCTATCTAAAGCTACTATAGATAAACATCTCCCCACCTAGCTAAAGCTAAGATAGTTAAACACCTCCCCACCGTAAACACCTCCCTACCTAGCTATGGCTACTTCCGATAAACACCTCTCCACCTATCTAAAGCTACTATAGATAAACACCTCTCCACCTAGCTAAAGCTACTATAGATAAACACCTCTCCACCTAGCTAAAGCTACTATAGATAAACACCTCTCCACTTAGCTAAAGCTACTATAGATAAACACCTCTCCACCTAGCTAAAGCTACTATAGATAAACACCTCTCCACCTAGCTAAAGCTACTATAGATAAACACCTCTCCACCTAGCTAAAGCTACTATAGATAAACACCTCTCCACCTAGCTAAAGCTACTATAGATAAACACCTCTCCACCTAGCTAAAACTACTATAGATAAACACCTCTCCACCTAGCTAAAGCTACTATAGATAAACACCTCTCCACCTAGCTAAAGCTACTATAGATAAACATCTCTCCACCTAGCTAAAGCTACTATAGATAAACACCTCTCCACATAGCTAAGGCTACTATCGATAAACACCTCCCCACCTAGCTAAGGCTACTATAGATAAACACCTCTCCACCTAGCTAAGGCTACTATCGATAAACACCTCCCCACCTAGCTAAAGCTACTATAGATAAACATCTCCCCACCTAGCTAAAGCTAAGATAGTTAAACACCTCCCCACCGTAAACACCTCCCTACCTAGCTATGGCTACTTCCGATAAACACCTCTCCACCTAGCTAAAGCTACTATAGATAAACACCTCTCCACATAGCTAAAGCTACTATAGATAAACACCTCTCCACATAGCTAAAGCTACTATAGATAAACACCTCTCCACCTAGCTAAAGCTACTATAGATAAACATCTCTCCACCTAGCTAAAGCTACTATAGATAAACACCTCTCCACATAGCTAAGGCTACTATCGATAAACACCTCCCCACCTAGCTAAGGCTACTATAGATAAACACCTCTCCACCTAGCTAAGGCTCCTATCGATAAACACCTCCCCACCTAGCTAAAGCTACTATAGATAAACATCTCCCCACCTAGCTAAAGCTAAGATAGTTAAACACCTCCCCACCGTAAACACCTCCCTACCTAGCTATGGCTACTTCCGATAAACACCTCTCCACCTAGCTAAAGCTACTATAGATAAACACCTCTCCACATAGCTAAAGCTACTATAGATAAACACCTCTCCACCTAGCTAAAGCTACTATAGATAAACACCTCTCCACCTAGCTAAAGCTAAGATAGATAAACACCTCCCCACCGTAAACACCTCCCTACCTAGCTAAAGCTACTATAGATAAACACCTCTCCACCTAGCTAAAGCTACTATAGATAAACACCTCTCCACCTAGCTAAAGCTAAGATAGATAAACCACTCCCCACCGTAAACACCTCCCTACCTAGCTAAAGCTACTATAGATAAACACCTCTCCACCTAGCTAAAGCTACTATAGATAAACACCTCTCCACCTAGCTAAAGCTACTATAGATAAACACCTCTCCACATAGCTAAAGCTACTATAGATAAACACCTCTCCACATAGCTAAAGCTACTATAGATAAACACCTCTCCACATAGCTAAAGCTACTATAGATAAACACCTCTCCACCTAGCTAAAGCTACTATAGATAAACACCTCTCCACCTAGCTAAAGCTACTATAGATAAACACCTCTCCACCTAGCTAAAACTACTATAGATAAACACCTCTCCACCTAGCTAAAGCTACTATAGATAAACACCTCTCCACCTAGCTAAAGCTACTATAGATAAACACCTCTCCACCTAGCTAAAACTACTATAGATAAACACCTCTCCACCTAGCTAAAGCTACTATAGATAAACACCTCTCCACCTAGCTAAAGCTACTATAGATAAACACCTCTCCACCTAGCTAAAACTACTATAGATAAACACCTCTCCACCTAGCTAAAACTACTATAGATAAACACCTCTCCACCTAGCTAAGGCTACTATAGACAATGCTGAGCATTTGTTGGCTACTTTTCCTTCACTCTGCGGTCCAACTGATCCCAAAACATCTCAGTTGGGTTGAGGTCGGGTGATTGTTTCCACCCATTCTGTAGTGTACAGGTCTGAATGTCTAGAGTGTGCAAAGCTGTCATCAAGGCAAAGGGTGGCTACTTTAGATTTGTTTAACACTTTTTTGTTTACTACATGATTCCATATGTGTTATTTCATAGTTTTGATATCGTCACTGTTATTGTACAATGTAGAAAATAGTAAAAATAAAGAAAAACCTGATGATTAGGTGTGTCCAAACTGACTGCTTTTGACAGCTACTATATGTCCGCATCAGGCTTTGAAGCAACTATGAACTATCAGCAGTCAGTCAGGGTGGCCTAGTATTAGTATTGGTGAGAATTATTGCCTAAGTCGGTGCCAGTAAGAAAATACACATTTCGTGTGTGTGTGTGTGTGTGTGTGTGTGTGTGTGTGTGTGTGTGTGTGTGTGTGTGTGTGTGTGTGTGTGTGTGTGTGTGTGTGTGTGTGTGTGTGTGTGTGTGTGTGTGTGTGTGTGTGTGTGTGTGTGTGTGTGTGATGTGGTAATGCTCTTACCACATAGCTCTTCAGCATGATATCCCAACTGAAATGAAATATGATTACACTTCAAAGCAGTTTGTATAGCCTAGTATCAGTATTGGGAGAATCATTGCCTAACTGCAACAACTCGCTGTGTCAAACTGAATAATCAACCCAACGCCCACTGTCCTATTAACAGTGATCATACTCATGTCTGCGACATCAAACACATTGCATGTCAGACCTTGTTAATTGATATGTCAGGGTCCATGCACAACATCTGTATTGCACCAGAGGTAGTTAATTACTGTACATCATTTCCCTCGGTTCCCTGGGCAACAACAGAGAGATTGTGAATCTAAAACATTGACACTAACATATATTATAATATTATGCTATTACATTGTATTATTCTATGACATATTATTCTATTACATTCTAATAGTATTTTATTACATTACATTGTATAATTATATTGTTACATTACATTCTATGATTCTATTACATTCTTTTATTACATTATGCTATTACATTCTATTATTCTATGACATAGTATTCTATTACATTCTTATAGTATATTATTACATTACATTGTATAATTATATTGTTACATTACATTCTATGATTCTATTACATTCTTTTATTACATTATGCTATTACATTCTATTATTCTATGACATAGTATTCTATTACATTCTAATAGTCTATTACATTCGAATAGTCTTTTATTCCATGGCGTTCTATAATTATATTATGACATTACATTCTATGATTCTATTACATTCTTTTATTACATTATGCTATTACATTCTATTATTCTATGACATAGTATTCTATTACATTATATTATTATATTGTTACATTACATTCTATGATTCTATTACATTCTTTTATTACATTATGCTATTACATTCTATTATTCTATGACATAGTATTCTATTACATTATATTATTATATTGTTACATTACATTCTATGATTCTATTACATTCTTTTATTACATTATGCTATTACATTCTATTATTCTATGACATAGTATTCTATTACATTCTAATAGTCTATTACATTCTAATAGTCTTTTATTCCATGGCGTTCTATAATTATATTATGACATTACATTCTATGATTCTATTACATTATTTTATTACATTATGCTATTACATTCTATTATTCTATGACATAGTATTCTATTACATTCTTATAGTATATTATTACATTACATTGTATAATTATATTGTTACATTACGTTCTATGATTCTATTACATTCTTTTATTACATTATGCTATTACATTCTATTATTCTATGACATATTATTCTATTACATTCTAATAGTCTATTACATTCTAATAGTCTTTTATTCCATGGCATTCTATAATTATATTATGACATTACATTCTATGATTCTATTACATTATATTATTCTATTACCATAATAGGTGAGAAAGGTTCTGGACTACTTTTAAAGCCACTGATAAATTATCATAAAAGTAGGCAAACATACTTAGTTATTTTTACACCTGCATTGTTTGCTGTTTGGGGTTTTAGGCTGGGTTTCTGTACAGCACTTTGAGATATCAGCTGATGTACGAAGGGCTATATAAATAAATTTGATTTGATTTGATTTGACTTAGTGGCCGACAAAGGAAAAAATGACAGTCATTGTTGATACATTATTACTGTGTCATTCCACACTCAAACTTGCATTGCAAAGCAGTCTGCTTTCTCACCGGAAATCTTTGTCAGTGATGTCATTTTCTCCAATAGATTGGAGATGTTTTATGAGATATTCGACACCTTGGCTACCAGTTACAGTCAATTTAAATATGATAAAAGTTATGGATAAAAACTCAGAAATAGCCGGAGAACATGGCAATATCTAGCCACTTTAACTATGACACTTTGTTTACATACTCATCTCATATGTATATACTGTCCTCGATACCATCTACTGTATCTTGCCTATGCTGCTCTGTACCATCACTCATTCATATATCTTTATGTACATATTCTTTATCCCCTTACACTGTGTATAAGACAGTAGTTTTGGAATTGTTAGTTAGATTACATGTTGGTTATTACTGCATTGTCGGAACTAGAAGCACAAGCATTTCGCTACACTCGCATTAATATCTGCTAACCATGTGTATGTGACAAATAAAATTTGATTTGATTTGATTTATCTTTCAGGCAATTCAGTTCAGAAGAAATCCTTATTTACATTGACAGCCTATCCCGGTCAAACCTGGACCAACTGTGTGCCGTCCTATGGGACTCCCAATCACAGCCAGATGTGATGCAGCCTGGATTTGAACTAGGTACTGCAATGACGACTCTTGCACTGAAATGCAGTGTCACTGTGCCACCCGGGAGCCCCTAGTTGGAATATAATTTAGGCCAAGAACAAACTTGAAAACATGACACTTGCACGATCCTTTATAAATATGCACCATTGTGTTATGAGTAAAATTAATTTGTCGTTTCTACTGCCACCAGGTGGAACTAATGTTCACCACATAGGAACATATCTTTCACGGAAATATTTGTAAGCGAAATGCTTGTTTCAACCGGAACCTTGGTGCACGCACACGGAAGTTGTTTTTTTCAGTGGTTGTAAGTTGTTGCCACGTCGTTCTTGATACATCGTAAAACCGAGATATATTGATAACAGTGTTACACGTCTGGCAGTGCAATTTCTCTGTTTAGGTACAAAGTCATTACGATAATCTTCAATCATGGTGAGTAACATCATTTCTGGTATTTCTGACTGCAGTTGTTAGCCGGTTAGCAAAGTAACTGTTAACGTTAGAAAGCTAACGTGTCAAGTTGCTAAGCTGAATAAGTGTATTTTTATTAGGTTGTAGTTACTTATTGTTTACTACTAAATAGACTGTTAAACAGAGTAATGTATGTTACAAGATCGTGTAATGCTGTTTTATGCATTAACGGTATCTCTGCGATTAGTTCAAGCGTCTATCTAGCCAGTTAAATAGCTAGCTAACGTTGTTAGCTAGTTTGTAACTAGCAAAGTTAGATTTAGGTAACTAACGCAACATTAGCTTTTTAGACTGGCGTTGTATCAAAATAATCTCTCACTTCTTGTGTTTCATGAACTATAGGTTTCCGTCATCAACACGGTGGACACCTCCCACGAGGACATGATCGTAAGTAGTTTTCTTATGTGATAGTTACTAGCTACTGTCATTTAGCTAGCTGACTTGAGTTTTAATGGATTGTTAATTCAATGTCCCGTAAATTCAACCAGCTGTAGCAAATTACTATATATCAACTGAATGTACTTTATTTATCCCTGATTTAATCTAATTTTAGTAGCTAGCTAACTCACTCAATTTGACTAATCCAAGGTAATAATTGCAACCTTTGATCTCTTATGACATGCTCTTGTGTTTTAAGCATGATGCCCAGATGGATTATTATGGCACCAGACTGGCCACCTGCTCTTCTGACAGGTCTGTCAAGATCTTCGATGTTAAAAACGGAGGACAAATCCTAGTGGCAGATCTGAGAGGGTAAGACGTGACTCTGCTTGATTAGAGCTTTAAAGGTTGACTCATCAAAAAGGAAGTTGCTATGAGCAGCACCACAGATTTTGCAATTATCGACATGCAACACTTATTTTCCAGCCCACACAGATTGAACTGCCATTTTCCTGTTTCATCTCCCCTCTCCATTACCTGTGAATTGCTGTATCCAGACACTCTTTTTACTGTCTGCCTCGATCTCCTCTCTCTGCAGCCATGAGGGTCCTGTGTGGCAGGTGGCTTGGGCTCACCCCATGTACGGCAACATCCTGGCCTCCTGTTCCTATGACAGGAAGGTGATCATATGGAAGGAAGAGAACGGAACCTGGGATAAGATGTACGAGTACACTGGACACGACTCTTCAGGTAAATCACTCTCAAATTCAATTACTATTTTACGTCATTTTGCAGATGTTCTTATCCAGAGCGACATACAGTACAGTGAGTTCATACCGTTTGGTATATATGGTTTGAATATTTTCAATTATCTTATTGAAAATGTTCAAATGGAGTTCTTTAAACCTGGTGCTTGGGACCCACTTGGTATGCAACATGTTTAGTTTCACTTTCGATCGAAGCCCTATTCAGAACCAGGGATGAATAACACTGCAATTAAGCATTGTCAAAAGCTCTGTTTTTAGTGTATATTAATGAGTACTTCCTGGCTTCCTTGTGGCTTCAGTGAATTCAGTGTGCTGGGGTCCCTATGACTTTGGTCTGATCCTGGCCTGTGGCAGCTCAGATGGAGCCATCTCATTGGTTACCTGCTCTGGGGATCAACAGTGGGACATTAAGAAGATCAGCAATGCACACACAGTGAGTAATGAACTACTGTTTTCACTTTCATTTGTAAACTGACATTTAAGTATTTTCTCTAGGGCTGGGTTAATATGAATAAACCTAGAGAGTGACATTAAATTGTCACTGTCTGTTGTGACAGTCCTTCTGTGGTTAGTTGTCATAGTCCTAATTGAGTTCATATGAATTCATGTCCTTGGTCTGTACATGTGACAGTGTTTTGTAACCTTCCCCTCTGTCCTGTTAGATTGGCTGTAACGCAGTGAGCTGGGCTCCATCTGTGGTGCCAGGTAGTCTGATAGACCAGCCCTCGGGTCAGAAACCCAACTTCATCAAGAGGTTTGTCTCAGGAGGCTGCGACAACCTGGTCAAACTCTGGAAGTAAGTAGCAGACGTTTGGAGGGTGTCTTATCTTCTGCATGGCCACTCTGCCATGAAGCTCAGATTGGTGAAGTGCTGTAGAGACTTCTCTCTTCTGGCAGGTCATTGGGTTCTTGGTCCTTATTGCCTGATTGCTCAGTTTGATTGGGCAGCCTGCTCTAGGCACAGTCTGGGTAGTTCTGTATTGTTCCCAATGATGGAGACCACTGCTCATGGAAACTTTCTACGCACACATTGTTTCATACCCTTCCCCAGATATGTTTAACCCTTTCCCCAGATATATGCCTCATCACAATTCTGTCTCTGAGATCTATTGACAGTTCCTTGGACTTCATGGTTTAGTTTCCGCTCTGACATCCACTGTCAACTGTGGGACCTTTTATATAGATGTGTGTGTTTCTTTCTAAATTATGTCCATACAATTGAATTGGCCACAGGTGGACTCCAATAATGTTCTAGTGACAGCTCAAGGATGATCAAAGGAAATTGGAGCTCAATTTGAAATATCATAGCAAAGGGGAGTGAATACTTGGTTACAGACAAAAGTTTGGACACTTACACATTCAAGGGTTTTTCTATATATTTTTCTTACTCCTTTCTACAATGTAGAATAATAGTGAAGACATCACAACTATGAAATAACACACATGGAATCATGTAGTAATCAAAAAAGTTATAAATCAGAATGTATTTTCGATTCTTCAATGTAGCCATTTGCCTTGATGACAGCTTTGCACACTCTTGGCATTCTCTTAACCAGCTTCACCTGGAATGCTTTTCCAACCGTCTTGAAGGAGTTCCCACGTATGCTGAGCACTGGTTGGCTGCTTTTCCTTCACTCTGCAGTCAAACTCATCCCAAACCATCTCAATTGGGTTGAGGTCGGGTGATTGTGGAGGCCAGGTCATCTGATGCAGCACTCATCACTCTCCTTGGTAAAATTGCCCGTACACAGCCTGGAGTTGTGTTGGGTCATTGTCCTGTTGAAAAACAAATGATCGTCCCACTAAGCACAAACCAGATGGGATGGCGTATCACTACAGAATGCTGTGGTAGCCATGCTGGTTAAGTGTGCCTTGAATTCTAAATAAATCAGTGTCACCAGCAAAGCACCATCACACCACCTCCTCCATGCTTCATGGTTGGAACCACACATGCAGAGATCCTCCGTTCACCTTCTCTACTCAGAGACACAGTGGTTGGAACCAAAAATCTCAAATTTGGACTCATCAGACCAAAGGACAGATTTCCACTGGTCTAATGTCCATTACTTGTTTTTCTTGGTCCAATCCAGTCTCCTCTTGTTGGTGTCCTTTGGTAGTGTTATTTTTTTTTCAGCAAATTGATATGAAGGCCTGATTCACACAGTCTCCTCTGAACAGTTGATGTTGAGATGTGTCTGTTACTTGAACTCTGAAGCATTTATTTGGGCTGCAATCTCTGAGGCTGGTAACTCGAATGAACTTATCCTCTGCAGCAGAGGTAACTCTGGGTCTTCCTTTCCTCTGACGGTCCTCATGAGAGCCAGTTTCATCATAGTGCTTGGTGGTTTTTGCGACTGGCTTGAAGAAACTTTCAAAGTTCTTAATTGTCTGTATTGACTGACCTGCATGTCTTAGAGTAATGATGGACTGTCATTTCTCTTTGCTTATTTGAGCTGTTCTTGCCAGAATAATGACATGGTATTTATCAAATATCTTCTGTATTATTTTTTAATTTAACTAGGAAAGTCAGTTAAGAACAAATTCTTATTCACAATGACGGCCTACCCCGGCCAAACCTGGACGAGGCTGAGCCAATTGTGGGCGACCCTATGGGACACCCAATCACGGCCGGATGTGTTACAGCATGGATTCGGACCAGGGACTGTAGTGACACCTCTTGCACTGAGATGCAGTGCCTTAGACTGCTGCGCCACTCGGGAGTCCTACCTTCCATACCTCCCTACCTTGTCATAACACAACAGATTGATTCAAACGCAGTAAGAAGGAAAGAAAGTAAGCATATTCGGTGCATGTGACAATTTGATTTGAAAAAAATTCCACACCTGTTAATTGAAATGCATTCCAAGTGACTATCTCATGAAGCTGGTTGAGAGAAGGCCAAGTGTGCAAAGCTATCATCAAGGCAAAGGGTGGCTACTTTGAAGAATCTCAAATATAAAATATATTTTGATTTGTTTAACACTTTTTTTTTTATGTACAACATGATTCCATGTGTTATTTCATAGTTTTGATGTCTTCACTATTCTATAATGTAGGAAATTGTTTTAAAAAAAAAATCCTTGAATGAGTAGGTGTCCAAGCTTTGACTGATACTCTATGTAAATTAGATATTTCTATATTTCATTTTAAATAAATGTGCAAACATTTCTAAGAACATGTTTTCACTTTGTTATTATGTGTGTAGATGGGTGAGAAAAAAATCAACAAGTCAAGGGGTACAGTGACGGCACTGTATAGTTCCATCATCACTCCAAATATTTACCATTTACTTACTTGCAGTAACATCTTTTCTCTTTATAATGACAACTTGATATAGTTATAACTGTGTGAACAACTTTTATGTAAGGTGTTACCAAATAGGTTCCTATGGCAAGTGAGGAGTTTGAATAAAATGGCTTCCAGACAGGTTTGTATGTCTTCTTCCTTAGAGAGGAGGATGGCCAATGGAAGGAGGACCAGAAGCTGGAGGCTCACAGTGATTGGGTCAGAGATGTAGGCTGGGCTCCCTCCATAGGACTACCCACCAGCACCATCGCCAGCTGCTCTCAGGTAACCTACCGTTAGAGTAAAAAAAACATTGTATGGCTTTTACAGATGTAGGATCTTTATTTGCTTACCCTGTTGCAGGTTAACTTTCCTGGAATAAATGTGTCGTGTATTTGAGGTTTAAAATGTTTTTTTGACGTTTGTAATTTCCACTTTTACATTTCAGACTTAATTTTCCCTTTCTTAAAAATGTATCTTCCCCTACAAATTGGTCTTGTGAATTTTAATCAACATAGTAATTCACATTTCCTGTTGTTGCAGGATTTTTTTCCCCCCCTACTCTCAAATTAAGATATTTTTATTTGGATCCCAATTAGTTGTTGAACAAGCATAAATGTGTCGTGTATTTGAGGTTTAAAATGTTTTTTTGACGTTTGTAATTTCCACTTTTACATTTCAGACTTAATTTTCCCTTTCTTAAAAATGTATCTTCCCCTACAAATTGGTCTTGTGAATTTTAATCAACATAGTAATTCACATTTCCTGTTGCTGCAGGATTTTTTCCCCCCCTACTCTCAAATTAAGATATTTTTATTTGGATCCCAATTAGTTGTTGAACAAGCAGAAGTGCGGTCGTTCCACAAAAAATGTTACGTATAAATTATGCAACCATATTTAATTTTAAAAAGCCTGATAAATTAAATGAAGTGCACTTTAATATAGACCACACAGAATTCAATAAATTCCTTTTATTCATGTATGAATGAAGGCTTTTTAAAATGCAAAAATTCAGCATTTTGACATTTCCCTCCTTCAACACTCTGTCACTTCTAGGAAGATTTGAACACACTTTTATCTAAAAAACGTCTCCCAAGTTTCACCATCATTGTAAAGGCCTAGTTATTTTTCTGCTTTGAATCGTTTCTGAAGATCACTATTTATATGAATGTGATTAGCAAATGCCTTTGTTTGTCCCTCGTTTTAATGCCAAACTTATCTTCTTATGGGCAGGTGGGACAGTAGCGTCCGGTGAAATTGCAAAGCTCGAAATTCAAACTACAGTATTATAAATAATAAACTTTCATAAAGTCACAAGTATAATACATGAAAATAAAGCTTAACTTCTTGTTAATCCAGCCGCTGTATTAGATTTCAAAAAGGCTTTACGGCGAAAATCGCATGGTATGCTTATCAGAGAACAGCACCCCGCATACAAACGAATGAAAAACAAACATATTTCAACCAGGCAGGTGTGACACGAAAGTCAGAAATAGCTCTATAAAAAATGCCTTACCTTTGATCATCTTCTGTTGGCACTCCAAAAGGTCCCAGTTGCATCACAAATGGTCCTTTTGTTCGATATTGTCCTTTATATCCGTAAAAACTCAGTTTAGCTGGCGCGCTTCAGTCAATAATCCACCCAGTTTTCCTCCATCAAAATGCATACAAAATTCGTCCGGGTTAGAGAGGGCTTGGCCGGTAGGGATATCCTTGTCTCATCGCGCACCAGCGACTCTTGTGGCGGGCCGAGCGCAGTGCACGCTAACCAAGGTTGCCAGGTGCATGGTGTTTCCTCCGACACATTGGTGCGGCTGGCTTCCGGCTTGGTTGGGTTGTGTATCGGAGGACGCATGACTTTCAACCTTCGTCTCTCCCGAGCCCGTAAGGGAGTTGTAGCGATGAGACAAAATAGTAGCTACTAAACAATTGGATACCACGAAATTGGGGAGAAAAGGGGATAAAAATAAATAATAAAAAAACGTAGGTACCCTAATACGTTAATAAACGATAAAACTTAAGGCGGAGAATCATTATTGTCTTTACCTGAGAAAAATACCAAAGAACGCGCTCTCTACCACGCGCCCGGAAACACTACAGCCAAAATGGGAGCCACCTAGAAAAACACATTTCTGGCTAATTTTTCCAAAAACCAGCCTGAAACTCTTTCTAAAGATGGTTGACATCAGTGGAAGCCTTAGGAACTGTAATCTGAGATGACTTGGCCTTATAATAAAAGTGCTAGCCAATGAAAGTAGTGGTAGGCTGATTTTTTTTGTTGTTGGGGGGGGGTTGTCTGGGTTTTGCCTGCCATATCAGTTCTGTTATACACACAGACATAATGTTAACAGTTTTATAAACTTGTAAAGTGTTTTCTATCCAAATCTACCATTTTCATGCATATCCTATCTTCTGGGCCTGAGTATCAGGCAGTTTACTATGGGCACGCTTTTTATCATGGTGTCAAAATACTGTCCCCTACCCAAGAGTGGTTAAACAAACAATTAACCCCTTTCAAATAATGGGCCATTCCACCAGATTAAATTATTCACAGCGTTGTTTGGGTCCTCTGAACAGCATGGTGGTCTATTTTATAATTGTTTCATCATCTTTGACTAAAGCTCAACATGTCAACCCTGTTCGCTCAGTTAATGTTAGAAAATCAAATTCAATGTTTCAACTTTCATTTTGTGTGGAACATGTGTAATTTCTAATTTCATGAACACCGCGTGGCGAAGAGCATGGGACCACAAGAGGAGTAATGGCTGATCTTCACAGATAAAGTTAGTTAGTTGGGCCTCTTAACAGGATCGACAATAACAGGGTTGTAGTTTTAGGTTTGATATTACTTTTATTTGTACAAGGATACTTTATCAATGAGAAAATGTTAGATTTATCTCAAACATGCTTTTATTTAAGTTGGTAGACAGTTGCAGTACATTCAGAAAAGTATTCAGACCCCTTGACTTTTCCCCCGTTTTGTTAAGTTACAGGCTTATTCTAAAATTGATTCTCATCAATCCACAACCCCATAATGACAAAGCGAAAACAGGTTTTTAGAATATTTTGCAAATGTATTCAAGATAAACAGAAATGCCTTATTTACATAATTATTCAGATCCTTTGCTATGAGACTTGAAATTGAGCTCAGGTGCATCCTGTTTCATTGATGATCCTTGAGATGTTTCTACAACTTGATTGGAGTCCACCTGTGGTACATTCTATTGATTGGACTTGATTTGGAAAGGCACACACCTGTCTTTATAAGATCCCACAGTAGACGGTGCATGTCGGAGAAAAAACTAAGGTGAGGTCGAAGGAATTGTCCATAGAGTTCCGAGACAGGATTGTGTGTCGGCACAGATCTGGGGAAGGGTACCGAAACATTTCTGCATCATTGAAGGTCCCCAAGAACACATTGGCCAGCATTCTTAAATGGAAGAAGTTTGGAACCAACAAGAATCTTCCTAGAGCTGGACGCCCAGCCAAACTGAGCAATCGGGGGAGAAGGGCCTTGGTCATGGAGGTGACCAAGAACCCGATGGTCACTGACAGAGCTCGGGAATTCCTCTGTGGAAGTGGGAGGACCTTCCAGAAGGACAACCATTGTTTCTCAACCATGTGAAACAAGATTCTCTGGTCTGATAAAACCAAGATTGAACTCTTTGGCCTGAATGCAAAGCATCACGTCTGGCAGAGACCCGGCACCATCCCTATGGTGAAGAATGGTTGTGGCAGCTATGTGGATGTTTTTCAACTGCAGGGACTGGGAGGCTAGTCGGGGTTGAGGGAAAGATAAATGGAGCAAAGTACAGAGATCCTTGATAAAAACCTGCTCCAGAGTACTCTGCCCCAGTCTGAGGTCCTGAGGTTCACCTTCCAACAGGACAACGACCCTAAGCACACAGCTAAGAACGCAGGAGTGGTTTCGGGGACAAGTCTCGCAATGTCCTTGAGTGGCCCAGCCAGAGCCCGGACTTGAACCTGATCGAACATCTCTGGAGACCTGAAAATAGCTGCGCAGCGACGCTCCCCATCCAACCTGACAGAGATTGAGAAGAATGGGAGAAACTCCCCAAATACAGGTGTGCCAAGCTTGTAGCGTCATAACCAAGAACACTTGAGGCTCTAATTGTTGCCAAAGGGGCTTCAACAAAGTACCGAGTAACGGGTCTGAATACTTATGTATATGTGATATTTGTTTATTTGATTAAAAATGTAAACCTGTTTTTGCTTTGTCATGATGGGGTATTATTGTGTGTAAATTGAGGGGGGAAAAATGTTTTAGAATAAGGCTGTAATGTAATAATGTGGAAAGTCAAGGGGTCTGAATACTTTCCGATTGCATTGTACATAAGTGTCTGTAACGGGGTCGATAGACAGTGTGGTACAATGCAGATAAAATGCTCTTAGTTCATAGTTAATGCCTGAGATGGGAAAAATGTGTTTTTCCGTAGGCTAAACATATCCTCCATGCAATTGAATGGTGAAAAGAAGAGCGAGTTGAACATTAATTTCTTAAAAGTTTGCCTGTCCAAAAGGCACCTATTGGTGGAATGAACTAGCTGTTGTTCCTGGGGTCCACAGGATCCTACAATGTTTGATTTTGGCTCATTTCATATAACCAACAAACTGTTCACGGTCAATTCCATTATGATTGTTGGAATTCAAATCATTCTAAAAGTGTCAGTTTATTTAACAATTGGGATGTTTTCCTTCTCATTGAAAGTAAAAGGCACTCCTGAATTGAAATGGAACTGTTATCTTTTTAAAGTGTGTTGGCACAGTTTGTCATTTTCTGGTCTGCCAGTGAGTATTTATGACCTTTACCTCAGAACAAAAACATCTAACACAAAATCTCTCTTGCTGTCTGCGTGCAGGACGGCAGGGTCTTCATCTGGACGTGTGACGACCCTTCAGGCAACACGTGGACGGCTAAACTCCTCCACAAGTTCAACGACGTGGTGTGGCATGTCAGCTGGTCCATCACTGGAAACATCCTGGCCGTGTCCGGGGGGGATAACAAGGTCAGTACACACACATACACACGCATGGTCAGTACACACACACACGGTCAGTGGTGACTCTTTTACTAGGCAGCTGAATAAACTTGATCCTCAGCAACGTATCATTTATACCACTTAGCAGATACTTTATGCAAAGCGTCTGAAAGTACAGCGAGTTTATACATCAGTTTCGTCACAAATGATCCCCTTGGTTCCCTGTCCTTCTTGTCCAGTTGACGTTGTGGAAGGAGTTGGAAAGACGGCCAGTGTTGTTTTCTGATGTATATTGTTGTCGGCTGTCTCCAGGTGACGTTGTGGAAGGAGTTGGAAAGACTGCCAGTGTTGTTTTCTGATGTATATTGTTGTCGGCTGTCTCCAGGTGACGTTGTGGAAGGAGTCTGCAGACGGCCAGTGTTGTTTTCTGATGTATATTTTTGTCGGCTGTCTCCAGGTGACGTTGTGGAAGGAGTCTGCAGACGGCCAGTGTTGTTTTCTGATGTATATTGTTGTCGGCTGTCTCCAGGTGACGTTGTGGAAGGAGTCTGCAGACGGCCAGTGTTGTTTTCTGATGTATATTGTTGTCGGCTGTCTCCAGGTGACGTTGTGGAAGGAGTCTGCAGACGGCCAGTGGGCCTGTATCAGCGACGTTAACAAAGGTCAGGGAGCCGTATCGTCCATCGCAGACGGAGCGGCGAACGAGCAGTGATCCAGGCACAGAAGGACATTCCACTCCCCCCTCCTACCCCCACAGAGAATGAATGGGCTACTACTCCAGAGACACTTCTACCATCTATCCTAGTCCCAGATCTGGGCTAACTACCACCTGTTAAACTCCATAGTGGCCCCTCTCTCTCTTTCTCTAACAGACTTTAAGACCATATTTCATGATGGAATTTCTCTAAAGACCGATTGAGGTTTCATCGTTCAGTTTACGATGATCCAGATTTAAATGGTTACCATTGAGGGAAACTACCTGAATTAAAACCTTCATTAAAACCTGCTCAAAACATCCATAGATGACATACTTGCTTGTAAAACAATGTTTTGTCAAATTTGAAACTGTTTTTGTGAAAGCTTTTCTTCCAATTGATTGTTAGAAACAAGAATGTTATGTTTTCATATTTCAAATAATTAAAAAGAACTTCAAGGAAAAGTTGTTTCCCCAAAAGCTCAGCTATTTCTTCTATGATCGATCAGTCAGGGAGGGGCAACTCCAGTCCTGGGGATCGGTCAGGGAGGGGCAACTCCGGTCCTGGGGATCGGTCAGGGAGGGGGCATCTCCGGTCCTGGGGATCGGTCAGGGAGGGGGCATCTCCGGTCCTGGGGATCGGTCTGGGGGGAGGGGGCATCTCCGGTCCTGGGGATCGGTCAGGGAGGGGCAACTCCGGTCCTGGGGTCCTGGGGATCCGGTCTGGGGATCGGTCAGGGAGGGGGCAACTCCGGTCCTGGGGATCGGTCAGGGAGGGGGCAACTCCGGTCCTGGGGATCGGTCAGGGAGGGGCAACTCCGGTCCTGGGGATCGGTCAGGGAGGGGGCAACTCCGGTCCTGGGGATCGGTCAGGGAGGGGGCATCTCCGGTCCTGGGGATCGGTCAGGGAGGGGGCATCTCCGGTCCTGGGGATCGGTCAGGGAGGGGGCAACTCCGGTCCTGGGGATCGGTCAGGGGGGGCAACTCCGGTCCTGGGGATCGGTCAGGGGGGCAACTCCGGGGGGGCAACTCCGGTCCTCCGGTCCTGGGGATCGGTCAGGGGGCATCTCCGGTCCTGGGGATCGGTCAGGGGGGGCATCTCCGGTCCTGGGGATCGGTCAGGGAGGGGCATCTCCGGTCCTGGGGATCGGTCAGGGAGGGGCATCTCCGGTCCTGGGGATCGGTCAGGGAGGGGCATCTCCGGTCCTGGGGATCGGTCAGGGAGGGGCAACTCTGGTCCTGGGGATCGGTCAGGGAGGGGGCAACTCTGGTCCTGGGGATCGGTCAGGGAGGGGGCAACTCTGGTCCTGGGGATCGGCCAGGGAGGGGAAACTCTGGTCCTGGGGATCGGTCAGGGAGGGAGTTGCCCTCCAGCCCTGCATCAGATGGTCAGTAAAGGCCAGCAACATCGACCTGTGGAAGACCTCAAGGTAAACCTGAAGAGAGGGAGAAGGAAACACCTGGCGCTGCGCTCCAAGCAGCAGAAGCAGACCCTGGCATGGGGTGTGATGAGAATGAAAAGACAGTACAGAGTGCCAGGGAGGGAACTTGTCTTGTGTT
>NC_060175.1:10545618-10603118 GCF_021184085.1 Oncorhynchus gorbuscha
TAGATAATAAACAATCTCTGTCTTTGTTTGAGGTTAATGATTACTTTCTAAATATGACCTATGCATTTCCTGACCTACTGCTGAAATAAACCTGAATAAGAGCAGCATCACTATTCCTGTTATCTTGTAGTCATGACTCATGGGATCTTTAAACCTGAATAAGAGCAGCATCACTATTCCTGTTATCTTGTAGTCATGACTCATGGGATCTTTAAACCTGAATAAGAGCAGCATCACTATTCCTGTTATCTTGTAGTCATGACTCATGGGATCTTTAAACCTGAATAAGAGCAGCATCACTATTCCTGTTATCTTGTAGTCATGACTCATGGGATCTTTAAACCTGAATAAGAGTAGCATCACTATTCCTGTTATCTTGTAGTCATGACTCATGGGATCTTTAAACCTGAATAAGAGCAGCATCACTATTCCTGTTCTTGTAGTCATTAGTGAATAGTAGCATTTGTTATCTTGTAATGTGGATCTTTAAACCTGAATAAGAGCAGATCACTATTCCTGTTATCACAATGGGATCTTTAAACCTGAATAAGCTAGCATCACATTCCTGTTATCTTGTAGTCAGACCCTTTAAACCAAGACATCACTATTCCTGTTATACAATGACACCAGAAAAATCCAAGGTTTCACCTTTAGTGGCAGACATTTTGGAGATACAGCTTGATGTTAGACATTGGCTGTTTCATTGGCTCTCTCATTGGCTGTCTCATTGGCTCTCTCATTGGCTGTTTCATTGGCTGTTTCATTGGCTCTCTCATTGGCTGTCTCATTGGCTGTCTCATTGGCTCTCTCATTGGCTGTTTCATTGGCTGTCTCATTGGCTCTCTCATTGGCTGTCTCATTGGCTGTCTCATTGGCTCTCTCATTGGCTGTCTCATTGGCTCTCTCATTGGCTCTCTCATTGGCTGTCTCATTGGCTCTCTCATTGGCTCTCTCATTGGCTGTCTCATTGTCTGTCTCATTGTCTGTCTCATTGGCTCTCTCACTGGCTGTCTCACCAGCTCATAAAATTGTTCCTCTGTCCAAATTACAATAGAAGTGCCTGATATTTTCTCTTACCCACTTACCAGCCAAAATGTCAAGTGTCCCAGGTAGGTTGTAAATCCAAGACTGCGTCCCAAATAGCACCCTATCCCACTCTGGGCTCTGGTCAAAAGTAGTGCACTATATTAGGGGATAAGGGTGCCATTTGGGACATCTCAAGTCAAAAGTAGGGCACTATATTAGGGGATAAGTCTGCCATTTGGGACTGAACCCAAGAGTCAGTTGAGTGTTTTAATGTGAAAATAAAGCTGTTACCCATTTCCCTTTTGTTTATCAAGCTCTCTATATATGCTACTTAATGCCATTAGAAATATAATCTCTGAATGAACATGTGTGAATGGACGAATAATGATTAGGCTAATCGTGTTCATAAACTCATGAGTGTATGCTGTAATTATTGGGGTACATTCAGCCCTACAGGGAACATTAACATAATTGCGCTGTCTTGTCAACACAGTTTTAGGTTTTATGACAGTATTGGGTTTAGTCCGTATATTAGGTGGCAGTGGCAGTCGGTACCATTTAAGACGAGGAAGGACAAGGTTTATTTTTTTTCATGAGAATGGCCTTATTTCTATTACAGCATATTGAATGACTGTCATTCATAGTCACTCACCCAGTTTAATGTAATGTGATTGGCTTAGGTTACTACATAATACTAACATTTTCTCTAGGACCATCATGAGGTTGATACAACCTGTGAATGAAAGTTTACAGCGTAGGTGCATGCACAGGTCGAGAGAGACATGTGAGTAATCAAGTTATTAAAAGACAGTGACACATTCAATACCTCCGTGCACACTCTTGCCTGCATCTAGCTCGTCTAGGGTGTAATCATTGGTCCAACCGGTGCAAACGATGGTTTCTATTGGACAAATTCAGGTATGTTTTTCTCCGTTCCGTTTCCTTCTGTTAATTATTATTTTTTTCAACAGAATCGGTGGAATGTTCACACGTAAATACATTTCACTTTCATAGCAGCCACATACAAACAGCATGATCACTTTGCTCTGATAATTCCTTCTCGCATCTATGCGTTCTCCTCCTCTGACCTTTTCCCTTCAGTGCACAACACATCAGCTGTCTGTGATCAGGTAAAAAAAACTTTCCAAGCCAAACCTTAATACCATAACCGCTAACCGTTACACACAGCCTACGTCATTGTCAGCTTATTAGCTAACGTCATACAGTTGAATTCGGAAATTTCCATACACTTTGGTTGGAGTCAATAAAACTCATTTTTTCAACCACTCCACAAATTTCTTGTTAACAAACTACAGTTTTGCCAAGTCAGTTAGGACATATACTTTGTGCATGACACAAGTAATTTTTCCAACAATTGTTTACAGACATATTATTTCACTTATAATTCACTGTATCACAATTCCAGTGTGTCAGTGTCACGCCTTGGTCAATATGTTTTGTGTTTTCGTTATATATTTTGGTCAGGCCAGGGTGTGACATGGGTTATGTATTGTGTTCGTATTGGGGTTTTATAGCATTGGGATTGTGAATGATTAGGGGTGTGTCTAGTTAGGCTTGGCTGCCTGAGGCGGTTCTAAATCAGAGTCAGGTGATTCTCGTTGTCTCGGATTGGGAACCGTATTTAGGTAGCCTTTCACTTTGTATTTTGTGGGTGATTGTTCCTGTCTCTGTGTAGTTTCACCAGATAGGCTGTAATTAGGTTTCACGTTCCGTTTGTTGTTTTGTATTTTGTATAGTTATTTCATGTGTCACTTTTCTATTAAAGTCATGAGTAACCACTACGCTGCATTTCGGTCCGACTCTCTTCCTTCAACAGACGAACGCCGTTACAGTCAGAAGTTTACATACACTTAGTTGACTGCACCTTTAAACAGCTTGGAGAATTCCAGGAAATTATTTCATGGCTTTAGAATCTTCTGATCGGCTAATTGACATCATCTGAGTCAATTGGTGGTGCACCTGTGGATGTATTTCAAGGCCTACCTTCAAACTCAGTGCCTCTTTGCTTGACATTATGGGAAATTCAAAAGAAATCTACTGCACATTCGGACAAAGATCGTACTTTTTGGAGAAATATCCACTGGTCTGATGAAACAAAAAAATATAACTGTTTGGCAATAATGACAATCGTTATTTTTGGAGGAAAATGGGGGATGCTTATAACCCGAAGAACACCATTCCAACCGTGAAGCACGGGGGTGGCAGCATCCTAACCGTGAAGCGCGGGGGTGGCAGCATCATGTTGTGTGGGTGCTTTGCTCTAGGAGGGACTGGTGCACTTCACAAAACAGTTGGCATCATGAGGGAGGAAAATTACGTGGATATACTGAAGCAACATCTCAGGACATCAGTTAAAGCTTGGTCGCAAATTGGTCATCCAAATGGACAATGACCCCAAGCATACTTCCAAAGTTGTGGCACAATTGCTTAAGGACAACAAAGTCAAGGTTTTGGAGTGGCCATCACAAAGCCCTGACCTCAATCCTATAGAACATTTGTGGACAGAACTGAAAAAGCATATGCCAGCAAGGAGGCCTACAAACCTGACTCAGTTACACCAGTTCTGTCAGGAGTATTGGGCCAAATTTCACCTAACTTATTGTGGGAAGCTTGTGGAAGGCTACCCAAAACATTTGGCCCAAGTTAAACAACTTAAAGGCAATGCTACCACATACTAATTGATTGTATGTAAATTTCTGACCCACAGGGAATGTGATGAAAGAAATAAAAGCTTAAATAAATGATTCCTCTACTATTTTTCTAACATTTCACATTCTTAAAATAAAGTGGTGATCCTAACTGACCTAAAGACAGTGAATTTTTACTAGGATTAAATGTCAGGAATTGTGAAAAACTGAGTTTAAATGTATTTGGCTAATGTGTATGTAAACTTCCAACTTCAACTGTAGCTAGTCAATATAGCTACTAGAACTAACACGTTAGGGAACCCGCTACAATCATGCAGTACAGTGTAAATTCAGCAAGCAGTTTAGCAGTTACACCAGTGGGCCCCAGAGGCATTAAATTAATTAAACCAAAACCTTACCTTGACTTAGAAGAGTTCCAGTGTTGGATAGTCATAGCCAAATTCACTGAGGAGGATGGTCCTCCCCTTCCCCCGCTGAGGAGCCACCACTGGTAGGTGTAGTAGGTGTATTTCATTCCTCTGTGTCTAGTCTGTCTCCATACTCATGGTTATGATATTGAGCTTTCCAAACCAACAGTTTATTGTTGCAGATGGTGTGTGTGTGTGTTTCTGTCACGCCTTGGTCATTGTATTTTGTGTTTTTGGTATATGTTTGGGTAGGCCAGGGTGTGACATGGGTTTATATGTTGTGTTTCGTATTGGGGTTTGTATTAATTGGGATTGTGTATGATTAGGGGTGTGTCTAGTTAGGCTTGGCTGCCTGAGGCGATTCTCATTGTAGTCAGGTGATTCTCGTTGTCTCTGATTGAGAACCGTATTTAGACAGCCTGACTTTCGCGTTGTATTTTGTGGGTGTTTGTCCCTGTGTCTGTGTTGTAGTCACCAGATAGGCTGTAATTAGTTTCACGTTTCGTTTGTTGTTTTCTTATATCAGTTATTTAATGTACCGGTTTCATTTATTAAAGTCATGAGTAACCTACACGCTGCATTTCGGTCTGACTCTCTTCTTACAACAGACGAACGTTGTTACAGTTTCTGTGTGTGTGTGTTATTTTATGCCCAGACTACCCTGAGGGCATTGCAGCCCCCCGAAGTGAGTCTGTACTATAAAACCACAGCTTGGGATTGTCATGTCTCACTGATTACAATTGGCCACACCTGCTGTTTACGAAGCATGTGACAAATAACATTTGATTTTATTATATGTAAGATCGCTAATAACATGTATTTTATAAATGCACAATTATTTTCTTCTCCATTCTTTCTTGTGTGCTCATAAAAGAGGTTATATATATATCTATATATATATATTATCTATATATATCTATATCTATATATATATATATATATATATATACACACACAGTGGGGCAAAAAGTATTTAGTCAGCCACCAATTGTGCAAGTTCTCCCACTTAAAAATATGAGAGAGGCCTGTAATTTTCATCATAGGTACACTTCAACTATGACAAACAAAATGAGAAAAAAAAATCCAGAAAATCACATTGTAGGATTTTTAATGAATTTATTTGCAAATTATGGTGGAAAATAAGTATTTGGTCACCTACAAACAAGCAAGATTTCTAATAAGATCACTTATTAGAGGGTCGGTGTTAGTCCATGTAGATCACTTATTAGAGGGTCAGTGTTAGTCCATGTAGATCACTCATTAGAGGGTCAGTGTTAGTCCATGTAGATCACTTATTAGAGGGTCAGTGTTAGTCCATGTAGATCACTTATTAGAGGGTCAGTGTTAGTCCATGTAGATCACTTATTAGAGGGTCAGTGTTAGTCCATGTAGATCACTTATTAGAGGGTCAGTGTTAGTCCATGTAGATCACTCATTAGAGGGTTAGTCCATGTAGATCACTCATTAGAGGGTCAGTGTTAGTCCATGTAGATCACTCATTAGAGGGCTAGTCCATGTAGATCACTCATTAGAGGGCTAGTCCATGTAGATCACTCATTAGAGGGTCAGTGTTAGTCCATGTAGATCACTCATTAGAGGGTCAGTGTTAGTCCATGTAGATCACTTATTGAGGGTCAGTGTTAGTCCATGTAGATCACTTATTAGAGGGTCAGTGTTAGTCCATGTAGATCTTATTAGAGGGTCAGTGTTAGTCCATAGAGGGTCAGTGTTAGTCCATGTAGATCACTTATTAGAGGGTCAGTGTTAGTCCATGTAGATCACTTATTAGAGGGTCAGTGTTAGTCCATGTAGATCACTTATTAGAGGGTCAGTGTTAGTCCATGTAGATCACTTATTAGAGGGTCAGTGTTAGTCCATGTAGATCACTTATTAGAGGGTCAGTGTTAGTCCATGTAGATCACTTATTAGAGGGTCAGTGTTAGTCCATGTAGATCACTCATTAGAGGGTCAGTGTTAGTCCATGTAGATCACTCATTAGAGGGTCAGTGTTAGTCCATGTAGATCACTTATTAGAGGGTCAGTGTTAGTCCATGTAGATCACTCATTAGAGGGTCAGTGTTAGTCCATGTAGATCACTTATTAGAGGGTCAGTGTTAGTCCATGTAGATCACTTATTAGAGGGTCAGTGTTAGTCCATGTAGATCACTTATTAGAGGGTCAGTGTTAGTCCATGTAGATCACTTATTAGAGGGTCAGTGTTAGTCCATGTAGATCACTTATTAGAGGGTCAGTGTTAGTCCATGTAGATCACTCATTAGAGGGTCAGTGTTAGTCCATGTAGATCACTTATTAGAGGGTCAGTGTTAGTCCATGTAGATCACTCATTAGAGGGGTCATGTAGATCACTCATTAGAGGGTCCATAGATAGATCACTCATTAGAGGGTCAGTGTTAGTCCATGTAGATCAGGGTCTGTTAGTCCTCTCTTATCTCTCTCTCTCTCTCTCTCTCTCTCTCTCTCTCTCTCTCTCTCTCTCTCTCTCTCTCTCTCTCTCTCTCTCTCTCTCTCTCTCTCTCTCTCTCTCTCTCTCTCTCTCTCTCTGTCTCTCTCTCTCTCTGTCTCTCTCTCTGTCTCTCTGTCTCTGTCTCTGTCTCTCTCTGTCTCTGTCTCTGTCTCTGTCTCTGTCTCTGTGTCTCTGTCTCTGTCTCTGTCTCTGTCTCTGTCTCTGTCTCTGTCTCTGTCTCAATTCAATTCAAGGGGCTTTATTGGCATGGGAAACATTGCCAAAGCCAGTGAGGTAGATAATATACAAAAGTGAAATAAACAATAAAAATTAACAGTAAACATTACACATACAGAAGTTTCAAAACAATAAAGACATTACAAATGTCATACTATATATATATATACAGTGTTGTAACAATGAACAAATAGTTAAAGTACACAAGGGAAAATAAATAAGCATAAATATGGGTGTTTGTTCTTCACTGGTTGCCCTTTTCTTGTGGCAACAGGTCACACATCTTGCTGCTGTGATGGCACACTGTGGAATTTCACCCAGTAGATATGGGAGTTTATCAAAATTAGATTTTTTTTCTAATTCTTTGTGGATCTGTGTAATCTGAGGGAAATATGTGTCTCTAATATGATCATACATTGGGCAGGAGGTTGGGAAGTGCAGCTCAGTTTCCACCTCATTTTGTGGGCAGTGTGCACATAGCCTGTCTTCTCTTGAGAGCCATGTCTGCCTACGGCGGCCTTTCTGAATAACAGGCTATGCTAACTGAGTCTGTACACAGTCACATTTACATTACATTTAAGTCATTTAGCAGACGCTCTTATCCAGAGCTACTTACAAATTGGTGCGTTCACCTTATGACATCCAGTGGAGCAGCCACTTTACAATAGTGCATCAAAATCTTTTATGGGGGGGGTGAGAAGGATTACTTTATCTTATCCAGTCACAGTGGTCAGGTATTCTGCCACTGTGTACTCTCTGTTTAGGGCCAAATAGCATTCCAGTTCGCTCAATTGTTTTGGTAAATGCTTTCCAATGTGTAAAGTAATTCTCTTTTGTTTTTTAATGATTTGGTTGGGTCTAATTCTGTTGCTGTTGTTGTCCTGGGGCTAGGTGGGGTCTATTTGTGATTGTGAACAGAGCCCCAGGACCAGGTTGCTTGGGGGGTCTCTTCTCCATCTCTCTGTAGGTGATAGCTTTGTTATGGAAGGTTTGGGAATGGCTTCCTTTTAGGTGGTTGTATAATGTAACGGCTCTTTTCTGGATTTGGATAATTACCAGGTATCGGCCTAATTCTGCTCTGCAACCATTATTTGGTGTTTTACTTTGTACACAGAGGATGTTTTTGCAAAATTTATGTTTGTTCCATTTTGTGAATTCTTGGTTGGTGAGTGGATCCCAGATCTCACAATCGTAAAGGGATATGGGTTCCATAACTGATTCAGGTATTCTAAGCCAGATCCTAATTGGGATGTCGAATTGTATGTTATTTTTGTTGGCGTAGAAGGCCCTTCTTACCTTGTCTATCAGATCGTTCACCGCCTTGTGGAAGTTACCTGTGGCGCTGATGTTTAGGCCGAGGTAGGTATAGTTTTTTTGTGTGCTCTAGGGCAGTGGTTCCCAAACTTGTTATAGTCCCGTACCCCTTCAAACATTCAACCTCCAGCTGCGTACCCCCCTCTAGCACCAGGGTCAGCTGTACCCCCTCTAGCACCAGGGTCAGCGCACTCTCAAATGTTGTTTTTTGCCATCATTGTAAGCCTGCCACACACACTATACGATACATTTATTGAAAATAAGAATGAGTGTGAGTTTTTGTCACAACCCGGCTCATGGGAAGAGACAAAGAGTTCTTATTGGACCAGGGCACAAATAATAAGATAATAGTAATAATGTTGCTCTTTATTTAGCCATCTTACATATAAAACTTAATTTGTTCATCGTAAATTGTGAATAACTCACCACAGGTTAATGAGAAGGGTGTGCTTGAAAGGATGCACATAACTCTGCAATGTTGGGTTGTATTGGAGAGAATCTCAGTCTTAAATAATTTTCCCACACAGTCTGTGCCTGTATTTAGTTTTCATGCTTGTGAGGGCCGAGAATCCACTCATAGAGACGTGGTTGCAAAGGGCATCAGTGTCTTAACAGCACAATTTGCCAAGGCATGATTTTTTATTTATTTAACTAGGCAAGTAAGTTAAGAACAAATACTTATTTACAATGATGGCCTAGGAACAGTGGGTTAACTACAATTTTCAGGGGCAGAGCAACATATTTGTACCTTGTCAGCCCACGGATTCGATCTAGCAACCTTTCGGTTACTGGCCCAACGTTCTAACCACTATGCTACCTGCCGATACTCTGAGTGCAGCCCTATCCAGAAATCTGGCAGGGGCTTCAGATTAAATTCAATTTTCACAGAACCGCTTGTTGCAATTTCGACGAGGCTCTCTTGTTCAGATACAAGTAAGTGGACCGGAGGCAGGGCATGAAAGGGATAATGACTCCAATTGTTTGTGTCGTCCTTTTCAGGAAAGTACCTGCGTAACTGCGCACCCACCTCACTCTCGTTGGATGCTGCAGTGTACCCAAGAGCCTCTCGGTGGATGCTGCAGTGTACCCAAGAGCCTCTCGGTGGATGCTGCAATGTACCCAAGAGCCTCTCGTTGGATGCTGCAGTGTACCCAAGAGCCTCTCGGTGGATGCTGCAGTGTACCCAAGAGCCTTTCGGTGGATGCTGCAATGTACCCAAGAGCCTCTCGTTGGATGCTGCAGTGTACCCAAGAGCTTCTCGGTGGATGCTGCAGTGTACCCAAGAGCCTCTCGGTGGATACTGCAATGTACCCAAGAGCCTCTCGGTGGATGCTGCAATGTACCCAAGAGCCTCTCGTTGGATACTGCAATGTACCCAAGAGCCTCTCGGTGGATGCTGCAGTGTACCCAAGAGCCTCTCGGTGGATGCTGCAGTGTACCCAAGAGCCTCTCGTTGGATGCTGCAATGTACCCAAGAGCCTCTCGGTGGATGCTGCAGTGTACCCAAGAGACTCTCTGTGGATGCTGCAGTGTACCCAAGAGCCTCTCGGTGGATGCTGCAGTGTACCCAAGAGCCTCTCGGTGAATGCTGCAGTGTACCCAAGAGACTCTCTGTGGATGCTGCAGTGTACCCAAGAGGCTCTCGGTCAATGCTGCAGTGTACCCAAGAGCCTCTCGGTGGATGCTGCAGTGTACCCAAGAGCCTCTCGTTCGATGCTGCAGTGTACCCAAGATACTCTCTGTGGATGCTGCAGTGTACCCAAGAGCCTCTCGGTCGATGCTGCAGTGTACCCAAGAGACTCTCGGTCGATGCTGCAGTGTACCCAAGAGCCTCTCGGTCGATGCTGCAGTGTACCCATGAGCCTCTCGGTCGATGCTGCAGTGTACCCAAGAGGCTCTCGGTCGATGCTGCAGTGTACCCAAGAGCCTCTCGGTCGATGCTGCAGTGTACCCAAGAGCCTCTCGGTCGATGCTGCAGTGTACCCATGAGCCTCTTGGTCGATGCTGCAGTGTACCCAAGAGCCTCTCGGTCGATGCTGCAGTGTACCCAAGAGCCTCTCGGTCGATGCTGCAGTGTACCCAAGAGACTCTCTGTCGATGCTGCAGTGTACCCAAGAGCCTCTCGGTCGATGCTGCAGTGTACCCAAGAGCCTCTTGGTCGATGCTGCAGTGTACCCAAGAGCCTCTCGGTGGATACTGCAATGTACCCAAGAGACTCTCTGTGGATGCTGCAGTGTACCCAAGAGCCTCTTGGTCGATGCTGCAGTGTACCCATGAGCCGCCTCTCGGTCGATGCTGCAGTGTACCCAAGAGCCTCTCGGTCGATGCTGCAGTGTACCCAAGAGCCTCTCTGTCGATGCTGCAGTGTACCCAAGAGCCTCTCGGTCGATGCTGCAGTGTACCCAAGAGCCTCTCTGTCGATGCTGCAGTGTACCCAAATGTTTTCGGGAGCAACTACTTGCACACGCATTACCACTCCACTATGTCTCCCTGTCATGGCTTTTGCTCCATCATTACAGATACCAACACATCTTGATTACCAAAGTCCATTTTATGTCACAAAGCTGTCTAGTACTTTAAAAAAATCCTGTCCTGGTTTCCAGTGGTTTGTATAATTCACTGGCTTGTATGCAAAGCAGTAATTGTTTCAAAACATCTCCTGCCATGTCACTGATGCGTTGTGAAACAGTGTTGTTTGATGAAGGAATTGTCTGTATATATTTTTGGGGCCTTCCCATCCCAGCATTGTCCCAATAAATGGACTGATTGAAAATGTGAAGAATTTAAGACAAAAAAAAATGTAAAATGGGAATCACATTTCCATTTGGAGTACTCCCGACGCATTGTGCGTACCCCAGTTTGGGAATTCCTGCTCTAGGGAAATGGTGTCTAGATGAAATTTGTATTTGTGGTCCTGGCAACGGGACCTTTTTGGAACACCGTTATTTTGGTCTTACTGAGATTTACGGTCAGGGCCCAGGTCTGACAGAATCTATGCAGAATATCTAGGTGCTGCTGTAGGCCCTCCTTGGCTGGGGACAGAAGCACCAGTTCATCAGTAGACATTTGACTTCAGATTCTAGTAGAGTTTGAGGCCGGGTGCTGCAGACTGTCCTAGTGCCCTCAAGCCAACTTGTTGACATATACTGTAGGTTTAAGATGGTAGGGCTCAAGCTGCACACTTGTTGACATATCCTGTAGGTTTAAGATGGTAGGGCTCAAGCTGCACACTTGTTGACATATCCTGTAGGTTTAAGATGGTAGGGCTCAAGCTGCACACTTGTTGACATATCCTGTAGGTTTAAGATGGTAGGGCTCAAGCTGCACACTTGTTGACATATCCTGTAGGTTTAAGATGGTAGGGCTCAAGCTGCACACTTGTTGACATATCCTGTAGGTTTAAGATGGTAGGGCTCAAGCTGCACACTTGTTGTTTGTGGGTTATTATCATATCGTATGTTTTCCCCATCACCACTTTCCATCAGTTTGTATAGCAGACCCTCAGGCCAAATTGAGTCAAAAACTTTTTTGAAATCAACAAAGCATGAGAAGACCTAGCCCTTTGTTTTGGTTTGTTTGTATGTCAATTAGGGTATGCAGCGTGAATACGTAGTCTGTTGTACAGTAATTTGGTAGACAATTTGACCTTTGCTCAGTACATTGTTTCCCCTGAGGAAACATACAAGTCTGCTATTAATCATAATGCAGAGGATTTTGCAAGGTTGCTGTTGACGCATATTCCATGGTAGTTATTGGGGTCAAATTCGTCTCCACTTTTGTAGACTGGGGTGATATATCATTGGGTCCAAATGTTGGGGAAGATGCCAGAGTTGAGGATAAT
The DNA here is from genome assembly GCF_021184085.1 of Oncorhynchus gorbuscha. Taxonomy (NCBI): domain Eukaryota; kingdom Metazoa; phylum Chordata; class Actinopteri; order Salmoniformes; family Salmonidae; genus Oncorhynchus; species Oncorhynchus gorbuscha. The sequence continues at coordinate 10,557,577 of NC_060175.1, forward strand.
GTTCAAGAGTTTAACTATAGCCAATTGGAATGTCTTATCTGTATATTTTATTTAATTGAGGATACCATCAACCCCACAGTCCTTTTTGGGTTGGAGGGTTTTTATTTTGTCCTGTAGTTCAATTCAATGTAATTGGAGAATCCAGTGGGTTCTGGTAGTCTTCAATAGCTGATTCTAAGATTTATAATTAATCATGTTTCTGTTTTTGCCGTTTGTTCTTTGTTATAGATGGATTCTATAGATTCTATGGATTCTATGGATTCTATAGATTCTATGGATTCTATGGATTCTATGGATTCTATGGATTCTATGGATTCTATGGATTCTATAGATTCTATGGATTCTATGGATTCTATGGATTCTATGGATTCTATGGATTCTATAGATTCTATGGATTCTATGGATTCTATGGATTCTATAGATTCTATGGATTCTATGGATTCTATGGATTCTATAGATTCTATGGATTCTATGGATTCTATAGATTCTATGGATTCTATGGATTCTATAGATCCTATCGATTCTATAGATTCTATGGATTCTTCATTTACATTGAGCTGATTTCTGACGTGCTGTTCCTTCTTTTTCCATAGTGTGCTTCTGTATTGTTTTAGTGAAGGCGTAGACTCAGGTTTTCTGGGTCTCTATGTTTTTTGATTGGATAGGTTTCTCAATTTATTTCTTAGGTTTTTGCATTTGTCATTGTTTTCAATTTTCTTAGGTTGTCTGCTTGACATTTTCTAGATTTGATTGGGAAGCTGAAAGTTTAAATATACTATTAAGGCATTCTACTGACAAGTTATACCTTTATTACAATGAAACGTTTTTTTCCATGAAGTTGTCTTAAAACGATTGAATTTATTGTTGCCTTATAGTGTTTGTTGCCTTATAGCATTTCTTAATATTGTTCAGTTCCTTTGGATTTGATGCCTCTCTCTTGTTTGTTTGAGGTTAACCTCTAGCGTCGAGCAATCCCGTATCCGGGAGCGTAATTATAGCCTCAAGCTCATTACCATAACGCAACGTTAACTATTAATGAAAATTGCAAATGAAATGAAAGAAATATATTCACTCACAAGCTTCGCCTTTTGTTAACAACACTGTCATCTCAGATTTTCAAAATATGCTTTTCAACCATAGCTACACAAGCATTTGTGTAAGAGTATTGATAGCTAGCATAGCATTAAGCCTAGCATTCAGCAGGCAACATTTTCACAAAAACAAGAAAATAATTAAAATAAAATAATTTACCTTTGAAGAACTTCGGATGTTTTCAATGAGGAGACCCTCAGTTAGATAGCAAATGTTCAGTTTTTCCAAAAAGATTACTTGTGTAGGAGAAATCGCTCCGTTTTGTTCATCACGTTTGGCTAAGAAAAAATCTGAAAATGCAGTCTCTATCTACAACGCCAAACTTTTTACCAAATTAACTCCATAATATCGACAGAAACATGGCAAACGTTGTTTAGAATCAATCCTCAAGGTGTTTTTCACATATCTATTCGATGATAAATCATTGGTGGCAGCTGTGTTTCTCCTCGAAGCAAACGAAAAATACACGCAGCTGGAGATTCCGCAATAACCACCTGGTAGATGTAGTCTCTTAAGGTCAATCTTCCAATGATTTGCCTACAAATGCGTCACAATGCTGTCGACACCTTGGGGAAACGACAGAAAGTCTAAGCTCATTCGTGACCCATACACAGCCATATAAGGAGACATTGAAACACAGCGCATTCAAAATCTGGGGCACTTCCTGTATGAAATGTCATCTTGGTTTCGCCTGTTGCATTAGTTCTGTGGCACTCACAGACAATATCTTTGCAGTTTTGGAAACGTCAGAGTGTTTTCTTTCCAAAGCTGTCAATTATATGCATAGTCGAGCATCTTTTTGTGACAAAATATCTTGTTTAAATATGACCTATGCATTTCCTGACCTACTGCTGAAATAAACCTGAATAAGAGCAGCATCACTATTCCTGTTATCTTGTAGTCATGACTCATGGGATCTTTAAACCTGAATAAGAGCAGCATCACTATTCCTGTTCTGTAGTATTAGTGTAGTAGCATTGGTAATGTGGTAGTGGGATATACCACAATGACTGAAGCTAGACAACTAGCCCAGCTAGACATTAGATTCGATGACAGCAGAAAAATATTCTCTCTTTTTCTCTCTCTCTCTGTCCTTTCTCTCACTCGCTCTTTCTCTTTTTCTCGTGCCTGCTGTATTTAGCCTAACAAACACGTTATTCTCTCCTAGGACCTAGGTAGGTACAACTGTGGCAGACTATATAAGTGCTGAGAATAATCCAGCCCTCTGATTCACAGTAGAACCAATTAAGTAAACAGTAGATGGGTATCTCTCCATGGCCCACGTTTCCCGTGCTGTAAATATATGACTGACTGGACTGATGGAGAAGATGATTCGATTCCTATGTATTCAGTTAGGTCTGTTAGCAAGCCTGTCTTTGATTGCTGAATCCCTCTGTTGGCTAGGAAAATGTAAGGTTTTAGCAGATGTTATTGCTGGTGTAGCAAAATGCTTGTTTTCCTAGCTCCAACAGTGCAGTAATATCTAACCATACACAACAATACACACACATTTAAAAGTAAAAGAATGGAATTGAGAAATGTATAAATATTAGGACGAGCAATGTCTGAGTATTTACAGCACCAGCCAAAAGTTTGGGCATACCTACTCATTCAAGGGTTTTTCTTTATTTTTTACTATTTTCTACATTGTAAAATAATAGTGAAGACATCAAAACGATGAAATAACACATCCTCTATACACTTCCTGATGAACTCAGTCACCGTGTCAGTGTATGCGTCTATATTATTCTCAGAGGCTACCCGGAACATATCCCAGTCCGCTTGATCAAAACAATCTTGAAGCGTGGATTCCGATTGGTCAGACCAGTGTTAAACAGAACTTAGTATGGGTACTTCCTGTTGTAGTTTCCGCCTATAGGAAAGGAGGAGCAGAATGTAGTCTTTATCTGATTTGCCGAAGGGAAAGCGGGAGGAGGGACTTGTAGCCATCCCGGAAAGGAGAGTAACAGTGGTTGAGAGTTTTTGAAGCGTGAGTACTACAGGCAATGTGTTGATAGAACTTTGGTAGCAGGTTTCCTCAGATTTGCTTTCTTTGTTAAAGTCTCCAGCTACTATACTGTAAATGCGGCCTTTGTGCTTCTGTGTGTGCGTTTGTGCCTTTGTGCTTCTGTGTGTGTGTTTGTGCCTTTGTGTGTGTGTGTGTGTGTGTGTGTGTGTGTGTGTGTGTGTGTGTGTGTGTGTGTGTGTGTGTGTGTGTGTGTGTGTGTGTGTGTGTGTGTGTGTGTGTGTGTGAGCCCTGTCTGCTGTGTTCAGCAGTGTTGTTGTAAACAGTGAGGGCTACATACAGGCCAGGGCCTTAGAGACAGGAACCTGGGGACCATTACCACTGGCTTAGAACTACAGTCTTCAGTCTACAGTGCTACGGACATCTACCCAAGACCTTTAGTCCCAGAGCTGTAGTCACCAGTCCACTGGGATGCCGAGACCTCCACTCCCATGTTCACTGGGCCTTACGATCCTGACCCAATGTTACTCTATTTTTACAAGGCTACCCAAACGTCCACTGCAGACCTAAATACTTACTTTGAATGTAGTGCAGAAGTAATTTAGATTTTTTGAAATATTATTTCAATCCTGGTCTGACACTTAGACTTCTAGACCCAGAGTTACGGTCCCTTGTGGACTGGTGTTACTACACTATTGCTCTAATAGCCCCCCGGAGAGTGAACAGTACTCAGAATAAAGAGTGTGCATTTATGGTGTGTGTATAGGGATGGCAGAGTAGCCTAGTGGTTAGAGCGTTGGGCTAGTAACCGGAAGGGTCCGGAAGGGTTAACTGCCCGAACATTCCCAATCAGAGACAACGATAAGCACCTGACTCTAATTGAGAATCGCCTCAGGCAGCCAAGCCTATACCACACCCCTAATCAGCCGCGATCCCAAATAATACAAACCCCAATACGAAACACAACATATAAACCCATATCACACCCTGGCCTACCCAAACATATAACAAAAACACAAAATACAATGACCAAGGCGTGACAATGACATTCTAAACCAGGGCTCTCCATCCCTGTTTCCTGGAGAGCTACCATCCTGTAGGTTTTCACTCCAACTCTAATCTAGCCCACCTGATTGTAATCATTAGCTGTTTGATAAGCTGAACCAGGTTAGTTACAACTGGGGTTGGAGCAAAAAACCTACAGGAGGTTAGGTCTCCAGGAACAGGGTTGTACACCCCTGTTTTAAACGATTCTGTGCTTCCAACTTGGGAAGTTTGGGGATGGACCCTTTGCCTGTTTTAGCATGACAATGCCGCCATGCACAAAGCGAGATCCAGCAGGTGTCCACATATGTTTGGTCATGTAGTGTATTTTACCTGCATTTTATTGATTTCTCTAGTCCCAGAACACAATAAGTTGAATCTTTTAACTGTGTTGTGTTTTTTTTTAGACAGAACTTCTGTAATCTCAAGTGCCTGACTCATAGCTACTGCTAGTGGTTGACTAGCTGGTGTTGAACGATACCAAGAACAAACATATCTTACTTTGCTGCTATTTGTCCACGGAGGAAAATAAAAAATGAACACCAGCAACAGCAAAAAACAATAGTTTTCTGTCTGTGTTGTAGCTGTTCTCAGGTGGCAGAGTGGAGTGGTAGGCTAGCGTTAAGACAGATGTCCACAGCCACTCGTGTGTGTGTTTGTGTGTGTGTGTGTGTGTGTGTGTGTGTGTGTGTGTGTGTGTGTGTGTGTGTGTGTGTGTGTGTGTGTGTGTGTGTGTGTGTGTGTGTGTGTGTGTGTGTGTGTGTGTGTGTGTGTGTGTGTGTGCGCGCAGCCACACATCAGCAGGTCCAATGACAGTGCCTGTCAGACATGGACAATAAAGATCTCTGTCGGTTGGATTTATAGACAGAGGTTTTTCTCCTCTCAGGGAGGGTGAAGCTTAGGACCTGTCAGCCTGACTAACAGCCTGCTGTAAACCCTCATGTATAGGCTACTACACCTTACTGCATCCGGCTGCAGAGGTAATATTGACACCCTCATGCATCTGGCTACAGTGGTAATATTGACACCCTCCTGCATCTGGCTGCAGCATGACACCCTCCTGCATCTGACATTCTAGACAATTCTGTCCAGTGGTAATCAATTTTTTGGCTACTAAATGACTTAAATTAAATGTAAATGGAATGCCCTTTTGTGTTCCAGCATGACAATGACACCCTGTGCATCTGGCTGCAGTGGTCTATACACCCTCATGCATCTGGCTGCCCCATCAAACCACCTGCATCTGGGATGTAATATTGACACCCTCCTGCATCTGGCTGCAGTGGCCAAGCCCGACCTCATCCGGCTGCATAATGCTCTTGCATCTGGCTGCAGTGGTAAAATTGACAAGCATCTGGCTGCAGTGGTAATATTCCAACATCTGGCTGCAGTGGAAAGACTTCCTCATGCATCTGGCTGCAGTGGTTGTTATAGCACCCTCATGCATCTGGCTGCAGTGGTAATATTACACCCTCATGCATTTTGGAATGAGATGCATCTGACTGAGATGTTTTGGTCATGTAGTGTATTTCTGTTGAGACTGGGCTGTCAGTGTTGATGGTTTATTTCAAGCCCTTTTGATGTCCTCCCTGGATCCATCCTCATCTATGAGTGTCCCCGATACTTTCCTGGACACTAATGTCATCATAGTGAGAGTCATGACTCCTTGATTTATCTCTATGGTCGTAATGCTGTCGGGACCATTTATCCTGAATCTGCTCTCTGTCAAAAGACTCTGCATAGCCACGCTGTATTGGACATGTCTCTCCTCTCCTCCCCTATGCATTTCTAATGAACCTTGAGGGAAATTACAGTGCAACACACACACACACACACACACGGGGGATTTGTGTGATGTAACAAAGGGGATCCAGCTAGGGGGAATGATATGCTATCTGATTAAAATGTTAACTGATTAGTATGTTAACTAAATGATATGCTAACTGATTAATATGTTAACTAAATTATATGCTAACTGATTAATATGTTAACTAAATGATATGCTAATTGATTAATATGTTAACTAAATGATATGCTAACTGATTAATATGTTAACTAAATGATATGCTAACTGATTAAAATGTTAACTAAATGATATGCTAACTGATTAAAATGTTAACTAAATGATATGCTAACTGATTAGTATGTTAACTAAATGATATGCTAACTGATTAATATGTTAACTAAATGATATGCTAACTGATTCAAATGTTAAGTGAATGATATGCTAACTGAATGATATGCTAACTGAATGATATGCTCACTGAATGATATGCTAACTAAAGAATATGCTAACTGAATGATATGCTAACAGATTAAAATGTTAAGTGAATGATATGCTAACTGAATGATATGCTAACTGATTAAAATGTTAAGTGAATGATATGCTAACTGAATGATATGCTCACTGAATGATATGCTAACTGAATGATATGCTAACTGAATGATATGCTCACTGAATGATATGCTAACTGATTAAAATGTTAAGTGAATGATATGCTAACTGAATGATATGCTAACTGAATGATATGCTCACTGAATGATATGCTAACTGATTAAAATGTTAAGTGAATGATATGCTAACTGATTAAAATGTTAAGTGAATGATATGCTAACTGATTAAAATGTTAAGTGAATGATATGCTAACTGATTAAAATGTTAAGTGAATGATATGCTAACTGAATGATATGCTAACTGAATGATATGCTAACTGAATGATATGCTCACTGAATGATATGCTAACTGATTAAAATGTTAAGTGAATGATATGCTAACTGAATTATATGCTAACTGATTAAAATGTTACGTGAATGATATGCTAACTGAATGATATGCTAACTGAATGATATGCTAACTGAATGATATGCTAACTGAATGATATGCTAACTGATTAAAATGTTAAGTGAATGATATGCTAACTGAATGATATGCTAACTGAATGATATGCTAACGGATTAAAATGTTAAGTGAATGATATGCTAACTGAATGATATGCTAACTGAATGATATGCTAACTGAATGATATGCTAACTGAATGATATGCTAACTGATTAAAATGTTAAGTGAATGATATGCTAACTGAATGATATGCTAACTGAATGATATGCTAACTGATTAAAATGTTAAGTGAATGATATGCTAACTGAATGATATGCTAACTGAATGATATGCTAACTGAATGATATGCTAACTGATTAAAATGTTAAGTGAATGATATGCTAACTGATTAAAATGTTAAGTGAATGATATGCTAACTGAATGATATGTTAACTAAATGATATGCTAACTGATTAATATGTTAACTGAATGATATGCTAACTGATTAAAATGTTAAGTGAATGATATGCTAACTGATTAATATGTTAACTGAATGATATGCTAACTGATTAAAATGTTAAGTGAATGATATGCTAACTGAATGATATGCTAACTGATTAATATGTTAACTAAATGATATGTTAACTAAATGATATGCTAACTGATTAATATGTTAACTGAATGATATGCTAACTGATTAAAATGTTAAGTGAATGATATGCTAACTGATTAAAATGTTAAGTGAATGATATGCTAACTGAATGATATGCTAACTGAATGATATGCTAACTGAATGATATGCTAACTGATTAAAATGTTAAGTGAATGATATGCTAACTGAATGATATGCTAACTGAATGATATGCTAACTGAATGATATGCTAACTGATTAAAATGTTAAGTGAATGATATGCTAACTGATTAATATGTTAACTAAATGATATGTTAACTAAATGATATGCTAACTGATTAATATGTTAACTGAATGATATGCTAACTGATTAAAATGTTAAGTGAATGATATGCTAACTGATTAAAATGTTAAGTGAATGATATGCTAACTGAATGATATGCTAACTGAATGATATGCTAACTGAATGATATGCTAACTGATTAAAATGTTAAGTGAATGATATGCTAACTGATTAAAATGTTAAGTGAATGATATGCTAACTGAATGATATGCTAACTGATTAAAATGTTAAGTGAATGATATGCTAACTGAATGATATGCTAACTGATTAAAATGTTAAGTGAATGATATGCTAACTGAATGATATGTTAACTGAATGATATGCTAACTGATTAAAATGTTAAGTGAATGATATGCTAACTGATTAAAATGTTAAGTGAATGATATGCTAACTGAATGATATGCTAACTGAATGATATGCTAACTGAATGATATGCTAACTGATTAAAATGTTAAGTGAATGATATGCTAACTGATTAAAATGTTAAGTGAATGATATGCTAACTGAATGATATGCTAACTGATTAAAATGTTAAGTGAATGATATGCTAACTGAATGATATGCTAACTGATTAAAATGTTAAGTGAATGATATGCTAACTGAATGATATGCTAACTGAATGATATGCTAACAGATTAATATGTTAGTTGTATTCATTAGGTATTGTATAGTTGTATTCATTAGGTATAGTGTAGTTGTAGTCATTAGGTGAAGTGTAGTTGTAGTCATTAGGTGTTGTCTAGTTGTAGTCATTAGGTCTAGTCTAGTTACAGTTATATGGTATAGTGTAGTTGTAGTCATTAGGTATAGTGTAGTTGTATTCATTAGGTCTAGTCTAGTTACAGTCATATGGTATAGTCTAGTTGTATTCATTAGGTATAGTCTAGTTGTGTTCATTAGGTATAGTGTAGTTGTAGTCATTAGGTATAGTCTAGTTGTAGTCATTAGGTATAGTGTAGTTGTAGTCATTAGGTATAGTGTAGTTGTAGTCATTAGGTGTAGTGTAGTTGTATTCATTAGGTGTAGTTGTACAACATACGTACCTAATGGAGGATGAAAACAGGACCAGTACAATCCCAGTGTTGCAGCACCTTCAATATCTCCACTTCATGCAGCTATGCATATACTGATAGCACAAAACATTAGGAACACCTGCTTTTTCCATGGCAATCTATATTGACCAGGTGAATCGAGGTGAAAGCTATGAGCCCTTCAGTGAAGATGAAGGGGAGGAGACAAGTTAAAGAAGGATTGTTAAGCCTTGAGACAGTTGAGACATGGATTGTGTATGTGTGCCATTCAGAGGGTGAATAGGCGCACCCTCTTGATTACTCACTACTCACTACAACCTACTGAGGCCCTACTGGGCTGGGTTTATGCACTACCACCTACTGAGGTCCCTACTGGGCTTGGTTTATGCACTACCACCTACTGAGGTCCCTACTGGGCTGGGTTTATGCACTACAACCTACTGAGGTCCCTACTGGGCTGGGTTTATGCACTACCACCTACTGAGGTCCCTACTGGGCTGGGTTTATGCACTACCACCTACTGAGGTCCCTACTGGGCTGGGTTTATGCACTACCACCTACTGAGGTCCCTACTGGGCTGGGTTTATGCACTACCACCTACTGACGTCCCTACTGGGCTGGGTTTATGCACTACAATATACTGAGGTCCCTACTGGGCTGGGTTTATGCACTACCACCTACTGAGGTCCCTACTGGGCTGGGGTTATGCACTACAATATACTGAGGTCCCTACTGGGCTGGGTTTTTACCTACTGAGGTCCCTACTGCACTACCACCTACTGAGGTCCCTACTGGGCTGGGTTTATGCACTACCACCTACTGAGGCCCTACTGGGCTTGATTTACTCACTACAATCTACTGAGGTCCCTACTGGGCTTGATTTACTCACTACAATCTACTGAGGCCCCTACTGGGGCAACATGTGAGCATTATCTTTTAATCTCCCTTATTATTTTTGTGTTAATGTGTGTATGTTGAAAGTCTTTGGTTTTGTCAGCCAATGTTGACCATGGTCTTAAATGTTGACACATCAACTGTACAGCATAACTGTACAGCATAAACCCAGCCCAGTAGGGGCCTCAGTAGGTTGTAGTGAGTAAATCAAGCCCAGTAGGGCCTCAGTAGGTGGTAGTGGAAATGGATCCTCTCTGCCTCGTCCAATAGCCGTAAAGCATTTGTCCTTTTCTCCCCTATTTATTTAACAAAGGAGGATATTTAACAGGCACCTCCAGGCCTTGTTGTTGAAGGGCCTGTCCCTGTGTGCCTATTGTAATGTATTGACGCGCGCTCACGCACACGCCTATTGTCACAAAGACTGACTGTCAGCTCTCAGGCAATCTCCCCTCTCTGATTACTACTGAGGGTTAGAAGAGAAACCAATAAATAGTGAATATGGGAGACTTCTTCACCGCATATTGTTCACTCTAATCAATTCAAGCTTTTCTGCTGAAGGAACGATTCTGCTGTGTCTGTCAGTTACTCAAGAGGATTCTGGAACACTTTTAAAATAACCAATATCATTCATTCCAGTTGTTTCTACCCTTCTGCTCTGAGGTTGCCCTGCAGCAACGCTGATAGAAAACATTCACGATGTCTGTCTTTGTATGGCGTGATTCAATCAAACTGAATGTGCGGATGTTATTCAATTCACTTACAAGCGCCAATATTCAAGCAGAGATAAAATGGTAGAATCCGAGCGCGTAATGTCGTGATTCATAATGGTTCATATATTTCCGTCAACAGTGCAGTATCCTGATGATTGCTATCTCATGTTAGTTCTTTACCACATCATCAGGGTAGACAGGCTGCTGCTTGCATTCTTAGTAAGTCCCTCCTGTGTGTGTGTGTTTATTTGTGTATGTTTGTGTGTGCTTGTATGTGTTTGTGTGTGTTTGTATGTGTTTGTGTGTGTTTGTGTGCGCACGGCCACATCTGTGTGTGTATGCATGTGTGTGTGTGTGTGTGTACGCTTGTGTGCGTGCATGCGTTCATGCATCAGTGCGTGTGCTCTCCTCCAGCGGGTGTACCGTGGTGCTTAAGGACACTATGCTAGGCTAGCTCTGGCCTCTGCTGCCCTACAGCTGTGTTGTCATGCATGGATAACACTGGGCTGTTTCCCCATTCTACATGCTGCTGTCCACAATTATTCAGTCCACTGACACTCACACATGGAGACACTCTGTTCAAATGTAGCTCCAGAGGAACCAAGTGAAGCCCTCTTGTTCTCTGTACCTCTTTACTTACATCAGGGCTTCATAAACCATACGCACTACATAAGCAGTAGCCTACCAACAGGAAGCACTTCAAGTAAAGCGTTACGTCTTCTTCCTCCTCCTCCATTTCCTGTGTTGTGTTCATCTTCCCAGTCATCTGCTCCACCCATTGAACTAATCTAACACTAGCTAGCTTTCCTGGATCTGCACTCACTCCCTTCCTTCCTTCCTTCCTTCCTTCCTTCCTTCCTTCCTTCCTTCCTTCCTTCCTTCCTTCCTTCCTTCCTTCCTTCCTTCCTTCCTTCCTTCCTTCCTTCCTTCCTTCCTTCCTTCCTCGCTCCCTCCCTTCCTCGCTCCCTCCCTCCCTCCCTCCCTTCCTCGCTCCCTGTCCCTTCTTTCCCCCCGTCTGGTGTTATTTTACTTAACTGCTTGCCTTCACACGAAGGTGTCAGCTTGGCTGGGTTTCCTCTGCTTCTTCCTCAACAGACATGTCACAACTGAAATGTCATCCATTGTGTGACGTAACAGAGCCACAGTCTGGGCTTAATGTGGAATGGGAGGGCGAGGGCAGGCGAGGACATGAGTACCATGATCAACTACGGTTGATATTTTGGTGAATTACCCCGGCTGTATCCTTTTGTTTACACAAAACCACAGTTCATACGATGAACCACTTTGGGAGTAAGTGTTTAAATGAATTTCCTTCATGTGCTCTACTTTCCTGATCATTTTGTTGATGTATCTATTATTTCTACCCCAGAATAGCATCCAATCTAATCCAACTCATCAAATGCATTAGCTAACTCTGTCCCTTCTAGAGGGAGGAAGGTGGGACGGAAAGCTGTGGTTCCAGCTAAATCTGGGTCATCCTATCAAACCCGTAGCAAATCCTAGTAGGCATCTTTATCTTTGTGTGGGTGAAATAATAATTGCCATATTGTGTTTGTCCCAGCAGCATCTGCATAATAGCCATAATTCAGTGCAGACTACGAGTGTCTGAAGCTTCAGGGCTAATGATAGTGCAGTGGGGGTAACAGAGCTCTGAATAATGCTTTACCCCAGAACCAATATGCAGTTTAACACTGAATTGGCAAATATGCAGCTCCCATTTGAGGTTTATGCGTGAAATGTTACCCTTGTTGACTATCACGTCTTCACCATCACCACATCATGTAGTTTAAAGTTGTGGTGCTCCACCATCACATAGCCTTGCTAGCATTCTCAGAGTGTGTAAGCTAATGGCTCAATCTCAATTAGTCTTTCTGTGATCCTTTCAATCTTATCTCCTTGCCTACTTAATCGTATTGGACGAGAGGTCCAAGGTCCCTTCCTACGGACTACCTCCTTCTGATCGTATTGGACGAGAGGTCCAAGGTCCACCCCTACGGACTTCCTCCTTCTTATTGTATTGGACGAGAGGTCCAAGGTCCCTCCCTACGGACGACCTCCTTCTGATCGTATTGGACAAGAGGTCCAAGGTCCCTCCCTACAGACCTCCACCTTCTTATCGTATTGGACGAGAGGTCCAAGTTCCCTCCCTACGGACGACCTCCTTCTGATCGTATTGGACGAGAGGTCCAAGGTCCACCCCTACGGACTTCCTCCTTCTTATTGTATTGGACGAGAGGTCCAAGGTCCCTCCCTACGGACTTCCTCCTTCTTATTGTATTGGACGAGAGGCCCTTTGTTTCCTTCTTCTCCAATCGTTGTGAGAAGGAAGCGAGGATCAAGGAAATATTACCAGTGACTGGGCCAGGGTAACTGGTTGTATCTGTGACTGGGCCAGGGTAACTGGTTGTATCTGTGAATGGGTCAGGGTATCTGGTTGAATCTGTGACTGGGCCAGGGTAACTGATTGTATCTGTGAATGGGTCAGGGTATCTGGTTGAATCTGTGACTGGGCCAGGGTAACTGATTTTATCTGTGACTGGGCCAGGGTAACTGGTTGTATCTGTGACTGGGCTAGGGTAACTGGTTGAATCTGTGAATGGGCCAGGGTTCTCTGGTTGAATCTGTGACTGGGCCAGGGTAACTGGTTGTATCTGTGACTGGGCCAGGGTAACTGGTTGTATCTGTGAATGGGCCAGGGTTCTCTGGTTGTATCTGTGACTGGGCCATGGTAACTGTGACTGGGCCAGGATAACTGTGACTGGGCCAGGGTGACTGTGACGGGGCCAGGGTAACTGGTTGTATCTGTGACTGGGCCAGGGTAACTGGTTGTATCTGTGAATGGGTCAGGGTAACTGGTTTTACCTGTGACTGGGCCATGGTAACTGGTTGTATCTGTGATTGGGCCAGGGTAACTGGTTGTATCTGTGACACTGGCCAGGGAAACTGGTTGAATCTGTGACACTGGCCAGGGTATCTGGTTGAATCTGTGACTGGGCCAGGGTAACTGATTGTATCTGTGAAAGGGTCAGGGTATCTGGTTGAATCTGTGACTGGGCCAGGGTAACTGATTCTATCTGTGACTGGGCCAGGGTAACTGGTTGAATCTGTGAATGGTCCAGAGTAACTGGTTGTATCTGTGACTGGGCCAGGGTGACTGTGACTGAGCCAGGGTAACTGTGACTGGGCCAGGGTAAGTGTGACTGGGCCAGGGTAACTGGTTGTATCTGTGACTGGGCCAGGGTAACTGGTTGTATCTGTGAATGGCCCAGGGTAACTGGTTGTATCTGTGACTGGGTCAGGGTAAATGGTTTTACCTGTGACTGGGCCATGGTAACTGTGTAACGGTTCTCTTCTATCTCCTCCTCTGACGAAGAGGTGGAACAAGGATCGGACCAAAATGCAGCGTGATGATGATTCATGATATTTTAATGAAGGAAAAAACTATACATGAAGAAACTACAAAAATAATGAAATGTGAAAACCGAAACAGCCCTATCTGGTGCAAACACAAAGACAGGAACAATCACCCACAAAACACTCAAAGAATATGGCTGCCTAAATATGGTTCCCAATCAGAGACAACGATAAACACCTGCCTCTGATTGAGAACCACTCCAGACAGCCATAGACTTTGCTAGATACCCCCACTAAGCCACACACCCAATACCTAACAAAACCCCAAGACAAAACACACCACAATAAACCCATGTCACACCCCGGCCTGACCAAATAAATAAAGACAAACACAATATACTTCGACCAGGGCGTGACAGAACCCCCCCCCCCCCCTAAGGTGCGGACTCCCGGACGCACATCAAAACAATAGGGAGGGTGTGGGTGGGCGTCTGTCCATGGTGGCGGCTCCGGCTCGGGACATGGACTCCACTCAATCAATGTCTTCGTCCCTCCTCCTCGCGTCCTAGGATAGTCCACCCTCGCCGCCGACCATGGCCTAGTAGTCCTCACCCAGAACCCCACTGGACTGAGGGGCAGCTCGAGACTGAGGGGCAGCTCGGGACTGACAGCTCTGGCTGCTCCATGCAGACTGGCAGCTCGCTCCACGCTGACTGGCGGCTCTGGCTCCATGTAGGCTGACAGCTCTGGTGGCTTCTTACAGACTGGCAGCTCTGGCGGCTCCGTGCAGACTGGCAGCTCCATGCAGACTGGCAGCTCTGGCTGCTCCATGCAGACTGGCAGCTCTGGCGGCTCCGTGCTCCACGCTGACTGGCGGCTCTGGCTCCATGTAGTCTGACAGCTCTGGTGGCTTCTTACAGACTGGCAGCTCTGGCGGCTCCGTGCAGACTGGCAGCTCCGTGCAGACTGGCAGCTCCTTGCAGACTGGCAGCTCCTTGCAGACTGGCAGCTCCTTGCAGACTGACAGCTCTGGCTGCTCCATGCAGACTGGCAGCTCTGGCTGCTCCATGCAGACTGGCAGCTCTGGCTGCTCCATGCAGACTGGCAGCTCTGGCTGCTCCATGCAGACTGGCAGCTCTGGCTGCTTCATGCAGGCTGGCAGCTCTGGCTGCGCTGAACAGGCAGGAGACTCCAGCAGCGCTGTAGAGGAGGAAGGCTCTGGCAGCGCTGAACAGGCGGGAGACTCCGGCAGCGCTGGAGAGGCGAGGCGCACTGTAGGCCTGATGCGTGGTGCTGGCACTGGTGGTACTGGGCCGAGAACACACACAGGAAGCCTGGTGCGGGGAGCTGCCACCGGAGGGCTGGTGGGTAAAGGTGGTACTGAATAGACCGGACCGTGCAGGCGCACTGGAGCTCTTGAGCACCGAGCCTGCCCAACCTTACCTGGCTCGATACCCACTCTAGCCCGGCCGATACGAGGAGCTGAAATGTACCGCACCGGGCTATGCACCCGCCAGGGTACCTGGTTGTATCTGTGACTGGGCCAGGGTAACTGGTTGTATCTGTGAATGGGCCAGGTTATTTGGTTGAATCTGTGACTGGGCCAGGGTAACTGGTTGTATCTGTGACTGGGCCAGCATAACTGGTTGTATCTGTGACTGGGCCAGGGTAACTGGTTGTATCTGTGACTGGGCCAGGGTAACTGGTTGTATCTGTGACTGGGCCAGCATAACTGGTTGTATCTGTGAATGGGTCAGGGTAACTGGTTGTATCTGTGAGTGGGTCAGGGTATCTGCTTGAATCTGTGACTGGGTCAAGGTAACTGGTTTTATCTGTGACTGGGCCATGGTAACTGGTTGTATCTCTGACTGGGCCAGGGTAACGGGTTGTATCTGTGACTGGGCCAGGGTATCTGGTTGAATCTGTGAGGGAGCTATGTAGCGCCTTGCGGTCGGATGCCAAGCAGTTGCCGTACCAAGCGATGATGCAGCCATTCAAGATGCTCTCAATGGTGCAGCTGTTGAACTTTTGAGGGCACATTGAGAATCTTTTCAGCCTCATGAGGGGGAAGAGGTGTTGTCGTGCCCTCTTCACAACAGCGTTGGTGTGTTTAGACCATGATAAATCCTTAGTGATTTGGACAACTAGGAACTTGAAACTCTCGACCTGCTCCACAACATCCCTGTTGATGTGGATGGGGGCATGCCTCGCTCTCTGTTTCCTGTAGCCCTCAGCTCATTTGTCTTGCTGACGTTCAGGGAAAAGTAGTTGTCCTGGTAACCGCACTGCCAGATCTCAGACCCCCTCCCTATAGGCTGTCTTATCGTTGTCTGTGATCAGGCCTACCACCGTCGTGTCATCTTTAAACTTAATGAGGGTGTTGGAGTCGTTCACGGCCACGCAGTCGTAGGTGAACAGGAAGTACAGGAGAGGACTATGCATGTGAAGGGCCGCCGTGTTGAGGGTCAACGTGGCGGATGTGTTGTTGCCTACCCTCACCACCTGGCGGGCGACCCGTCAGGATGTCCAGGATACAGTTGCAGAGGAAGGTGTTTAATCCCAGGGTCCTTAGTTTAGTGATGAGATTGGAGGGAACTAAGGTGTTGAACGCTGAGCTGTAGTCAATGAACAGAATTCTCAAGAAGGTGCTCCCTTTGTCCAGGTGGGAAAAGGCAGTGTGGATCTGTCATCTGTGGGTCTGTTGGGGTGGTATAGAAATTGGAGTGGGTCCAGGGTGTCTGGGATGATGGTGCTGATGTGAACCATGGCTACTGTCTTGACGTTGCCCTGTTGGGGGAGGTTTATGACCCCCCTCCCCATAAATACCTTTCCCCCTTTTCTCTCCACTCTACAGAATTGACTCTTGGAAAGCCCTTTGTTAACATAGAGAGAGTTCACGTTACTGAACATAACGCGCCAATGTAAACTTCGATTTTTGGATATAAATATGAACTTTATCGAACACAACATACATGTATTGTGTAACATGAAGTCCTATGAGTGTCATCTGATGAAGATCATCAAAGGTTAGTGATTAATTTGATCTCTATTTCTGCTTTTTCTGACTCCTCTCTTTGGCCGGAAAAAAATGGCTGTGTTTTTCTGTGAATAGGTGCTGACCTAACATAATGATATGTTGTGCTTTCGTCGTAAAGCCTTTTTGAAATCGGACACGGTGGTTGGATTAAAAACAAAATCATCTTTAAAATGGTGTAAAATACTTGTATGTCCGAGGAATTTTAATTATGAGAATTCTGTTGTTTTGAATTTGGCGCCCTGCACTTTCACTGGCTGTTCAAATCAAATCGATAAGAAGTTGTTAATATAGATAGGTTACCTTGCCGTTCTTGGGCACAGGGACTGTGGTGGTCAGCTTGAAACATGTAGGTATTACAGACTGGTTCAAGGAGAGGTTGAAAATGTCAGTGAATTCACTTGCCAGCTGGTCAGTGTGTGCTCTGAGTGAGTGTCCTGGTAATCCGTCTGGCCCTGTGGCCTTGTGAGTCTTGACCTGTTTAAAGGTCTTACGTCAGCTACGGAGAGCGTGATCACACAGTAATCTGGAAGAGCTGGTGCTCTCATGTATGGTTCAGTGTTGCTAGCCTCAAAGCAAGAATAGAAGGTTTTTAGCTTGACATCTCTCGGCTGGGTTTCCCTTTGTAATCCATGATAGTTTGTAAGCCCTGCCACATCTGATGAGCACCAGAGCCGGTGTAGTAGGATTCAATCTTGATTCTATTTTGTTCATCGGAGGGAACTAAAGGCTTTAGCTGAGTGTGGATGTTGCCTGTAATTCATGGCTTCTATGTATGTATAGTCACTGTGGGGAAGCCAGAGACTGCTCTGTTAAACTCCTCAATGCCATTTTATTAATCCTGGAACATATTCCTATCTGTGCTAGTGAAACAGTCCTGTTGCTTTGCATCCACTTCAACAGACTATTTCCGTATTGAGCTTGTCACTGGTACTTCCTGTGAGTTTTGCTTATAAAGAGGACAGAGTTATGTTCAGATTTGCCAAATGGAGGGCGAGCTTTGTATGCGTCTCTGTTGTGTGGAGAAAAGGTGATCTAGATTTCTTTTCACCTCTAAGTTGCACAGGTGACATGCTTGTAGAAATTAGGTCAAAAGGATTTCAGTTTTCCTCCATTAAAGTCACTGGCCACTAGGAGTGCAGCTTGTGGGTGAACATTTCATTGTTTGCTTGTGGCCTTATACAGCTCGTTGAGTGATGTCTTAATGCCAGCATTGGTTTTTGGTGGTAAATAGTCAGCTACGAAAAATATAGATAACTCTCTTGGTAAATAGTGTGGTCTACAGCTTATCATGAGGTATTCTTACTCAGGCGAGGAGAACGTTGAGACTTCCTTAACATTAGAGATGGCACACAAGCTGTTGTTAACAAAAAGACACACACCCCCTACCCTGAGATTCCCAACGTCACCGTTATGTCCTGCCAATGTATCGAAAACCAGCTAGATTTCTATTTACCATGTCCTTGTTCAGCCACGACTCGGAGAAATGTAGGATATTACAGTTCTTCAGATCACGCTGATAGGATAGTCTCGAACGGAGCTGATCCAGTTTATTCTCCAGTGATTGCACATTCGCCAATAGAAGGCAGGGTAGCGGCGGTGTATCCACTCTCCGACGTAGTCTCATCAGGTATCTCTGTGGATTTGTTCCTGGATGCTGGGATAATCAACATGTCTTTTGCCTCTGATTCATTGAAGTAGAGGTCTTAGTCGAAAACAAGGTCAGTGATAACTGTTCTGATGTCCAGAAGGTCTTTTTAGGAAATGATGGTGGAAACGTCATGTACAAAACATTTCAAGATCAGCACGGAACCCCCCCCCCCCCATAAAATAACACAAGACGGCCTCTATTCCCTCCAGCCATTTGAGTCAATGTCAGCCCAAATAATTAGCAGAGATTGTTTTTCCTTCTCTGTCAAAGATTGTTCCCAACAGTTTCTGTCAGACGAAAAGTTACACAATATACAGTATATTGTTATATTATATTGTTATATTATCCCATCCCACATGATTAGCCTCTTCTGTCTTCTAATGGTGGTCTGTAGTGAACATGGTAATAATGAACAGATATCAGAGAGCAGAGCAGCGTTGTGCAGAGGAATGTGCAGCTGCTCGTGGGCTGCTGTCAGGACGACTCATGTCCCACTATGACGGCTTAGGATCACTGTATCCTCCAGCCCCTGGCCTGACGCTCAACTCTTCTTCCTCCTCTTTCTGCCACCCCTCCTTCTCAACTCTCCTCCTACTTCTCTTCCTCCTCTTTCTGCCACCCCTCCTTCTCAACTGTCCTACTCTTCTTCCTCCTCTTTCTGCCACCCCTCCTTCTCAACTGTCCTCCTACTTCTCTTCCTCCTCTTTCTGCCACCCCTCCTTCTCAACTGTCCTCCTACTTCTCTTCCTCCTCTTTCTGCCACCCCTCCTTCTCAACTGTCCTCCTACTTCTCTTCCTCCTCTTTCTGCCACCCCTCCTTCTCAACTGTCCTACTCTTCTTCCTCCTCTTTCTGCCACCCCTCCTTCTCAACTGTCCTCCTACTTCTCTCCTCCTCTTTCTGCCACCCCTCCTTCTCAACTGTCCTCCTACTTTCTCCCTCCTCTTTCTGCCACCCCTCCTTCTCAACTGTCCTACTCTTCTTCCTCCTCTTTCTGCCACCCCTCCTTCTCAACTGTCCTCCTACTTCTCCTCCTCCTCTTTCTGCCACCCCTCCTTCTCAACTGTCCTCCTACTTCTCTCCCTCCTCTTTCTGCCACCCCTCCTTCTCAACTGTCCTACTCTTCTTCCTCCTCTTTCTGCCACCCCTCCTTCTCAACTGTCCTCCTACTTCTCTTCCTCCTCTTTCTGCCACCCCTCCTTCTCAACTGTCCTCCTACTTCTCTTCCTCCTCTTTTTGCCACCCCTCCTTCTCAACTGTCCTCCTACTTCTCTTCCTCCTCTTCATCTTGTGTTTCATAACGTTTCCTTTATGAACTTTCTGTCTGCGTATGCGTTTTATATTTTATCTGAATATTACATCCTCCCCAGTGAAGTCGAAACTATTACAAACATTAACTTTACAATTTCCATTAATTAAGAAAGCTAATCTTACCATGACGATGTCATTCAGCAGTGGAATATGTAATGTGTGAATTGTCATCCTTATCCGCACTTATGAAATTAATTACTTTACTAAATAAATGACTTAACAGAATTCTCTATTTTTCCATTAAGTTAAAAGATTGACTGAATGTGTCTGTGGCTGAGACAAAGGACATAAAACTAGCTCATTCATTCAATTAGGCTTAATTTAATAAGTAATATAGCAGTTTACCTCCTGCAGCTATTCAAATTTATTTTATTTGTATGAATTGACATAATTGGAAACATGATGAAATTATATTGGGATAAAACTGACAGTGTTGTGTTTGTCATCTGAGGACGTTGGAGAAGTGTGAGTATGTGAGGTCATTTTGGAGATTGCAGAGGCTTTTTCCACATAGGTTATTTTTATGGCAGCTTTGCTGCTTTTCACCACAATAGGCTGGTTATATTCTGTAGCTATATAGCCAGTCAGCTTTGCTGCTTTTCGCCACAATAGGCTGGTTATATTCTGTAGCTGTATAGCCAGTCAGCTTTGCTGAGCTGTGCACCTGGGATTGAGTATTTGTCCCCTTTGCTCTGAAAAAATACTGTAGACAAAATATAACTATTTTCAGTATAGAAGGTGGGAGATACACAAGGAGAATGTCAAGGACAACCTGTATATAAGACATTTTAAATGATAGATTTACAAGACCTTTGAAACTTACTGTACATGTTTTTATCTGGTCGTCAGATCACAGTGTCGCTTGTTTATCGGCTCTGTAAAAGTCTGAAGTGGATCATTTTGATCCAGATTCTTGCTAACATAAGTATCTCTGTTGTGAAGTTCAATGTGGACATAAGTATCTCTGTTGTGAAGTTCAATGTGGACATAAGTATCTCTGTTGTGAAGTTCAATGTGGACATAAGTATCTCTGTTGTGAAGTTCAATGTGGACATAAGTATCTCTGTTGTGAAGTTCAATGTGGACATAAGTATCTCTGTTGTGAAGTTCAATGTGAACAGCTGACATATTGGTTTTGGCAGTTGCATTTGCCTGTGTGATCCCTCTCTGGCCAGACATAGTGTTGACAATGTATACTAATCCTACAGTCTCTACATCTGCATTGATTGCTGTTTTGGGGGATTTAGGCTGGGTTTCTGTATAGCACTTTGTGCAATCGGCTGATGTAAAAAGGGCTTTATAAATACATTTGATTGATTTACCTGATACCCGTAGCCTGCTTATCTCAGAATAAAACTTGAGAACTGTCCTGACATTCTACCAGTGACCTGTAGCTAGAACCTTACCTTCACCCTGCTAGAGGTACCTACCACAGACAGCACACAGGACTCAATAATAACTTGGTCTGACACACTCCTCCACAGGTTTTCCTTCTGTTTCTCTCTCTCTCCTTGCTACACATCGTACTCCTTTCATTCAATGCAAATGTATTTCTCTTGATAGTAACTGTCTTGACGCTGCGAGAGCTACCTACCTCCCTTTGATGACTCAACAATAACACAGTGTGACACACAGGTACTCTCCCTCTCCCTCTCTCTCAATTCAATTCAATTCAAGAGGCTTTATTGGCCAAAGCCAGTGAGGTAGATAATATACAAAAGTGAAATAGACAATAAAAATTAACAGTAAACATTACACATACGGAAGTTTCAAAACAATAACGACAGTAAAAATGTCATATATATACAGTGTTGTAACAATGTACAAATGGTTAAAGTACACAAGGGAAAATAAATAGGCATACATATGGGATGTATTTACAATGGTGTTTGTTCTTCACTGGTTGCCATTTTCTTGTGGCAACAGGTCACAAATCTTGCTGCTGTGAAGGCACACTGTGGTATTTCACCCAGTAGATATGAGTTTATCAAAATTGGGTTTGTTTTCAAATTCTTTGTGGATCAGTGTAATTTGAGGGAAATATGTCTCTCTAATATGGTCATACATTGGGCAGGAGGTTAGGAAGTGCAGCTCAGTTTCCACCTCATTTTGTGGGCAGTGAGCACATAGCCTGTCTTCTCTTGAGAGCCATGTCTGCCTACGGCGGCCTTTCTCAATAGCAAGGCTATGCTCACTGAGTCTGTACATAGTCAAAGCTTTCCTTAAGTTTGGGTCAGTCACGGTGGACAGGTATTCTGCCACTGTGTACTCTCTGTTTATGGCCAAATAGCATTATAGTTGGAGACGTTTTTTTTGTTAATTCTTTCCAATGTGTCAAGTAATTATCTTTTTGTTTTCTCATGATTTGGTTGGGTCTAATTGTGCTGCTGTCCTGGGGCTCTGTGGTTTGTGTTTCTGAACAGAGTCCCAGGACCAGCTTGCTTAGGGGACTCTTCTCCAGGTTCATCTCCCAGTTGGGGATGGCTTTGTTATGGAAGGTTTGGGAATCGCTTCCTTTTAGGTGGTTGTAGAATGTAACGGCTCTTTTCTGGATTTAGATAATTAGTGGGTATCGGCCTAATTCTGCTCTGCATGCATTATTTTGTGTTCTACGTTGTACACAGAGGATATTGTTGCAGAATTCTGCATGCAGAGTCTCAATTTGGTGTTTGTCCCATTTTGTGAAGTCTTGGTTGGTGAGCAGACCCCAGACCTCACATCCATAAAGGGCAATGGGCTCTATGACTGATTCAAGTATTTTTAGCCAGATCCTAATTGGTATGTTGAATTTTATGCTCCTTCTGATGGCAAAGAATGCCCTTCTTGCCTTGTCTCTCAGATCGTTCACAGCTTTGTTTAAGTTACCTGTGGCACGGATGTTTAGGCCAAGGTATGTATAGTTGTTTGTGTGCTTTAGGGCAACAGTGTCTAGATGGAATTTGTATTTGTGGTCCTGACGACTGGACCTTTTTTGGAACACCATTATTTCGGTCTTACTGAGATTTACTGTCAGGGTCCCGGTCTGGCAGAATCTATGCAGAATAACTAGGTGCTGCTGCAGGCCCTCCTTGGTTGGTGACAGAAGCACCAGATCATCAGCAAACAGTAGACATTTGACTTCAGATTCTAGTAGGATGAGGCCGGGTGCTGCAGACTTTTCTAGTGCCCGCGCCCATTCGTTGATATATATGTTGAAGAGGGTGGGGCTTAAGCTGCATCCCTGTCTCACCCCACTGCCCTGTGGGAAGAAATTTGGGTGTTTTTTGCCAATTTTAACCGCACACTTGTTGTTTGTGTACATGGATTTTATATGTCGTATGTTTTACCCCCAACACCACTGTCTGTCTGTCTGTCTGTCTGTCTGTCTGTCTGTCTGTCTGTCTGTCTGTCTGTCTGTCTGTCTGTCTGTCTGTCTGTCTGTCTGTCTGTCTGTCTGTCTGTCTGTCTGTCTGTCTGTCTGTCTGTCTGTCTGTCTGTCTGTCTGTCTGTCTTTCTCTGTCTTTCTCTGTCTCTCTCTGTCTCTCTCTCTCTCTATCTCTCTTTGTCTCTCTCTCTCCCTCTGTCTCTCTCTGTCTCTCTCTGTCTCTCTGTCTCTCTGTCTCTCTCTGTCTCTCTGTCTCTCTCTCTCTCTCTCTCTCTCTCTCTCTCTCTCTCTCTCTCTCTCTCTCTCTCTCTCTCTCTCTCTCTCTCTCTCTCTCTCTCTCTCTCTCTCTCTCTCTCTCTCTCTCTCTCTCTGTCTCTCGCTCTACCGGCACATCTTACTCCTTTCATTTTAAACACTTCATTGTAGCCCATGTGTTTGAATCTAACCAGCATTAAGCCATCTCTCTCGATGTGTGTGGTGCGTTGGTGTGTATTTTCTTCCTCCTCTTGCTGTTCTTTGCTGCCTGGTCAGTCAATGCTTGGGGCCTATTGTCATTGACTGTCAACCCTATCAGGGTGGATGTTAACTGGGGAAGACAAGCAGCCAGCTCCCCTGTCTCACCCAGCTACCGAGGTAGTAAGAGGCTTCTCCGAGCCCTCATAGACTACAGAGAAATAAAATACATTGCACTGGAATACTTATGTTTAGACTTTATTTGAACGATTAACAGGAGTACATTTGTAGAGGTTCAAGTAGCAAAGCTGGTTAAACCTTATTGTATTTGTTGGCGTTCACCATTATTATTAAACCAATTCCTTTATTTTGTTGGAAAAATTCAAATTCCGTCAGATAATAATGCCTAGAACGATGCAAAGTTTCATGATGGTAAAGGGCTATGGGTCAATTGGCCACAAGGTGGTGCTAGAACAATCATTTAAAAATGCAAACTTTGAAAGCACACAAACCTCACCCTGTGTGACCTAGAATCCTGAAATTTAGTACATGGGTCCCGTCTCCTCACAAGGAACAAATTTGCCTGAAGATCCCATAAGGTCCATCGTGATATATTTTATGGCATTTTGATTTTGGTGAAAAACACTTAAATTACATCTCCTCTAGAACCACTGAGCCAATCAAGAAGAAACTTGATATACGGCATCTATATACAACCAATAATCTTTCACGTGGTCTGGCACATAAATGCAACGATATTCATATTGGAACCAAACTTGGAACAAATGTTCCAAACACCGTCAATACCAATTCTAGATCGAGCACAAAGTGGTGCTATATAACTGCTATATAACTGCTATATAACTGCTATATAACTGCTATATAACTGCCAAGATGTGCCAAGTAATCAACTTCATTGAAAATGATCCAAAATATATCGACGGATTTTGCATGGTCTGTTTGATGTGGACTTCTGATATTTGGCAAGTGTGGCCAGGAGTGCAGAAGTAGCTCATCCTAGGGCGATGTGGGCCATTTGTCCTGATGGTGGTGCTATAGGGCCAAAGCTTTGAACCCCGGCATGGCTGCTTGCACCTATATTTATCTTTATAACAGCATAGCCAATGACTACAAAAGGGTGCGTATAACTGAAAGTTCTATCCGGAATCCTTGGGACGTACCTACCCTAAACCCTAACCCTAACCCTAGCCTTAACCCCTACACTTACCCTAATCTTAACAATAACCCTTATCTAACCCTAACCCTAACCTTAACCCCTACACTTACCATAATCTTAACAATAACCCTTATCTAACCCTAACCCTAGCCTTAACCCCTACACTTACCCTAATCTTAACAATAACCCTTATCTAACCCTAACCTTAACCCCTACACTTACCCTAATCTTAACAATAACCATTATCTAACCCTAACCCTAGCCTTAACCCCTACACTTACCCTAATCTAAACAATAACCCTTATCTAACCCTAGCCTTAACCCCTACACTTACCCTAATCTTAACAATAACCCTTATCTAACCCTAACCCTAGCCTTAACCCCTACACTTACCCTAATCTTAACAATAACCCTTATCTAACCCTAACCTTAACCCCTACACTTACCCTAATCTTAACAATAACCCTTATCTAACCCTAACCCTAACCTTAACCTCTACACTTACCCTAATCTTAACAATAACCCTTATCTAACCCTAACTTTAACCCCTACACTTACCCTAATCTTAACAATAACCCTTATCTAACCCTAACTTTAACCCTTACCTTAAGTCTTTTAAATTTCAACTTCAATGGGTTGACGTCAGAGCTGGCATGTCCCAAGGATCCCAACCATAACAGAAAATCGGCCTGTAAGACTGATGCACTGTACAGGAGCGATCAGAGGAAGCAGCTCCTGCGTAACCTCGGTTCATTAGTTATCTAATGAGTTTGTCTTGTCAATATGTTTTCACACCTCATCCTCCTTCCTCTCACCTGCGGCAGTGCGCTGCATTTAACAGGATAGCATATTCATTTGTTTGGGCTGAATGCGTAATCAAAAAGAAACTACCGTTGTAAAAGCAGCGAATCATCCTGACATCTTTGTATGATGTCACAAGGCAGGCTATGTCTTTGATGATGTCACAAGGCAGGCTATCGTCTCTGATGATGTCACAAGGCAGGCTATGTCTTTGATGATGTCACAAGGCAGGCTATCGTCTTTGATGATGTCACAAGGCAGGCTATCGTCTGATTGATTGATGGACTTGTTGATCCACAAACTGAAGATGTTCGAGTAACATGTACCACTTGGAGAAATCGGAATTCTTGCAGAAGTGTTGAATGTGCAAAAAACGAACGGGCAGCCGGGCAACGAATGAAATTACGCAGCACTGCTGCCACGGCAACCTGTCAGGACTGTGCCAATCAAACCCAAACCACAGGCGGTATAATCATCTTGTCCAGCCTGTTTTAATACAGCTGAGACGTCCTCTCTCCTCTTCACTATCCAGCTCTCCAGCCCCTTGTACTGAGCCAGGTTTTATAATAGAGCAGATTTTAGAATTGGCTTGGATTTGGATTTTCTTCTCAAAGAATGTACTATAGTAGCCTTCCTCTTCACCGTTCATACAATGCTCTGAACCCTGTGGCTAACCTTAACTGTGTGCTAGATGTCCTCCTCTCCTGCCTGCCTGAATATCCCCCTGCCTTTCTGCCAGACTTGGTTCAAATACTACTTTAAATCATTTCAGATACTGT
Organism: Oncorhynchus gorbuscha; assembly: GCF_021184085.1. Classification (NCBI taxonomy): domain Eukaryota; kingdom Metazoa; phylum Chordata; class Actinopteri; order Salmoniformes; family Salmonidae; genus Oncorhynchus; species Oncorhynchus gorbuscha. Next base: position 10,584,029 of record NC_060175.1, read on the forward strand.
ATCTTTCCTTGATTTAGCTTACCTGTTGCAATATAACCAATAGAATAGTCTTAAAAGTACAAACCACACTCACCTTGCCCTCCGAGCAGGCTACTGCCAACGCTCAAAAGTATTTGAAAGATTTCGAATAGTATTTAAACCCAGGTCTGCCCGCTTGCCTGCCTCCCTTTGCTTCTTTCAATGGGGATTGAGCCAGAGTGGGCTTATCGTCCTCCACACACTCCTCACCCAGTAAGTGGAATGGATTCTGTACCTCTAGGATTAGTCTCTGAAATATCTACAACAATGCCTGCAGGAAATAGTTTGGAAAAAGAAGCTCCTACTTTATACTATACATTTTTATATTTTTATATTCCTGTGGTTGTTCTTTCCTAGAAGTGGAGGGAAAACTGTGTTCACCAATTGGGGGTGTCCCAAATGGCAACCTATAAAGTATATAGTATACAGGGAATAGAGTATAATATACAGGGAAGAGGGTATAGTATACAGGGAATAGAGTATAATATACAGGGAAGAGGGTATAGTATACAGGGAATAGAGTATAATATACAGGGAAGAGGGTATAGTATACAGGGAATAGGGCATAGTATACAGGCAGTAGGGTATAGTATACAGGAATAGGGTATAGTATACAGGGAAGAGGGTATAGTATACAGGGAAGAGGGCATAGTATACAGGCAGTAGGGTATAGTATACAGGAATAGGGTATAGTAAACAGGAAATAGGGTATAGTATACAGGGAATAGGGTATAGTATACATGGAGTAGGGTCAAGTATACAGGAATAGGGTATAGTATACAGGAATAGGGCATAGTATACAGGGAATAGGGTATAGTATACAGGGAATAGGGTATAGTATACAGGGAGCTGGGTATAGTATACAGGAATAGGGCATAGTATACAGGGAATAGGGTATAGTATACAGGGAGCTGGGTATAGTAAACTGGAATAGGGCATAGTATACAGGGAATAGGGTATAGTTTACAGGGAAATGGGTACAGTAATATATAGGGAATAGGGTGTAGTAATATATAGGGAATAGGGTAGAGTAATATACAGGGAATAGGGTATAGTAATATATAGGGAATAGGGTATAGTAATATATAGGGAATAGGGTATAGTAATATATAGGGAATAGGGTATAGTAATATATAGGGAATATGGTATAGTAATATATAGGGAATAGGGTATAGTAATATATAGGGAATATGGTATAGTAATATATAGGGAATAGGGTAGAGTAATATATAGGGAATAGGGTAGAGTAATATAGGGAATAGGGTATAGTAATATATAGGGAATAGGGTATAGTAATATATAGGGAATATGGTATAGTAATATATAGGGAATAGGGTATAGTAATATATAGGGAATAGGGTATAGTAATATACAGGAAAGAGGGTCTTGTAATATATAGGGAATAGGGTATAGTAATATACAAGGAATAGGGTATAGTAATATATAGGGAATAGGGTATAGTAATATATAGGGAATAGGGTATAGTAATATATAGGGAATAGTAATGTAAAGGGAATAGGGTATAGTAATATTTATGGAATAGGGAATAGTAATTTTGATGGAATAGTGTATATTATACATGGAATAGGGTATAGTAACATACAGGGAACAGGGTATAGTATACATGGAATAGGGAATATAGGGAATAGGGTATAGTAATATATAGGGAATAGGGTATAGTAATATATAGGGAATAGTAATGTAAAGGGAATAGGGTATAGTAATATTTATGGAATAGGGAATAGTAATTTTGATGGAATAGTGTATATTATACATGGAATAGGGTACAGTAACATACAGGGAATAGGGGGTATACATGGAATAGGGAATATAGGGAATAGGGAAGAATAGGGTATAGTAATATATAGGGAATAGGGTATAGTAATATACAGGGAATAGGGTATAGAAATATATAGGGAAGAGGGTATAGTAATATATAGGGAATATGGTATAGTAATATATAGGGAATAGGGTATAGTAATATATAGGGAATAGGGTATAGTAATATATAGGGAATAGGGTATAGTAATACATAGGGAATAGGGTATAGTAATACATAGGGAATAGGGTATAGTAATACATAGGGAATAGGGTATAGTAATATATAGGGAATAGGGTATAGTAATATATAGGGAATATGGTATACTGTAATATATAGGGAATAGGGTATAGTAATATATAGGGAATAGGGTATAGTAATATATAGGGAATAGGGTATACTGTAATATATAGGGAATAGGGTATAGTAATATATAGGGAATAGGGTATAGTAATATATAGGGAATAGGGTATAGTAATAAATAGGGAATAGGGTATAGTAATACATAGGGAATAGGGTATAGTAATATATAGGGAATAGGGTATAGTAATATATAGGGAATAGGGTATAGTAATATATAGGGAATAGGGTATAGTAATATATAGGGAATATGGTATACTGTAATATATAGGGAATAGGGTATAGTAATATATAGGGAATAGGGTATAGTAATATATAGGGAATAGGGTATAGTAATATATAGGGAATAGGGTATACTGTAATATAGAGGGAATAGGGTATAGTAATATATAGGGAATAGGGTATGGTAATATATAGGGAATAGGGTATACTGTAATATATAGGGAATAGGGTATAGTAATATATAGGGAATAGGGTATAGTAATACATATGGAATAGGGTATAGTAATACATAGGGAATAGGGTATAGTAATATATAGGGAATAGGGTATACTGTAATATATAGGGAATATGGTATAGTAATGTAAAGGGAATAGGGTATAGTAATATATAGGGAATAGGGTATAGTAATACATAGGGAATATGGTATAGTAATATATAGGGAAAGGGTATAGTAATATATAGGGAATAGGATTTACTGTAATATACAGGGAATAGGGTATACTGTAATATACAGGGAATAGGTGTATAGTAATATTTCTGGAATAGGGTATAGTAATACAGTCGGAAGATTACTTACAATTTAGCTAAATATATTTAAACTCAGTTTTTCACAATTCCTGACAATTAATTATTGTAAAAATCTTATGTCAGTCAAGTCTTAGGTCAGTTAAGATCACCACTTTATTTTAAGAATGTGACATGTCAGAATAATTGTAGAGAGAATGATTTATTTAAACTTTTATTTCTTTCATCACATTCTCAGTGGGTCAGACGTTTACATACACTCAATTAGTAATTGGTACCATTGCCTTTAAATTGTTTAACTTTGGTCAAATGTTTTGGGTAGCCTTCCACAAGCTTCCCACACTAAGTTGGTTGAATTTTGGCCTATTCCTCCTGACAGAGCTGGTGTAACTGAGTCAGGTTTGTAGGCCTTGTGCTCGCAACATGCTTTTTCAGTTTTGCCCACAAATGATCTATGGTATTGGGGTCATGGCTTTGTGATGGCCACTCCAATACCTTGACTTTGTTGTCCTTAAGTCATTTATGGAAGTATGCTTGGGGTCATTGTTCATTTGGAAGACCCATTTGCAACCAAGCTTTAACTTCCTGACTGATGTCTTGAGATGTTGCTTCAATATATCTGCATAATTTTCCTCCCTCATGACGCCATCTATTTTGTGAAGTGCACCAGTCCCTCCTGCAGCAAAGCACCCCCACAACATGATGCTGCCACCCCAAGCTTCACGGTTGGGATGGTATTCTTCGGCTTGCAAGCCTCCCCCTTTTTCCTCCAAACATAGTGATGGTCTTTATGAGACCAGAGGACATTTCTCCAAATACACAATCTTTGTCCTCATGTGCAGTTGCAAACCGCAGTCTGGCTTTTTTAAGGCGGGTTTGGAGCAGTAGCTTCTTCCTTGCTGAGCAGCCTTTCAGGTTATGTCAATATAGGACTCGTTTTACTGTGGATATAGATACTTTTGTACCTGTTTTGTCATGTTTTGTCTTAGATTGTCTTGTCATTATGCTTTCCCTTCTGTTCGTTTCCCCCTGCTGGTCTTATTAGGTTCGTTCCCTTTTTCTATCCCTCTCTCTCCCCCTCCCTCTCTCTCCTCTCTCTATCGTTCCGTTCCTGCTCCCAGCTGTTCCTATTCCCCTAATCATCATTTAGTCTTCCCACACCTGTTCCTTATCTTTTCCCCTGATTAGAGTCCCTATTTCTTCCCTTGTTTTCCGTTCCTGCCCTGTCGGATCCTTATCTATTGTTCACCGTGCTGTGTCTATGTATTGCCCTGTCGGGTCGTGTTTCCCTCAGATGCTGCGTGGTGAGCAGGTGTCTGAGTCTGCTACGTTCAAGTGCCTTCCCGAGGCAACCTGCAGTTCTTGATCAAGTCTCCTGTCTGTTCTCGTCATTACGAGTAGTATTATGCCTTTTGTTTGTAAAGTAACTTTACTGGATTAAATACTCTGTTTTCGCCAAGTCGCTTTTGGGTCCTCATTCACCTGCATAACAGAAGGATCCGACCAAGGAATGGACCCAGCGACTACAGATGCTCGTAACACTGCCGTCGAGATCCAAGGAGCCATGCTCGGCAGACACGAGCAGGAATTGTCTGCTGCTCGCCATGCCGTGGAGAACCTGGCCGCTCAGGTTTCCGACCTCTCTGGACAGTTCCAGAGTCTTCGTCTCGTGCCACCTGTTACTTCCTGGCCTGCCGAGCCTCCGGAACCTAGGGTTAATAACCCACCTTGCTACTCCGGGCAGCCCACGGAGTGCCGCTCCTTTCTCACCCAGTGTGATATTGTGTTCTCTCTCCAACCCAACACATACTCTAGCGAGAGAGCTCGGGTTGCTTACGTCATTTCACTCCTTACTGGCCGGGCTCGAGAGTGGGGCACAGCTATCTGGGAGGCAAGGGCTGATTGTTCTAACAATTACCAGAACTTTAAAGAGGAGATGATTCGGGTTTTTGACCGTTCAGTTTTTGGTAGGGAGGCTTCTAGGGCCCTGGCTTCCCTATGCCAAGGTGATCGATCCATAACGGATTACTCTATAGAGTTTCGCACTCTTGCTGCCTCTAGTGACTGGAACGAGCCGGCGCTGCTCGCTCGTTTTCTGGAGGGACTCCACGCAGTGGTCAAAGATGAGATTCTCTCTCGGGAGGTTCCTTCCAGTGTGGACTCTTTGATTGCTCTCGCCATCCGCATAGAACGACGGGTAGATCTTCGTCACCAAGCTCGTGGAGGAGAGCTCGCGTCAACGGTGTTTCCCTGCTCCGCATCGCAACCATCTCCCTCCTCTGGCTCAGAGACTGAGCCCATGCAGCTGGGAGGTATTCGCATCTCGACCAAGGAGAGGGAACGGAGGATCACCAGCCGCCTGTGCCTCTATTGCGGATTTGATGGACATTTTGTCAATTCATGTCCAGTAAAGGCCAGAGCTCATCAGTAAGCGGAGGGCTACTGGTGAGCGCTACTACTCAGGTCTCTTCATCTAGATCCTGTACTACTATGTCGGTCCATCTACGCTGGACCGGTTCGGGTGCTACATGCAGTGCCTTGATTGACTCTGGGGCTGAGGTTTGTTTCATGGACGAAGCATGGGCTCGGAAACATGACATTCCTTTCAGACAGTTAGACAAGCCTACGCCCATGTTTGCCTTAGATGGTAGTCATCTTCCCAGTATCAGATTTGAGACACTACCTTTAACTCTCACAGTATCTGGTAACCACAGTGAGACTATTTCTTTTTTGATTTTTCGTTCACCTTTTACACCTGTTGTTTTGGGTCATCCCTGGCTAGTATGTCATAATCCTTCTATTAATTGGTCTAGTAATTCTATCCTATCCTGGAACGTTTCTTGTCATGTGAAGTGTTCAATGTCTGCCATCCCTCCCATTTCTTCTGTCCCCACTTCTCAGGAGGAACCTGGCGATTTGACAGGAGTGCCGGAGGAATATCATGATCTGCGCACGGTCTTCAGTCGGTCCCGAGCCAACTCCCTTCCTCCTCACCGGTCGTATGATTGTAGTATTGATCTCCTTCCGGGGACCACTCCTCCTCGAGGTAGACTATACTCTCTGTCGGCTCCCGAACGTAAGGCTCTCGAGGATTATTTATCTGTGTCTCTTGACGCCGGTACCATAGTGCCTTCTTCCTCTCCGGCCGGGGCGGGGTTCTTTTTGTTAAGAAGAAGGACGGTACTCTGCGCCCCTGCGTGGATTATCGAGGGCTGAATGACATAACGGTTAAGAATCGTTATCCGCTTCCCCTTATGTCATCAGCCTTCGAGATTCTGCAGGGAGCCAGGTGCTTTACTAAGTTGGACCTTCGTAACGCTTACCATCTCGTGCGCATCAGAGAGGGGGACGAGTGGAAAACGGCGTTTAACACTCCGTTAGGGCATTTTGAGTACCGGGTTCTGCCGTTTGGTCTCGCCAATGCGCCAGCTGTTTTTCAGGCATTAGTTAATGATGTTCTGAGAGACATGCTGAACATCTTTGTTTTTGTCTATCTTGACGATATCCTGATTTTTTCACCGTCACTCGAGATTCATGTTCAGCACGTTCGACGTGTTCTACAGCGCCTTTTAGAGAATTGTCTCTACGTAAAGGCTGAGAAGTGCTCTTTTCATGTCTCCTCCGTGACTTTTCTCGGTTCCGTTATTTCCGCTGAAGGCATTCAGATGGATTCCGCTAAGGTCCAAGCTGTCAGTGATTGGCCCGTGCCAAGGTCACGTGTCGAGTTGCAGCGCTTTTTAGGTTTCGCTAATTTCTATCGGCGTTTCATTCGTAATTTCGGTCAAGTTGCTGCCCCTCTCACAGCTCTTACTTCTGTCAAGACGTGTTTTAAGTGGTCCGGTTCCGCCCAGGGAGCTTTTGATCTTCTAAAAGAACGTTTACGTCCGCTCCTATCCTCGTTACTCCTGACGTCACTAGACAATTCATTGTCGAGGTTGACGCTTCAGAGGTAGGCGTGGGAGCCATTCTATCCCAGCGCTTCCAGTCTGACGATAAGGTTCATCCTTGCGCTTATTTTTCTCATCGCCTGTCGCCATCTGAGCGCAACTATGATGTGGGTAACCGTGAACTGCTCGCCATCCGCTTAGCCCTAGGCGAATGGCGACAGTGGTTGGGGGGCGACCGTTCCTTTTGTCGTTTGGACAGACCATAAGAACCTTGAGTACATCCGTTCTGCCAAACGACTTAATGCCCGTCAAGCTCGTTGGGCGTTGTTTTTCGCTCGTTTCGAGTTTGTGATTTCTTACCGTCCGGGTAGCAAAAACACCAAGCCTGATGCCTTATCCCGTCTGTTTAGTTCTTCTGTGGCTTCTATTGATCCCGAGGGGATTCTTCCTTATGGGCGTGTTGTCGGGTTGACAGTCTGGGGAATTGAAAGACAGGTTAAGCAAGCACTCACACACACTGCGTCGCCGCGCGCTTGTCCTAGTAACCTCCTTTTCGTTCCTGTTTCCACTCGTCTGGCTGTTCTTCAGTGGGCTCACTCTGCCAAGTTAGCTGGTCATCCCGGTGTTCGAGGCACTCTTGCGTCTATTCGCCAGCGCTTTTGGTGGCCGACTCAGGAGCGTGACACGCGCCGTTTCGTGGCTGCTTGTTCGGACTGCGCGCAGACTAAGTCGGGTAACTCTCCTCCTGCCGGTCGTCTCAGACCGCTCCCCATTCCTTCTCGACCATGGTCTCACATCGCCCTAGACTTCATTACCGGTCTGCCTTTGTCTGCGGGGAAGACTGTGATTCTTACGGTTGTCGATAGGTTCTCTAAGGCGGCACATTTCATTCCCCTCGCTAAACTTCCTTCCGCTAAGGAGACGGCACAAATCATTATCGAGAATGTGTTCAGAATTCATGGCCTCCCGTTAGACGCCGTTTCAGACAGAGGCCCGCAATTCACGTCACAGTTTTGGAGGGAGTTCTGTCGTTTGATTGGTGCGTCCGTCAGTCTCTCTTCCGGGTTTCATCCCCAGTCTAACGGTCAAGCAGAGAGGGCCAATCAGACGATTGGTCGCATACTACGCAGCCTTTCTTTCAGAAACCCTGCGTCTTGGGCAGAACAGCTCCCCTGGGCAGAATACGCTCACAACTCGCTTCCTTCGTCTGCTACCGGGTTATCTCCGTTTCAGAGTAGTCTGGGTTACCAGCCTCCTCTGTTCTCATCCCAGCTTGCCGAGTCCAGCGTTCCCTCCGCTCAAGCGTTTGTCCAACGTTGTGAGCGCACTTGGAGGAGGGTGAGGTCTGCACTTTGCCGTTACAGGGCACAGACTGTGAGAGCCGCCAATAAACGCAGGATTAAGAGTCCAAGGTATTGTTGCGGCCAGAGAGTGTGGCTTTCCACTCGCAACCTTCCTCTTACGACAGCTTCTCGTAAGTTGACTCCGCGGTTCATTGGTCCGTTCCGTGTCTCGCAGGCCGTCAATCCTGTCGCTGTGCGACTGCTTCTTCCGCGACATCTTCGTCGCGTCCATCCTGTCTTCCATGTCTCCTGTGTCAAGCCCTTTCTTCGCACCCCCGTTCGTCTTCCCTCCCCCCCTCCCGTCCTTGTCGAGAGCGCACCTATTTACAAGGTACGTAAGATCATGGACATGCGTTCTCGGGGACGGGGTCACCAATACTTAGTGGATTGGGAGGGTTACGGTCCTGAGGAGAGGAGTTGGGTTCCGTCTCGGGACGTGCTGGACCGTTCACTTATTGATGATTTCCTCCGTTGCCGCCAGGATTCCTCCTCGAGTGCGCCAGGAGGCGCTCGGTGAGTGGGGGGGTACTGTCATGTTTTGTCTTAGATGGTCTTGTCATTATGCTTTCCCTTCTGTTCGTTTCCCCCTGCTGGTCTTATTAGGTTCGTTCCCTTTTTCTATCCCTCTCTCTCCCCCTCCCTCTCTCTCCTCTCTCTATCGTTCCGTTCCTGCTCCCAGCTGTTCCTATTCCCCTAATCATCATTTAGTCTTCCCACACCTGTTCCTTATCTTTTCCCCTGATTAGAGTCCCTATTTCTTCCCTTGTTTTCCGTTCCTGCCCTGTCGGATCCTTATCTATTGTTCACCGTGCTGTGTCTATGTATTGCCCTGTCGTGTCGTGTTTCCCTCAGATGCTGCGTGGTGAGCAGGTGTCTGAGTCTGCTAGGTTCAAGTGCCTTCCCGAGGCAACCTGCAGTTCTTGATCAAGTCTCCTGTCTGTTCTCGTCATTACGAGTAGTATTATGCCTTTTGTTTGTAAAGTAACTTTACTGGATTAAATACTCTGTTTTCGCCAAGTCGCTTTTGGGTCCTCATTCACCTGCATAACATGTTTCCACCAGCATCTTCACAAGGTCCTTTACTTTTGTTCTGCGATTGATTTGCACTTTTCGCACCAAAGTACGTTCATGCTCAGGAAGGAGAACGTGTCTCCTTCCTGAGCAGTGTGAAGACTGCGTGGTCCCATGGTGTTTATACTTGCGTACTCTTGTTTGTATAGATGAACGTGGTACCTTCAGGCATTTGGAAAATGCTCCCAAGGATGAACCAGACTTGTGGAGGTCTACAATTCTTTTTCTGAGGTCTTGGCTGATTTCTTTTGATTTTCTCATGATGTCAAGCAAAGAGGCACTGAGTTTGAAGGTAGGCATTGAAATAGATCTACAGGTACACCTCCAATTGACTCAAATGATGTAAATTAGAAGCTTCTAAAGCCATGACATCAATTTCTGGAATTTTCCAAAACTGTTTAAAGGCACAGTCATCTAAATGTATGTAAACTTCTGACCTACTGGAATTGTGATACAGTGAATTATAAGTGAAATAATCTGTCTGTAAACAATTGTTGGAAAAATTACTTGTGTCATGCACAAAGTAGATGTCCCCACCGACTTGCCCAAACTACAGGTTGTTAACAAGACATTTGTGAAGTGGTTGAAAAACGTTTTATGGCCTACAGGTGTAGGATCTTCATTTGAGTCAGTTTGCTACAGCACTCAAATAATCCTGCAGGTTCAGGAAATGTGAATTATTATGTGGATTATAATTAATGTAAAGTGTAGGGAAAAATATGTCTTAAATTTCAAAGTGAAAATGACAAATGTAGGAAACATTTTTAAACCTCAAATACACTACAAGTTTTAGCGTTTTGGGGGTATCTGTACTTTACTTTACTATTTATATTTTTGACGGCTTTTACTATTATGTCACTACATTCCTAAAGAAGTATTGTACTTTTTATTCCCTACATTTTACCTGACAACCAAAAGTACTGGTTACATTTTGAATGTTTAGCAGGACAGGAAAATTGCCAAATTCACACACATATCAAGAGAACACTTACTGCCTCTTGGCTCGTGGACTCACTAAACAGAGAACACTTGGTCATCCCTACTACCTCTGGGCTAGTGGACTCACTAAACAGAGAACACCTGGTCATCCCTTCTGCCTCTGGGCTAGAGAACACTTGGTTATCCCTACTACCTCTGGGCTCGTGGACTCACTAAACAGAGAACACTTGGTCATCCCTACTACCTCTTGGCTAGTGGACTCACTAAACAGAGAACACATGGTCATCCCTTCTGCCTCTGGGCTAGAGAACACTTGGTCATCCCTACTGCCTCTTGGCTAGTGGACTCACTAAACAGAGAACACATGGTCATCCCTTCTGCCTCTGGGCTAGAGAACACATGGTCATCCCTACTGCCTCTGGGCTAGAGAACACTTGGTCATCCCTACTGCCTCTTGGCTAGTGGACTCACTAAACAGAGAACACTTGGTCATCCCTACTACCTCTGGGTTAATGTTGTTTGTTGTAGTTTGTGTTGTTGTTTGTGTTGTTGTTAATGTTGTTTGTGTTGTTAATGTTGTTTACCTTGTTTGTGTTGTTGTTAATGTTGTATTTGTTGTTGTTTATGTTGTTGTTTTGATAAGAGGGGTAATGATTTAAAGGCCAATAGCATATCCAGGCCTTTTCATTGGTTCACTATGTAAAATAATGATGATTATTTAAACATTTAATGAACTCCTAAACGGTCTGTTAGAGGGAGTTTATTTAGTTTTGTGTCATGTTGTTATGTATTTTTTTAAATAATGGATTCCTTTGAGATGTACAGTGCATTCAGAAAGTATTCAGACCCCCTTTGTTACGTTACAACCTTATTCTAAAATGGATAGAATTTTTTTCCCCCCTCATCAATCTACACACAATATCCCATAATGACAAAACAAAAACTGATTTTTTGAAATGTTTCCAAATGTATATATATATATATATTTTTAAATATCACATTTACGTAGGTATTCAGACCTTTTACTCTGTACTTGGTTGATGCACCTTTCACAGTGATTACAGCCTCGAGTCTTCTTGGTTATGATGCTACAAGCTTGGCACACCTGTATTTGGAGAGTTTCTCCCATTCTTCTCTGAGGATCCTCTCAAGCTCTGTCAGGTTGGATGGGGAGCGTTGCTGCACAGCTATTTTCAGGTTTCACGAGAGATGTTCGATCAGGTTCAAGTCTGGGCTCTGGCTGGGCCACTCAAAGACATTCAGAAACCACTCCTCCCTTGTCTTGGCTGTGTGCTTAGGGTTCTTTGTTATCATCAATCAAATGTATTTATAAAGCCCTTCTTCCATCAGCTGATATCTCAAAGTGCTGTATAGAAACCCAGCCTAAAACCCCAAACAGCAAGCAATGCAGGTGTAGAAGCACGGTGGCTAGGAAAAACTCCCTAGAAAGGCCAGAATCTAGGAAGAAACCTAGAGAGGAACCAGGCTATGAGGGGTGGCCAGTCCTCTTCTGGCTGTGCCGGGTGGAGATTATAACAGAAAATGGCCAAGATGTTCAAATGTTCATAGATGACCAGCAGGGTCAAATAATAATAATCACAGTGGTTGTTGAGGGTGCAACAGGTCAGCACCTCAAGAGTAAATGTCAGTTGGCTTTTCATAGCCGATCATTGAGAGTTTCTCTACCGCTCATGCTGTCTCTAGAGAGTTGAAAACAGCAGGTCTGGGACAGGTAGCACGTCCGGTGAACAGGTCAGGGTTTCATAGCCGCAGGCAGAACAGTCGAAACTGGAGCAGCAGCACGACCAGGTGGACTGTGGACAGCTATAAGTCATCAGGCCAGGTAGTCCTGAGGCAGAAAGAAAGAAAGAAAGAAAGAAAGAAAGAAAGAAAGAAAGAAAGAAAGAAAGAAAGAGAGAAAGAGAGAAAGAGAGAAAAAGAGAGAGAGAATTAAATTCACACAGGACACCGGATAAGACAGGAGAAATACTCCAGATATAACAGACTGACCCTAGCCCCCCGACACAAACTACTGCAGCATAAATACTGGAGGCTGAGATAGGAGGGTTCAGGAGACACTGTGTCCCCATCTGACGATACCCCCAGACAGGGCCAAACAGGCAGGATATAACCCCACCCACGTTGCCAAAGCACAGCCCCCACACCACTAGAGGGATATCTTCAACCACCAACTTACCAACCTGAGACAAGGCAGAGTATAGCCCACAAAGATCTCCTCCACTGCACAACCCACGGGGGAGGCCAACCTGGACAGGAAGATAACGTCAGTGACTCAACCCACTCAAGTGACACACCCCTCCTAGGGACGGCATGAAAGAGCACCAGTAAGCCAGTGACTCAGCCCCTGTAATAGGTTTAGAGGCAGAGAATCCCAGTGGAGAGAGGGGAACCAGCCAGGCAGAGACAGCAAGGGCAGTTCGTTGCTCCAGAGCCATTCCGTTCACCTTCAGACTCCTGAGCCAGACTACACTCAATCATATGACCTTCTGAAGAGATGAGTCTTCAGTAAAGGCTTAAAAGTTGAGACCGAGTTTGCGTCTCTCACATGGGTAGGCAGACCATTCCATTAAAATGGAGCTCTATAGGAGAAAGCCCTGCCTCCAGCGGTTTGCTTAGAAGTCCTAGGGACAATAAGGAGGCCTGTGTGACCGTAGAGTCAGAAAGTATTCAGACCCCTTCCCCTTTCCACATTTTGATACATTACAGCCTTATTCTAAAATGGATGAAATTACATCAATCTAAACACAATACCCCATAATGACAAAGCGAAAACAGGTTTTTCTAAGTCCTTTAGGTATCTTTTGACAAACTCCAAGCGGGCTGTCATGTGCTTTTTACTGAGTAGTGGCTTCCGTCTGGCCACTCTACCATAAAGGCCTGATTGGTGGAGAGCTGCAGAGATGGTTGTCCTTCTGGAATGTTCTATCTCCACAGAGGAACTGTGGCCGGGCAGTCAGTTTGGCCGGGCAGCCAGATCTAGGAAGAGTCTTGGTGGTTCCAAACTTCTTCCATTTAAGAATGATGGAGGCCATTGTATTCTTGGGGACCTTCGATGCTGCATAAATATTTTGGTACCCATCCCCAGATCTGTGCCTCGACACAATCCTGTCTCTGAGCTCTGCGGACAGTTCCTTCGACTTCATGGCTTGGTTTTTGCTCTGACGTGCACTGCTAACTGTGGGTCCATATATAGACAGGTGTTTGCCTTTCCAAATCATGTCCAATCAATTGAATTGACCGCAGGTAGACTCCAATCAAGTTGCAGAAACATCTCAAGGATTATCAATGGAAACAGGATGCACCTGAGTTCAATTTTGAGTCTCATAGCAAAGGGTCTGAATACTTACTCTATGTAAATAAGGTATTTCTGTTTTTTATGTTTAATACATTTGCAAAAATGTCTAAAAACCTGTTTTCGATTTGTCATTATGGTGTATTTTGTGTAGATTGATGAGGGGGAATTTTTTTCCCATCCATTTTAAAATAAGGCTGTAACGTAGTGTGGAAGGGTCAAGGGGTCTGAATACATGCATGAATAGCATTCAAATTGGTATTTCACACAAAAAAAGTCACGCAAAAAACAGACCTCTTCTCCTCATCAGACCAATCTGATTCAAGTTGAACTCTACGATTATTATAAATGAGTCTATAAACACCTCAACCTCATGCATCCGTACAGTAGATGACAGCGAGGATTTAGAAACATCTACATACATGCAAGGATGCATAATAATAATTCATAATATATATAATAATAATTTATACACAAGGCTATCTTTCTGGACCGATATCACGCCAACTCCTTGACTACAAACTGCTGGAATATCTCTGATGGATGTCCTTTTAAATCCAGTCATAATCTGGGCCGGAGAAGTGGCACCCAATCATCATTCAACTCACGATGGTGTATTCAGGCAGAAACTCTGACAGTAACAGCTTTGTCAATGGGAATCTCTGCAGACGACTGTAGCGAGAGTCAATGCCTAGACAGTCTGAGCCTGTTGCACTAAAAGGCCCATGAATTTTTGAAGAGATCAGAGTGGTTACTGTAGGCTAGACCTCATATCCCCAGGCTGGTTCATATTTGAAGTATATCGCTGACTGAAATAGGCCCTTTCACCTGTTCTGTTCTCCTTGTCTCACTGAGCGCACATGAACAAGCAGACAGACACACACACACACACACACACACACACACACACACACACACACACACACACACACACACACACACACACACACACACACACACACACACACACACACACACACACACACACACACACACACACACACACACACACACACACACACACACACACACACACACACACACACACACACATTGTCAGATACAATTAACATTACCCTCACGTTGGCATTCAAGTGGATTATGTCACAATGTTCCTCCTCTCTTTTAACTGCTCTCCTCTCCAAGAAGCTGCTGTGTTTGCCATTACCTCAGATATAATGTCAAATCAGTCAAAGATTCCAGGGAGCGTCGCGTGTGATATTATAATGTGAAGTGTGGCATGTAACCTATCCATTTTTTCTTTATCTCTGTGGCTTTGTCTCAAACGGAACTCTATTCCCTACATAGTACACTACTTCCTTATGGGCACTGGTCAAAAGTAGTGCACTATATAGGGAATAGGGTTCCATTTGGAATGCTAACCTTTAACTCTGGTCTAATTAAATGATTTTAAGCAGGTAACTCGTCCTGGCATTTTGGCATTCAGCAGACTGGATTTGTGTGTGTGTGTGTGTGTGTGCGTGCGTGTGTGTGCGTGTGTCTGTGTGTGTGCGTGTGTGTGTGTATATGTGTGTGCGTGTGCGTGTGCGTGTGTGTGTGTGTGTGCGTGTGTGTGTGTGTGTGTGCGTCTGTCTGTGTGTGTGCGTGTGTGTTTGTGTGTGTATATGTGTGTGCGTGTGCGTGTGTGTGTGTTTGTGTGTGTGTGTGTATGCGTGTGTCTGTGTGAGTATGCGTGTGTATGCGTGTGTGCGTGTGTATGTGTGTATGTGTGTATATATGTGTGTGTGTATGTGTATGCGTGTGTGTGTGTGTGTGTGTGCGTGTGTATGTGTGTATGTGTGTATATATGTGTGTGTGTATGTGTGTGCGTGTGTGTGTGTGTATGCGTGTGCGTGTGTGTGTGTGTATGCGTGTGTATGTGTGTGTGTGTATGTGTGTATATATGTGTGTGTGTATGCATGTGTGTGTGTGCGTGTGTATGTGTGTATGTGTGTATATATGTGTGTGTGTCTCCATTGAGCAAGGCACTTAGATCTTATTCCTTCTGTTAGTCACTCTGGATCAGTGAATGTGCTAAATTGTAAATGGCTGTTATACATGCCAGACTTGGGTTCAAATACTATTTCATTAATCTCGGTTACTTTTCAAGACAAAGCAAATATAAAGAACAACTAGTTGAATAACGGAATGTATTGGAAAACAGCATTAGGAAAATGTTGGCATGTGTTTACAATTACTTCAGTTACATATCGCTGGAGGTTTTTGAAAGCAGTATTATTTGTTATGTATTTGAAAATGGATGTGAATGTACTTCGTGGTTTAGTTTGACGTAACAAACAACTTAACATGTATCCTTATTAGCCTCATTATGCTGACTTAGTTGACAATATGCAGCTCATACTTTACTGTCTCAGGAAAGAGAACAAGATACCTTGTTACATTTAAAAACAACAGCAGATTCAAAAAGCTCGTTGAACATTGAGGGTCTGGTCTGAAGATATGCCTCCAACGCCGAAAAAACGCTCCACAGCTCAATGGGACGTGTACCCAGCAAACAGGGGACATCCTAAGGACATTCTGCGACGTTCCCATTAGGTCCCTTAAGGGTTTCAGTGTGACCTCTGATGTTCTGAGTACGCTCTCAGGGAACGTTTTCTGTAAGTTCACAGGATGTCACTGAGGACCATCTCAGGACGTTCATTTTACTAGTTCTTTGAATGTCGTGTGATCGTCCCAAGGGAACGTTGGGACGGTTTTCTAGTTCCCAGTTTGTTCCCAGGACGTTTTTAGGATGTCCTTGGGATGTTGTTGTTTCATGGTCCCCTGAAGCTCCCCGAGTGTCACAAATCATTACAAGTAAACTAATTAAATGGTATCGGGGGTTTAAGGTAAGTGGTACACTGTTCAGATAAAATACTGTTCAAATCTTTAAACAATGACAACTTAGTACTGACTTTTCAACATGACACCCCACCCTGGGATTTGAACTCACAACCTCAGAATTTGGGGTGTGCTGATCATTCTGCTGCACAACAATGTCTGAGGAATTTCAGAGGGCCCCCTACACATTCACTACCTATAATACGACGAGACGGCCTACAGGGAGGAGGTGAGGGCCCTCTACACATTCACTACCTATAATACATCTCTTAGCAAAACAGTGTCGTCTGCACTGCTATTTAAATTATCAGTTGATCTGACTATTCTCTCATTGATTTCATTTAACTTATTTCAACAATTAGAGTTTTTTTGTTTTCTGTTTAGTTGTCTAATGTTGGTGGGGAATATGATTCCGTTTTAATGTTACTCCTGAATCACTATGAGAAATATAGTAAAATGACTTTGAAGTGTGAAGTGTCGGAATATGCCTACCGGTCAAAGCAGTAGATGATACAGTCGTTGATACAGACATGGTGCAGGATGTTCTCCAATGCTGCTCGGGGAACCTGAGGGAAAAGGTTTGGGAACCATTGGACTAAAGCATTATCCAGTCTGTCCTCTGGAGTTGTTGTTAACTTTAATCTGTCAATGAATCAGCCTCAAGATAAAGACCCGGGCTAATTTATTTTCTCTGTATCCTCTGTGAACCCTGGGTTGGAAGATACGGGTTGAACCCTGGGTTGGAAGATACGGGTTGAACCCTGGGTTGGAAGATACGGGTTGAACCCTGGGTTGGAAGATACGGGTTGAACCCTGGGTTGGAAGATACGGGCTGAACCCTGGGTTGGAAGATATGGGTTGAACCCTGGGTTGGAAGATACGGGTTGAACCCTGGGTTGGAAGATACGGGTTGACACTGTGGATGATTACAGTAGAGATTCTTTTTAGAACCCGGAACATAATGGAACGTTAGAATTAGAATCCCTGTACGTTCCGGAACGCTAATGAAGGCTGACAAGGAAATATGCTTCCACTACTAACTGATTTTCACTGTATTGCATTTTTTGCTGATGTTTCCCAAGTTCACTAAGAAACTCTGCACTTGAATGGGGGCTTAATTTACTGTCAAAAAGGGGTTCCCGCTCAATTATGTATTTTTGGACCCTGAACTGATAGAAAAAGGCAATTTAGCTACCGATCAGTGAGTCCCACTATTTGTGAGAAAGAAGGCAAAGCCTCTCAGCGTATGGGGACATCTCCAAATGAGATGCGTGGTGCTGTATAGAGATTAATGGCACCTCTGAACCATTCAATTGCCTTATAGCCCAAAATAATCTTCAGTCAGAGAGACAGAGACAGAGAGGGTCTAATCTCTTCTAGCTAGATGGTTTTTCTTCCTGAATGGTGAGTCTGCACTGTGACTGACTTCCACACTCCAGTGCCCACAGAGTTACAGAGTAGAGAGAGGCATGGTAGGATGGTCTGTTATCTAATAGGTTCTGCTGTGTACCGTGCAGGGCTGATGGTAGGATGGGTGACAGAGTAGAGGTCTGTTATCTAATAGGTTCTGCTGTGTACCGTGCAGGGCTGATGGTAGGATGGGTGACAGAGTAGAGGTCTGTTATCTAATAGGTTCTGCTGTGTACCGTGCAGGGCTGATGGTAGGATGGGTGATAGAGTAGAGGGTCTGTTATCTAATAGGTTCTGCTGTGTACCGTGCAGGGCTGATGGTAGGAGGGTCTGTTATCTAATAGGTTCTGCTGTGTACCGTGCAGGGCTGATGGCAGGATGGGTGATAGAGTAGAGGGTCTGTTATCTAATAGGTTCTGCTGTGTACCGTGCAGGGCTGATGGTAGGAGGGTCTGTTATCTAATAGGTTCTGCTGTGTACCGTGCAGGGCTGATGGTAGGAGGGTCTGTTATCTAATAGGTTCTGCTGTGTACCGTGCAGGGCTGATGGCAGGATGGGTGACATTGCTGAGAGGCTCAGACAGTGATATAACGCAGTGCATTTCAGCATACTGTTGCAGATACATTCCAAGTGCAGCATACAGCAATTATTGAGTGTAAGGGGGACAATTACTTTTTACACACAGGGGCATTGGATGTTGCAAAACTTTGTTCATTAAATAAAAAAAGTAAGCATCGATATGTTGTGTTATTTGTTCAGTCAGATTGCCTTTATCTAATATTAGGTTGAAAATCTGGTAATATTCAGTGTCAGAAATATGAAAAAATCACGAAGGGGGTGATGTTAGTATGGGTATTCAAATATAGTAAAAACTTAACACACACACACACACACACACACACACACACACACACACACACACACACACACACACACACACACACACACACACACACACACACACACACACACACACACACACACACACACACACACACACACACACACACACACACATATATATACACACATACACACACACACACACACACACACATATACATACACACACACATATACAAACACACACACACACACATATACACATATACACACACACACACATTTACACATATACACACACACATACACACGTACACACACATATATATACATACACACACAAAGACACACACATATACACACAAACACACACACACGCCTCCTCCTCCTCCCGTTAGTTAATGAAATGAACAATGAAATTATGTGAATAAATGAATAGCCAACAAGGCTAATAATGAGCACCACACAATTCCACTACTGCATCAGTTAGCCGGCAGTA
>NC_060175.1:10605618-10638118 GCF_021184085.1 Oncorhynchus gorbuscha
AACTATTATAGTACAGTGAGTGTTAATATATTAACTATTATAGTACATTGAGTGTTAATATATTAACTATTATAGCACAGTGAGTGTTAATATATTAACTATTATAGTACAGTGAGTGTTAATATATTAACTATTATAGCACAGTGAGTGTTAATATATTAACTATTATAGCACAGTGAGTGTTTGTATAGTCTCATAGCTCTACTTACAGGGTGACTGTTTGTATAGTCTCATAGCTCTACTTACAGGGTGACTGTTTGTATAGTCTCATAGCTCTACTTACAGGGTGACTGTTTGTATAGTCTCATAGCTCTACTTACAGGGTGACTGTTTGTATAGTCTCATAGCTCTACTTACAGGGTGACTGTTTGTATAGTCTCATAGCTCTACTTACAGGGTGACTGTTTGTATAGTCTCATAGCTCTACTTACAGGGTGACTGTTTGTATAGTCTCATAGCTCTACTTACAGGGTGACTGTTTGTATAGTCTCATAGCTCTACTTACAGGGTGACTGTTTGTATAGTCTCATAGCTCTACTTACAGGGTGACTGTTTGTATAGTCTCATAGCTCTACTTACAGGGTGACTGTTTGTATAGTCTCATAGCTCTACTTACAGGGTGACTGTTTGTATAGTCTCATAGCTCTACTTACAGGGTGACTGTTTGTATAGTCTCATAGCTCTACTTACAGGGTGACTGTTTGTATAGTCTCATAGCTCTACTTACAGGGTGACTGTTTGTATAGTCTCATAGCTCTACTTACAGGGTGACTGTTGTATAGTCTCATAGCTCTACTTACAGGGTGACTGTTTGTATAGTCTCATAGCTCTACTTACAGGGTGACTGTTTGTATAGTCTCATAGCTCTACTTACAGGGTGACTGTTTGTATAGTCTCATAGCTCTACTTACAGGGTGACTGTTTGTATAGTCTCATAGCTCTACTTACAGGGTGACTGTTTGTATAGTCTCATAGCTCCACTTACAGGGTGACTGTTTGTATAGTCTCATAGCTCCACTTACAGGGTGACTGTTTGTATAGTCTCATAGCTCTACTTACAGGGTGACTGTTTGTATAGTCTCATAGCTCTACTTACAGGGTGACTGTTTGTATAGTCTCATAGCTCTACTTACAGGGTGACTGTTTGTATAGTCTCATAGCTCTACTTACAGGGTGACTGTTTGTATAGTCTCATAGCTCTACTTACAGGGTGACTGTTTGTATAGTCTCATAGCTCTACTTACAGGGTGACTGTTTGTATAGTCTCATAGCTCTACTTACAGGGTGACTGTTTGTATAGTCTCATAGCTCTACTTACAGGGTGACTGTTTGTATAGTCTCATAGCTCCACTTACAGGGTGACTGTTTGTATAGTCTCATAGCTCCACTTACAGGGTGACTGTTTGTATAGTCTCATAGCTCTACTTACAGGGTGACTGTTTGTATAGTCTCATAGCTCTACTTACAGGGTGACTGTTTGTATAGTCTCATAGCTCTACTTACAGGGTGACTGTTTGTATAGTCTCATAGCTCTACTTACAGGGTGACTGTTTGTATAGTCTCATAGCTCTACTTACAGGGTGACTGTTTGTATAGTCTCATAGCTCTACTTACAGGGTGACTGTTTGTATAGTCTCATAGCTCTACTTACAGGGTGACTGTTTGTATAGTCTCATAGCTCTACTTACAGGGTGACTGTTTGTATAGTCTCATAGCTCTACTTACAGGGTGACTGTTTGTATAGTCTCATAGCTCTACTTACAGGGTGACTGTTTGTATAGTCTCATAGCTCTACTTACAGGGTGACTGTTTGTATAGTCTCATAGCTCTACTTACAGGGTGACTGTTTGTATAGTCTCATAGCTCTACTTACAGGGTGACTGTTTGTATAGTCTCATAGCTCTACTTACAGGGTGACTGTTTGTATAGTCTCATAGCTCTACTTACAGGGTGACTGTTTGTATAGTCTCATAGCTCTACTTACAGGGTGACTGTTTGTATAGTCTCATAGCTCTACTTACAGGGTGACTGTTTGTATAGTCTCATAGCTCTACTTACAGGGTGACTGTTTGTATAGTCTCATAGCTCTACTTACAGGGTGACTGTTTGTATAGTCTCATAGCTCTACTTACAGGGTGACTGTTTGTATAGTCTCATAGCTCTACTTACAGGGTGACTGTTTGTATAGTCTCATAGCTCTACTTACAGGGTGACTGTTTGTATAGTCTCATAGCTCTACTTACAGGGTGACTGTTTGTATAGTCTCATAGCTCTACTTACAGGGTGACTGTTTGTATAGTCTCATAGCTCTACTTACAGGGTGACTGTTGTATAGTCTCATAGCTCTACTTACAGGGTGACTGTTTGTATAGTCTCATAGCTCTACTTACAGGGTGACTGTTTGTATAGTCTCATAGCTCTACTTACAGGGTGACTGTTTGTATAGTCTCATAGCTCTACTTACAGGGTGACTGTTTGTATAGTCTCATAGCTCTACTTACAGGGTGACTGTTTGTATAGTCTCATAGCTCTACTTACAGGGTGACTGTTTGTATAGTCTCATAGCTCTACTTACAGGGTGACTGTTTGTATAGTCTCATAGCTCTACTTACAGGGTGACTGTTTGTATAGTCTCATAGCTCTACTTACAGGGTGACTGTTTGTATAGTCTCATAGCTCTACTTACAGGGTGACTGTTTGTATAGTCTCATAGCTCTACTTACAGGGTGACTGTTTGTATAGTCTCATAGCTCTACTTACAGGGTGACTGTTTGTATAGTCTCATAGCTCTACTTACAGGGTGACTGTTTGTATAGTCTCATAGCTCTACTTACAGGGTGACTGTTTGTATAGTCTCATAGCTCTACTTACAGGGTGACTGTTTGTATAGTCTCATAGCTCTACTTACAGGGTGACTGTTTGTATAGTCTCATAGCTCTACTTACAGGGTGACTGTTTGTATAGTCTCATAGCTCTACTTACAGGGTGACTGTTTGTATAGTCTCATAGCTCTACTTACAGGGTGACTGTTTGTATAGTCTCATAGCTCTACTTACAGGGTGACTGTTTGTATAGTCTCATAGCTCTACTTACAGGGTGACTGTTTGTATAGTCTCATAGCTCTACTGTTTGTATAGTCTCTAGCTACAGGGTGACTGTTTGTATAGTCTCATAGCTCTACTTACAGGGTGACTGTTTGTATAGTCTCATAGCTCTACTTACAGGGTGACTGTTTGTATAGTCTCATAGCTCTACTTACAGGGTGACTGTTTGTATAGTCTCATAGCTCTACTTACAGGGTGACTGTTTGTATAGTCTCATAGCTCCACTTACAGGGTGACTGTTTGTATAGTCTCATAGCTCTACTTACAGGGTGACTGTTTGTATAGTCTCATAGCTCTACTTACAGGGTGACTGTTTGTATAGTCTCATAGCTCTACTTACAGGGTGACTGTTTGTATAGTCTCATAGCTCTACTTACAGGGTGACTGTTTGTATAGTCTCATAGCTCTACTTACAGGGTGACTGTTTGTATAGTCTCATAGCTCTACTTACAGGGTGACTGTTTGTATAGTCTCATAGCTCTACTTACAGGGTGACTGTTTGTATAGTCTCATAGCTCTACTTACAGGGTGACTGTTTGTATAGTCTCATAGCTCTACTTACAGGGTGACTGTTTGTATAGTCTCATAGCTCTACTTACAGGGTGACTGTTTGTATAGTCTCATAGCTCTACTTACAGGGTGACTGTTTGTATAGTCTCATAGCTCTACTTACAGGGTGACTGTTTGTATAGTCTCATAGCTCTACTTACAGGGTGACTGTTTGTATAGTCTCATAGCTCTACTTACAGGGTGACTGTTTGTATAGTCTCATAGCTCTACTTACAGGGTGACTGTTTGTATAGTCTCATAGCTCTACTTACAGGGTGACTGTTTGTATAGTCTCATAGCTCTACTTACAGGGTGACTGTTTGTATAGTCTCATAGCTCTACTTACAGGGTGACTGTTTGTATAGTCTCATAGCTCCACTTACAGGGTGACTGTTTGTATAGTCTCATAGCTCTACTTACAGGGTGACTGTTTGTATAGTCTCATAGCTCTACTTACAGGGTGACTGTTTGTATAGTCTCATAGCTCTACTTACAGGGTGACTGTTTGTATAGTCTCATAGCTCTACTTACAGGGTGACTGTTTGTATAGTCTCATAGCTCTACTTACAGGGTGACTGTTTGTATAGTCTCATAGCTCTACTTACAGGGTGACTGTTTGTATAGTCTCATAGCTCTACTTACAGGGTGACTGTTTGTATAGTCTCATAGCTCTACTTACAGGGTGACTGTTTGTATAGTCTCATAGCTCTACTTACAGGGTGACTGTTTGTATAGTCTCATAGCTCTACTTACAGGGTGACTGTTTGTATAGTCTCATAGCTCTACTTACAGGGTGACTGTTTGTATAGTCTCATAGCTCTACTTACAGGGTGACTGTTTATATAGTCTCATAGCTCTACTTACAGGGTGACTGTTTGTATAGTCTCATAGCTCTACTTACAGGGTGACTGTTTGTATAGTCTCATAGCTCTACTTACAGGGTGACTGTTTGTATAGTCTCATAGCTCTACTTACAGGGTGACTGTTTGTATAGTCTCATAGCTCTACTTACAGGGTGACTGTTTGTATAGTCTCATAGCTCTACTTACAGGGTGACTGTTTGTATAGTCTCATAGCTCTACTTACAGTGGCGGGTGTTGGTGTTTTACACTGGTAACAACAAAAAGACACGGGATCTTGTTAGAGGAAATTATAGTTTAGATGATTAATTATGTATACATTATTGATTAGAACCATTTATTCTAATACTGTTATGTTATGATTTGAAAAGTATGAGTTTTTTGTTGAGCTGTTACTGAAAATGTAAGCAGAATGAATTAATTGTCTGATGCCTCCTGGAAATTTAAGGAGGAGGGATAAGATAGTTTTTCAAACAGATAAGAATGTTTTGGTTGGATTCCATTAGTGGAGAGAAGTATATCCTTTAGACAGGTTGGAATGTAGTTTATGAGGGGAGTAAAACTTCTCTAGGACTGAATACTACCTATTGTAAGGATGGGAGAGGGTGTGAAACTGATGACGTCATTTTATGATCCCTTTCTTTAAAATGTAATGTTCTTTGTATTTTGGGTCAGTACTCACTTGAATTAAACGCTATTTACCTGGCTTTTAAGACTGGCCTCAATCTACTTCATGCATAATTAATGAACTTACAATTCAGTAATGAATTAGAAATGAGTGCTAATTGGTTTCGGCAATTAAAACATAAAGGAATTTAGAATTCCTCTATCAGATCTATACTTTAGATATTACCAGTATGTTGTTTATCGATGAGCAGTTACATTTCCCCAAGCTGTCTTTAAAGTCCACCCAGGATCGGTATTAAAGGAGAAATCAACTTCTGATCAATAGTAACTGGCATTTTCACCATGGGGCCCAATTTCCCAGAGGTACAGTAATCCTGGACTAGTCAGAGTGTGTGTATATTCTTAAAAGTTCTGTTAGGGGGTGGTTTATCCTTACTGCTGTGTTACTGTAGAGGTGGTTTATCCTTACTGCTGTGTTACTGTAGAGGAGGTTTATCCTTACTGCTGTGTTACTGTAGAGGAGATTTATCCTTACTGCTGTGTTACTGTAGAGGTGGAGGTGTATCCTTACTGCTGTGTTACTGTAGAGGTGGAGGTTTATCCTTACTGCTGTGTTACTGTAGAGGAGGTTTATCCTTACTGCTGTGTTACTGTAGAGGAGGTTTATCCTTACTGCTGTGTTACTGTAGAGGTGGTTTATCCTTACTGCTGTGTTACTGTAGAGGTGGTTTATCCTTACTGCTGTGTTACTGTAGAGGTGGTTTATCCTTACTGCTGTGTTACTGTAGAGGTGGTTTATCCTTACTGCTGTGTTACTGTAGAGGAGGTTTATCCTTACTGATGTGTTACTGTAGAGGAGGTGGTTTATCCTTACTGATGTGTTACTGTAGAGGTGGTGGTTTATCCTTACTGCTGTGTTACTGTAGAGGAGGTTTATCCTTACTGCTGTGTTACTGTAGAGGTGGTTTATCCTTACTGCTGTGTTACTGTAGAGGTGGTGGTTTATCCTTACTGATGTGTTACTGTAGAGGAGGTGGTTTATCCTTACTGATGTGTTACTGTAGAGGTGGTGGTTTATCCTTACTGCTGTGTTACTGTAGAGGAGGTTTATCCTTACTGCTGTGTTACTGTAGAGGAGGTGGTTTATCATACTGCTGTGTTACTGTAGAGGAGGTGGTTTATCATACTGCTGTGTTACTGTAGAGGTGGTGGTTTATCCTTACTGCTGTGTTACTGTAGAGGAGGTGGTTTATCATACTGCTGTGTTACTGTAGAGGAGGTTTATCCTTACTGCTGTGTTACTGTAGAGGTGGTTTATCCTTACTGCTGTGTTACTGTAGAGGTGGTTTATCATACTGCTGTGTTACTGTAGAGGTGGTTTATCCTTACTGCTGTGTTACTGTAGAGGTGGTTTATCCTTACTGCTGTGTTACTGTAGAGGAGGTTTATCCTTACTGCTGTGTTACTGTAGAGGAGGTTTATCCTTACTGATGTGTTACTGTAGAGGTGGTTTATCCTTACTGATGTGTTACTGTAGAGGAGGTTTATCCTTACTGCTGTGTTACTGTAGAGGAGGTTTATCCTTACTGCTGTGTTACTGTAGAGGTGGTTTATCCTTACTGCTGTGTTACTGTAGAGGAGGTTTATCATACTGCTGTGTTACTGTAGAGGAGGTTTATCCTTACTGCTGTGTTACTGTAGAGGAGGTTTATCCTTACTGCTGTGTTACTGTAGAGGTGGTGGTTTATCCTTACTGCTGTGTTACTGTAGAGGAGGTTTATCATACTGCTGTGTTACTGTAGAGGAGGTTTATCATACTGCTGTGTTACTGTAGAGGAGGTTTATCCTTACTGCTGTGTTACTGTAGAGGAGGTTTATCCTTACTGCTGTGTTACTGTAGAGGAGGTGTATCCTTACTGCTGTGTTACTGTAGAGGTGGTTTATCATACTGCTGTGTTACTGTAGAGGAGCTGGTTTATCATACTGCTGTGTTACTGTAGAGGTGGTTTATCCTTACTGCTGTGTTACTGTAGAGGTTGTGGTTTATCCTTACTGCTGTGTTACTGTAGAGAAGGTTTATCCTTACTGCTGTGTTACTGTAGAGGAGGTTTATCCTTACTGCTGTGTTACTGTAGAGGAGGTTTATCCTTACTGCTGTGTTACTGTAGAGGAAGTTTATCCTTACTGCTGTGTTACTGTAGAGGAGGTGGTTTATCCTTACTGCTGTGTTACTGTAGAGGAGGTTTATCCTTACTGCTGTGTTGCTGTAGAGGAGGTTTATCCTTACTGCTGTGTTATTGTAGAGGTGGTGGTTTATCCTTACTGCTGTGTTACTGTAGAGGAGGTTTATCCTTACTGCTGTGTTACTTTAGAGGAGGTTTATCATACTGCTGTGTTACTGTAGAGGTGGTTTATCATACTGCTGTGTTACTGTAGAGGTGGTGGTTTATCCTTACTGCTGTGTTACTGTAGAGGTGGTTTATCATACTGCTGTGTTACTGTAGAGGTGGTTTATCATACTGCTGTGTTACTGTAGAGGAGGTTTATCCTTACTGCTGTGTTACTGTAGAGGAGGTTTATCCTTACTGCTGTGTTACTGTAGAGGAGGTTTATCCTTACTGCTGTGTTACTGTAGAGGAGGTTTATCCTTACTGCTGTGTTACTGTAGAGGTGGTTTATCATACTGCTGTGTTACTGTAGAGGAGGTGGTTTATCATACTGCTGTGTTACTGTAGAGGTGGTTTATCATACTGCTGTGTTACTGTAGAGGTGGTGGTTTATCCTTACTGCTGTGTTACTGTAGAGGTGGTTTATCATACTGCTGTGTTACTGTAGAGGAGGTTTATCCTTACTGCTGTGTTACTGTAGAGGTGGTTTATCCTTACTGCTGTGTTACTGTTGAGGAGGTTTATCCTTACTGCTGTGTTACTGTAGAGGAGGTTTATCCTTACTGATGTGTTACTGTAGAGGTGGTTTATCCTTACTGATGTGTTACTGTAGAGGAGGTTTATCCTTACTGATGTGTTACTGTAGAGGTGGTTTATCCTTACTGCTGTGTTACTGTAGAGGAGGTTTATTCTTACTGCTGTGTTACTGTAGAGGAGGTTTATCCTTACTGCTGTGTTACTGTAGAGGAGGTTTATCATACTGCTGTGTTACTGTAGAGGAGGTTTATCATACTGCTGTGTTACTGTAGAGGAGGTGGTTTATCATACTGCTGTGTTACTGTAGAGGAGGAGGTTTATCATACTGCTGTGTTACTGTAGAGGAGGTTTATCCTTACTGCTGTGTTACTGTAGAGGAGGTTTATCCTTACTGCTGTGTTACTGTAGAGGTGGTTTATCCTTACTGCTGTGTTACTGTAGAGGTGGTTTATCCTTACTGCTGTGTTACTGTAGAGTTGGTTTATCCTTACTGATGTGTTACTGTAGAGGAGGTGGTTTATCCTTACTGATGTGTTACTGTAGAGGAGGTTTATCCTTACTGATGTGTTACTGTAGAGGTGGTTTATCCTTACTGCTGTGTTACTGTAGAGGTGGTTTATCCTTACTGCTGTGTTACTGTAGAGGAGGTTTATCCTTACTGCTGTGTTACTGTAGAGGAGGTTTATCCTTACTGCCGTGTTACTGTAGAGGTGGTTTATCCTTACTGCTATGTTACTGTAGAGGAGGAGGTTTATCCTTACTGCTGTGTTACTGTAGAGGAGGTTTATCCTTACTGCTGTGTTACTGTAGAGGAGGAGGTTTATCCTTACTGCTGTGTTACTGTAGAGGAGGTTTATCCTTACTGCTGTGTTACTGTAGAGGAGGTTTATCCTTACTGCTGTGTTACTGTAGAGGAGGAGATTTATCCTTACTGCTGTGTTACTGTAGAGGAGCATTATCCTTACTGCTGTGTTACTGTAGAGGAGGTTTATCCTTACTGCCGTGTTACTGTAGAGGAGGTTTATCATACTGCTGTGTTACTGTAGAGGAGGAGGTTTATCATACTGCTGTGTTACTGTAGAGGAGGTGGTTTATCATACTGCTGTGTTACTGTAGAGGAGGAGGTTTATCATACTGCTGTGTTACTGTAGAGGAGGTTTATCCTTACTGCTGTGTTACTGTAGAGGAGGTTTATCCTTACTGCTGTGTTACTGTAGAGGAGGAGGTTTATCATACTGCTGTGTTACTGTAGAGGAGGTTTATCCTTACTGCTGTGTTACTGTAGAGGAGGTGGTTTATCCTTACTGCTGTGTTACTGTAGAGGAGGTGGTTTATCATACTGCTGTGTTACTGTAGAGGAGGTGGTTTTTCATACTGGTGTGTTACTGTAGAGGAGGTTTATCCTTACTGCTGTGTTACTGTAGAGGAGGTTTTACCTTTACTGCTGTGTTACTGTAGAGGAGGATGTTTATCATACTGCTGTGTTACTGTAGAGGAGGTGGTTTATCATACTGCTGTGTTACTGTAGAGGAGGTGGTTTTTCATACTGGTGTGTTACTGTAGAGGAGGTTTATCCTTACTGCTGTGTTACTGTAGAGGAGGTTTATCCTTACTGCTGTGTTACTGTAGAGGAGGAGGTTTATCATACTGCTGTGCTACTGTAGAGGAGGAGGTTTATCATACTGCTGTGTTACTGTGTTACCCTCTCCTCCTCTCCTCTCCTCCTCTTATCCACCTCCTTCCTGTCCTCCTCTCCTCCTCTCCTCCTCTCCTCTCCTCCTCCTATCCACCTCCTTCCTGTTCTCCTCTCCTCCACCTCTCCTCAACTCCTCTTCTCCTCTCTTCCTCTCTTCTTCTATCCTCTCATCTCCCCTCCTCCTCCTCCACCCCTGTCCTCCTCTCCTCCTCTCCTCTCCTCCTCCTATCCACCTCCTTCCTGTCCTCCTCTCCTCCTCTCCTCCTCTCCCCCTCTCCTATCCTCCTCCTATCCACCTCCTTCCTGTCCTCCTCTCAACTCCTCTTCTCCTCTCTTCCTCTCTTCCTTCTATCCTCTCATCTCCCCTCCTCCTCCACCCCCTCCTCCTCTCCTCCTCCGCCCCCTCTCCTCTTTCTCCCTCTGCCTGAGTGCTAATCCTTCCTGCCATGTTGATCAGAGAAAGAAGCCTTCCGTCCTGTTGGCTGCATCTGCTCATTCAAACAATCTGTATTTTATTCTATTGTTTGAGTAGCTGTGGACAGATTGGACTCATGTTTTAGTAGAGTAAAGCATATTGGCCCTATGAACGTATAGTTATTAGGATGTAATTGTCTGAGAGAGCAGGAGTGTCACACACACACACACACACACACACACACACACACACACACACACACACACACACACACACACACACACACACACACACACACACACACACACACACACACACACACACACACACACACACACACACACACACGACCACTACTCCCACACACATTTATATCCCTTAATGTCATTAGGATGGGGAATACATTATCAAACCACGTGTGTGTGTGTGTGTGTGTGTGTGTGTGTGTGTGTGTGTGTGTGTGTGTGTGTGTGTGAGACACAGACGTGTCCCCCTTCAACAGGAAGTGGTCACCCTTCAACAGGAAGTGGTTCCCCTTCAACAGGAAGTGGTCCCCCTTCAACAGGAAGTGGTCCCCCTTCAACAGTTTCTGAATCCAGGTTTACTAACTAACAGATGACCTCATGGAATTAAAGTGTATTAACAATTTATATGAACTGAACAAATATATAAACAACAGATTTTTACTGAGTTACAGTTCATATGAGGAATTCAGTCAACTGAAGCAAAATCATTAGATCCTCATCAATGGATTTCACATGACTGGGAATACAGATATGCATCTGTTGGTCACAGATACCTCAATAAAAGGTAGGGAGTAGATCAGAAAACCAGTCAGTATCTGGTGTGACCACCATTTTTGGTGGTGGATGAATGGCACAACAATGGCACAACAATGGCCCGTAGGATCGCGTCACGCTATCTCTGTGCATTCAAATTGCCATCGATTAAAATGCATTTGTGTTTGTTGTCTGTAGCTTACGTCTGCCCTACTATAACCCCACGGCCACCATGTAGAACTCTGTTCACAATGTTGACACCAGCAAACCGCCGTACACACTGTCTGCCATCTGCCCGGTACAGTTGAAACCAGGGTTCATCTGTGAAGAGCACACTTCTCCAGCAAAACACTCACCCACATGACTCCATATACACGTGATCTGCGGTTGTGAGGCCTGTTGGACATACTGCTAGAAACTCTAAAAGGTACAGGCGACTGATAGTAGAGAAATTAACATTCAATTCTCTGACAACAGCTCGGGTGGACATTCCTGCAGTCAGCATGCCAATGACACGATCCCTCTAAACTTGAGACATCTGTGGCATTGTCTGAGAGTGTGTCTGTGTGTTAGAGAGAATGTATTCTATTTTAAGCAGATGATCTATTCCTCACCAATTGGTAGCAGACCTGGGTTCAAATGCAGACCTGAGTGCCAGATCTTGCGCATTTCTGACTTTCCCATTGGTTCCATTGAGCCAGACAAGCTCAATCAAGCCCGGATAATGTATTATAAATGATTTCAAATCATATTTGAACCCAGGTGTCATTAGCAGCTAGGAGCCACATCTGTGTTGGGGTCTCGGGTGGGCTGTGTTTCTTTCTGCCTGGCCAGGCTCTCCATAGGCCCTAGGGATTCCACTCTGCTCGATTTCTACTCTGCCCTGCTGGCCCACCGAATCTCTATCTCTCTTTCTCGCTCTGTATTTTTATTGGTCTCTCTCTCTCTCTCTCTCTCTCTCTCTCTCTCTCTCTCTCTCTCTCTCTCTCTCTCTCTCTCTCTCTCTCTCTCTCTCTCTCTCTCTCTCTCTCTCTCTCTCTCTCTCTCTCTCTCTCTCTCTCTCTCTCTCTCTCTCTCTCTCTCTCTCTCTCTCTCTCTCTCTCTCTCTCTCTCTCTCTCTCTCTCTCTCTCTCTCTCTCTCTCTCTTCTCTCTCTTTGTCTCTCCTTGTCTCTCTCTCTCTGCTTGTGAAATGCTTGTGCTTCCAGTTCCGAACATTCAGTTATATCCAACGAGTAATCTAACCTAACATTTTCACAACAACTACCTTATGCACACAAGTGTAAAGGGATGAAGAATATGTACGTAAAAATATATGAATGAGTGATGATACAGAACAGCATAGGCAAGATGCAGGAGATTGTATCGAGTAAGGTATATACATATGAGATGTAGCTCAGTTGGTAGAGCATGGCGCTTGTAATGCCAGGGTAGTGGGTTCGATCCCCGGGACCACCCATACGTAGAATGTATGCACACATGACTGTAAGTCGCTTTGGATAAAAGCGTCTGCTAAATGGCATATATTATTATTATTATTATAATGTAGGGTATGTAAACATTATATTAAGTGGCATTGTTTAAAGTGGCTGCAGCAGGACATGGTAGGACAGGACAGGACAGGGTAGGACAGGACAGGACAGGGTAGGACAGGACAGGGCACAGCAGGACACGGTAGGGCAGAACAGGGTAAGACAGGACATATGTAGTCTTGTTGAAACAGCAGAATACACTGTTGGGGCTGGAGGCGGGGCTGGAGGCGGGGCTGGAGGCAGGGCTGGAGGCCAGGCTGCCACATTCTGCAGCCATGACTCTCCTCTCCCACACCTGTTGGTGAGATACTGTACCTGTGGGGAACATGTACGTGAGAGAGGTAGTAGTATTGACACCCCCAGCAGACTACACTCTGTTTCTCATGTCTCACCTGGCACATTTGCATTGTAAAGTCTTCATTGAACTGTATAAGGAAGTCTGACAGACCATTGTACACAGTGTATGCCTTGACTGGTCTTTCAACATCAGAATATATATATATGTCTTAGTATAGATAGACTGCATTTTTAATCTACTTGGTTCTGCAATGCCACTAGAGGGGGGTGTGTCCATGCACTTGTACTGTTTATGTAGTCACATCTAACAGCACTGCATTGATCACAGTCTGACTGAGTGACTGAGTGGGTGACTGACTGAGTGAGTGACTGAGTGAGTGACTGACTGAGTGAGTGACTGACTGAGTGACTGAGTGAGTGACTGGTGACTGAGTGAGTGAATGAATGACTGAGTGAATGACTGAGTGAGTGACTGACTGAGTGAGTGACTGAGTGAGTGACTGGTGACTGAGTGAGTGAATGAATGACTGAGTGAATGACTGAGTGAGTGACTGGTGACTGAGTGAGTGAATGAATGACTGAGTGAGTGAATGAATGACTGAGTGAATGACTGAGTGAGTGACTGAGTGACTGAGTGAGTGACTGAGTGAGTGACTGGTGACTGAGTGAGTGAATGAATGACTGAGTGAATGACTGAGTGAGTGAGTGACTGAGTGAGTGACTGAGTGAGTGACTGAGTGAGTGACTGAGTGAGTGAGTGTGTGACTGACTGAGTGAGTGAGTGACTGACTGACTGACTGAGTGAGTGAGTGAGTGAGTGACTGAGTGAGTGAGTGACTGACTGACTGACTGACTGACTGACTGAGTGAGTGAGTGAGTGAGTGAGTGAGTGAGTGAGTGAGTGACTGAGTGAGTGAGTGACTGAGTGAGTGAGTGACTGAGTGAGTGACTGAGTGAGTGAGTGACTGAGTGAGTGACTGAGTCAATGACTGAGTGAATGACTGAGCGAGTGACTGAGTGAGTGAATGAGTGAGTGAGTGACTGAGTGAGTGAGTGTGTGACTGACTGAGTGAGTGAGTGACTGACTGACTGACTGAGTGAGTGAGTGACTGAGTGAGTGACTGAGTGAGTGAGTGTGTGACTGACTGAGTGAGTGAGTGAGTGACTGACTGACTGAGTGAGTGAGTGAGTGAGTGACTGAGTGAGTGAGTGACTGACTGACTGACTGACTGAGTGAGTGAGTGAGTGAGTGAGTGACTGAGTGAGTGAGTGACTGAGTGAGTGAGTGACTGAGTGAGTGACTGAGTGAGTGAGTGACTGAGTGAGTGACTGAGTCAATGACTGAGTGAATGACTGAGCGAGTGACTGAGTGAGTGAATGAGTGAATGAGTGAGGGTGGAGGGATTCAAGATGCTCACTGCCCCAATTCCAAATGATCTGATCTGTTGAACGTCGACTCCCAAATGACTCATATACCAAATGATCTGAGCTGTTGAACGTCGACTCCCAAATGACTCATATACCAAATGATCTGAGCTGTTGAACGTCGACTCCCAAATGACTCATATACCAAATGATCTGAGCTGTTTACATTTACATTTAAGTCATTTAGCAGACGCTCTTATCCAGAGCGACTTACAAATTGGTGCGTTCACCTTATGACATCCAGTGGAGCAGCCACTTTACAATAGTGCATCTAAATCTTTTAAGGGGGGGGGAGGGGGGGGGTGAGAGGGAATACTTATCCTATCCTAGGTATTCGTTAAAGAGGTGGGGTTTCAGGTGTCTCCGGAAGGTGGTGATTGACTCCGCTGTCCTGGCGTCGTGAGGGAGTTTGTTCCACCATTGGGGGGGCCAGAGCAGCGAACAGTTTTGACTGGGCTGAGCGGGAACTGTACTTACTCAGTGGTAGGGAGGAGAGCAGGCCAGAGGTGGATGAACGCAGTGCCCTTGTTTGGGTGTAGGGCCTGATCAGAGCCTGGAGGTACTGAGGTGCCGTTCCCCTCACAGCTCCGTAGGCAAGCACCATGGTCTTGTAGCGGATGCGAGCTTCAACTGGAAGCCAGTGGAGAGAGCGGAGGAGCGGGGTGACGTGAGAGAACTTGGGAAGGTTGAACACCAGACGGGCTGCGGCGTTCTGGATGAGTTGTAGGTTTAATGGCACAGGCAGGGAGCCCAGCCAACAGCGAGTTGCAGTAATCCAGACGGGAGATGACAAGTGCCTGGATTAGGACCTGCGCCGCTTCCTGTGTGAGGCAGGGTCGTACTCTGCGGATGTTGTAGAGCATGAACCTACAGGAACGGCTCACCGCCTTGATGTTAGTTGAGAACGACAGGGTGTTGTCCAGGATCACGCCAAGGTTCTTAGCGCTCTGGGAGGAGGACACAATGGAGTTGTCAACCGTGATGGCGAGATCATGGAACGGGCAGTCCTTCCCCGGGAGGAAGAGCAGCTCCGTCTTGCCGAGGTTCAGCTTGAGGTGGTGATCCGTCATCCACACTGATATGTCTGCCAGACATGCAGAGATGCGATTCGCCACCTGGTCATCAGAAGGGGGAAAGGAGAAGATTAATTGTGTGTCGTCTGCATAGCAATGATAGGAGAGACCATGTGAGGTTATGACAGAGCCAAGTGACTTGGTGTATAGCGAGAATAGGAGAGGGCCTAGAACAGAGCCCTGGGGGACACCAGTGGTGAGAGCGCGTGGTGAGGAGACAGATTCTCGCCACGCCACCTGGTAGGAGCGACCTGTCAGGTAGGACGCAGTCCAAGCGTGGGCCGTGCCGGAGAGGGTGGAGAGGGTGGAGAGGAGGATCTGATGGTTCACAGTATCGAAGGCAGCAGATAGGTCTAGAAGGATGAGAGCAGAGGAGAGAGAGTTAGCTTTAGCAGTGCGGAGCGCCTCCGTGATACAGAGAAGAGCAGTCTCATTTGAATGACTAGTCTTGAAACCTGACTGATTTGGATCAAGAAGGTCATTCTGAGAGAGATAGCGGGAGAGCTGGCCAAGGTAGGTTGATAGCCTCCTGATAGGTTGTCATTGCAGATCCCTTCTTAATATGCCTCCTGATAGGTTGTCATTGCAGATCCCTTCTTAATATGCCTCCTGGCATCTCTATGAAGGGAAAAGTCTGTATATATGCCTCCCTTGCACCCTCTACCCCCCGCCCCTCTCTTTATTCTATTGAAGACATCCTCTCTCTCTCTAGGCAGCTCTCCCGCCCATCTGGCTCTCTAGGCAGCTCTCTCATCTGGCTCTCTCTCTGGCTCTCTCTCTATCTCTAGAGCCCCGCCCATCTGGCCCTATAGGCAGCTGGCTAGAGCCCCGCCCATCTGGCCCTATAGGCAGCTGGCTAGAGCCCCGCCCATCTGGCCCTATAGGCAGCTGGCTAGAGCCCCGCCCATCAGACCCGGGTTAAAATACTATTTCAAATCTTTCAAGTGTCTGTTTTAAACTGCCTGGAGTCTCTGTCTCATTTCTCTGTCTCTCAGATCTGGTTCTGGATCTCTCTCTCTACTCTGTCTCTCATTAACCCTTCCATAATTGAAAAACCATAGTAAATTGAAAATGTGTTTCAAATTCATCTCATTCGTAAGGATGTTAGTTTAGATTGGGGATTATTTACAATTGATTGTTGCCATTGCAGGGTGGGGAACTACCCAAACTGAACTAAAAACCCCATTTTGAAGAAATACGATTGAGGTTGCTAATTTTGTCTGTTTGGGTGACACTTTGTTTCAGATATGAGTAATCCCCTATTGCTTCTTTGTCTTCATGTTCTGTGATTGGAAATTACTATTTTCCTGGCATCTCTATGAAGGGAAAAGTCTGTATATATGCCTCCCTTGCACCCTCTACCCCCCGCCCCTCTCTCTCTCTCTCTCTCTCTCTCTCTCTGTCTCTCTCTCTCTCTCTCTCTCTCTTCCCCTCTCTCTGTCTCTCTCTCTCTCTCTCTCTCTCTCTCTCTCTCTCTGTCTCTCTCTCTCTCTCTCTCTCTCTCTCTCTCTCTCTCTCTCTCTCTCCCTCCCCATCTCTGTCTCTGTCTCTGTCTCTGTCTGTACATTTGCATGTCCCATCTGGGCCTAGTAATGAGAGGAGAGAGGAGGCCACAGCTGCTCTGACTGTACTAGACAGTTCCATTCTGGAGGGAACCTGACAGTGGAACATGCAGGGCCACTACCGCACTGCTCACTTCATTATTCTTACAGTACTGTTTGTGTGTGTGTGTGTGTGTGTGTGTGTGTGTGTGTGTGTGTGTGTGTGTGTGTGTGTGTGTGTGTGTGTGTGTGTGTGTGTGTGTGTGTGTGTGTGTGTGTGTGTGTGTGTGTGTGTGTGTGTGTGTGTGTGTGTGTGTGTGTGTGTAGCATACAACCCAACTCCGCTGTGTGTGAAGGAAACACCTAGGATTGCCAACAGTAATGTGGGAAGTGCCTTTGTACACACACACACACACACACACACACACACACACACACACACACACACACACACACACACACACACACACACACACACACACACACACACACACACACACGTACGCATACACACACACACACGTACACACAGTGCACATTAACATTACACACTCGTAATGACAGGTTTTTATAAATGTATTCAGACTCAGTACTTTGTTGAAGAACCTTTTGGCAGTGATTACGTTCGTAATCATACACACACACGTACGCATACACACACACACGTACACACAGTGCATGGATTAAGTATTATTAAGTATTATTTGTCCCTCATCAATCTACACACAATAGCTCGTAATGACAGGTTTTTATAAATGTATTCAGACTCAGTACTTTGTTGAAGCACCTTTTGGCAGTGATTACAGCTTCTAGTAATCTTGGGTATGACGCTACCAGCTTGGCACACCTGTATTTGTGGAGTTTCAGCCTAAAAAAAGCCTTTTAACTACTGAGGAAAAAAAGTCCTCGCTAATACAGGTTTTTTGGTCCTCATAATGTCACGCCGTGACCTTGGAGAGCTGTTCTATTTCTCTATTTGGTTTGGTCAGGATATGGATATGTTCTATTTTCTATGTTTTGTATTTCTATGTTTTGGCCAGGTATGGATATGTTCTATTTTCTATGTTTTGTATTTCTATGTTTTGGCCAGGTATGGATATGTTCTATTTTCTATGTTTTGTATTTCTTTGTTTTGGCCAGGTATGGATATGTTCTATTTTCTATGTTTTGTATTTCTTTGTTTTGGCCAGGTATGGATATGTTCTATTTTCTATGTTTTGTATTTCTATGTTTTGGCCTGGTATGGTTCTCAATCAGGGACAGCTGTCTATCGTTGTCTCTGATTGGGAACCATACTTAGGCAGCCCTTTGTCCCACCTGTCTTTGGCATTCATAGTCCTGTTAAGCTTCACGGTCGGTTTGTATTTTTGTTTTTGTTGGTGACATTTCTAATAAAGAGGAATCTGTACGCTCACCACGCTGCACCTTGGTCCGCTTCTTACGACGCCCGTGACACATAAGTATAGTGCTACAAGTACACACACACACACACACACACACACACACACACACACACACACACACACACACACACACACACACACACACACACACACACACACACACACACACACACACACACACACACACACACACACACACACACACCTCCCCGGGGACACTGCAACAACAAAGATGCTGAAGCCAGGTTCTATTTGTCACTGCTCTGCATCCTATTCCCTACATAGTGCACTAGTATTCTCCCGCCCACCACAGGGCTCTGGTCCAAAGTAGTGCACAATATATATATATATGGGGAATAGGGTGCCGTTTGGAATGCAAATATAGTGTAAAGAGTGTTTCTGCTGTTGCTACCAGAAACCAGAACACAGTTCAAGTCTTGTCTCTTCTTCCATTATTTCTCATTTTAAAGGTATCTATTCCTTGGGGGAACTGGCATAGCTTTAAGCTAACTGGCTGCTGAGCAGTGCAGAGGCCAGACCTCCATCGTGATGAGAGACGGAACACAGATACAATTGAATCACCCAACACTTTGTATGTCGTAGATTGTTGTCTCTTTTCTGTATAGTCATTCTGCCTAAAGAGGAAGTCATGCTTTTGATTCCTGGATCCCTGTAAGAGTCAGAATTATGGAAGGTATAAGGTGTGTGTGAGAGGTTCATTAAATATTTCCATCCACCCTGCAGTGCCTTCAGGGATGTGTTGTATCTCTAAATAAAACTGTTTGAATCTTAATATCACACAGTTCTAGACAGTTATGACAGTTCATTCCCACATTGCTCCTCCTTCTCCCACAGTAGGGCCAGCACACTCCTTCTCCCAACAGGGCCTGCTCCCCTCCTTCTCCCAACAGTAGGGCCACACCCCTCCTACTCCCACACAGTACACACACACCCACACTTCTCCCACACACAGGGCCACACACATTTCCCACCCACAGTACTTTTTTAGCACCTCAGATTGCAGTGGGACCCGTTTTCTCTCACAGTGTTCTCCACAGTGATTTGTTGATCTGCTTGTTTACACTAGAATGGCTAAATCAGTCATTTTGACTGCTCATTCATTTTATTTATTTATTTCTCTGACATTTTTTAAGTCCTGCCCTCCTCTGTCCTTAACGTTTCCTAAATAAAACTGTTTGAATCTTAATATCACAATTGGAGTTCTAGACAGTTATGAGGGCAGTTCATTCCCCCATTGCTCCTCCTTCTCCCACAGTATGGCCAGCTCCCCTCCTTCTCCCAACTTTAGGGCCTGCTCCCCTCCTTCTCCCAACAGTAGGGCCTGCTCCCCTCCTACTCCCAACAGTAGGGCCTGCTCCCCTCCTTCTCCCAACAGTAGGGCCTGCTCGCCTCCTTCTCCCCACAGTAGGGCCTGCTCCCCTCCTTCTCCCAACAGTAGGGCCTGCTCCCCTCCTTCTCCCAACAGTAGGGCCTGCTCCCCTCCTTCTCCCAACAGTAGGGCCTGCTCCCCTCCTTCTCCTAACAGTAGGGCCTGCTCCCCTCCTTCTCCCCACAGTAGGGCCTGCTCCCCTCCTTCTCCCCACAGTAGGTCCTGCTCCCCTCCTTCTCCCAACAGTAGGGCCTGCTCCCCTCCTTCTCCCCACAGTAGGTCCTGCTCCCCTCCTTCTCCCAACAGTAGGGCCTGCTCCCCTCCTTCTCCCCACAGTAGGGCCTGCTCCCCTCCTTCTCCCAACAGTATGGCCTGCTCCCCTCCTTCTCCCAACAGTATGGCCTGCTCACCTCCTTCTCCCCACAGTAGGGCCTGCTCCCCTCCTTCTCCCCACAGTAGGGCCAGCTCACCTCCTTCTCCCAACAGTAGGGCCTGCTCCCCTCCTTCTCGCAACAGTAGGGCCTGCTCCTTCTCCCAACAGTAGGGCCTGCTCACCTCCTTCTCCCCACAGTAGGGCCAGCTCCCCTCCTTCTCCCAACAGTAGGGCCTGCTCCCCTCCTTCTCCCAACAGTAGGGCCTGCTCCCCTCCTTTTCCCAACAGTAGGGCCTGCTCCTTCTCCCAACAGTAGGGCCTGCTCACCTCCTTCTCCCCACAGTAGGGCCAGCTCCCCTCCTTCTCCCAACAGTAGGGCCTGCTCCCCTCCTTCTCCCAACAGTAGGGCCTGCTCCCCTCCTTCTCCCAACAGTAGGGCCTGCTCCCCTCCTTCTCCCAACAGTAGGGCCTGCTCCCCTCCTTTTCCCAACAGTAGGGCCTGCTCCCCTCCTTTTCCCAACAGTAGGCCCTGCTCCCCTCCTTTTCCCAACAGTAGGGCCTGCTCCCCTCATTCTAAAAATCTGTCGTTCTGCCCCTGCACAAGGCAGTTAACCCACTGTTCCTAGGCTGTTATTGAAAATAAGAATTTGTTCTTAACTGACTTGTCTAGTTAAATAAAGGTAAAAAAAAACACAAATGCATGAGCCCTGAGTTCCAAAGTTCTGTAAGAACTTTATTTATTTATTTAAAATGTCATCTCTGTACTTTGGTCTTGTACATACAGTGATAACTTTCAAAACGTTCAAATAACTTACTAGCCTAACTATCAAACTTTGACCGAGTGCTTCTGTATTCTTATACATATTCAAGAGACTTTAATGTTCTACAAGTAACAGTCTGAATGAGGAAGCCACTCGTCCATTGACCCGGGCCTTTGTTTTCATTGTCCATTTTAGGACACGACGTTTACGTTTTAGTCATTTTAGCAAAAGCTCTTATCTTGGATGTAGTCTATCACAGTGCAATCCGTTTTGTCACCAAAGCCCCATACACTACCCACCATTGTGACCTGTACGCTCTCGTTGGCTGGCCCTCGCTTCATACTCGTCGCCAAACCCACTGGCTCCATGTCATCTACAAGACCCTGCTAGGTAAAGTCCCCCCTTATCTCAGCTCGCTGGTCACCATAGCATCTCCCACCTGTAGCACACGCTCCAGCAGGTATATCTCTCTAGTCACCCCCAAAACCAATTCTTTCTTTGGCCGCCTCTCCTTCCAGTTCTCTGCTGCCAATGACTGGAACGAACTGCAAAAATCTCTGAAACTGGAAACACTTATCTCCCTCACTAGCTTTAAGCACCAACTGTCAAAGCATCTTACAGATTACTGCACCTGTACATAGCCCACCTATAATTTAGCCCAAACAACTACCTCTTTCCCTACTGTATTTAATTTATTTATTTATTTTGCTCCTTTGCACCCCATTATTGTTATTTCTACTTTGCACATTCTTCCATTGCAAAACTACCATTCCAGTGTTTTACTTGCTATATTGTATTTACTTTGCCACCATGGCCTTTTTTGCCTTTACCTCCCTTCTCACCTGATTTGCTCACATCGTATATAGACTTGTTTATACTGTATTATTGACTGTATGTTTGTTTTACTCCATGTGTAACTCTGTGTCGTTGTATCTGTCGAACTGCTTTGCTTTATCTTGGCCAGGTCGCAATTGTAAATGAGAACTTGTTCTCAACTTGCCTACCTGGTTAAATAAAGGTGTTCTCAACTAGCCTACCTGGTTAAATAAAGGTGTTCTCAACTTGCCTACCTGGTTAAATAAAGGTGTTCTCAACTTGCCTACCTGGTTAAATAAAGGTGTTCTCAACTTGCCTACCTGGTTAAATAAAGGTGTTCTCAACTTGCCTACCTGGTTAAATAAAGGTGTTCTCAACTTGCCTACCTGGTTAAATAAAGGTGTTCTCAACTTGCCTACCTGGTTAAATAAAGGTGTTCTCAACTTGCCTACCTGGTTAAATAAAGGTGTTCTCAACTTGCCTACCTGGTTAAATAAAGGTGTTCTCAACTTGCCTACCTGGTTAAATAAAGGTGTTCTCAACTTGCCTACCTGGTTAAATACAGGTGTTCTCAACTTGCCTACCTGGTTAAATAAAGGTGTTCTCAACTTGCCTACCTGGTTAAATAAAGGTGTTCTCAACTTGCCTACCTGGTTAAATAAAGGTGTTCTCAACTAGCCTACCTGGTTAAATAAAGGTGTTCTCAACTTGTCTACCTGGTTAAATAAAGGTGTTCTCAACTTGCCTACCTGGTTAAATAAAGGTGTTCTCAACTAGCCTACCTGGTTAAATAAAGGTGTTCTCAACTTGCCTACCTGGTTAAATAAAGGTGTTCTCAACTTGCCTACCTGGTTAAATAAAGGTGTTCTCAACTAGCCTACCTGGTTAAATAAAGGTGTTCTCAACTTGCCTACCTGGTTAAATAAAGGTGTTCTCAACTTGCCTACCTGGTTAAATAAAGGTGTTCTCAACTAGCCTACCTGGTTAAATAAATGTGTTCTCAACTTGCCTACCTGGTTAAATAAAGGTGTTCTCAACTTGCCTACCTGGTTAAATAAAGGTGTTCTCAACTAGCCTACCTGGTTAAATAAAGGTGTTCTCAACTAGCCTACCTGGTTAAATAAAGGTGTTCTCAACTTGCCTACCTGGTTAAATAAAGGTGTTCTCAACTTGCCTACCTGGTTAAATAAAGGTGTTCTC
Organism: Oncorhynchus gorbuscha; assembly: GCF_021184085.1. NCBI lineage: Eukaryota > Metazoa > Chordata > Actinopteri > Salmoniformes > Salmonidae > Oncorhynchus > Oncorhynchus gorbuscha. The sequence goes on from NC_060175.1 coordinate 10,628,382, forward strand.
AACTTGCCTACCTGGTTAAATAAAGGTGTTCTCAACTTGCCTACCTGGTTAAATAAAGGTGAAATAAAATTTTAAAAATGTTAAAAATCTGGAGCGACTTACAGTCAGTGGCATTCAAATAGATGTCATAGTTCATGCAAAGTCAAATCTTCCTTCATTAATTAAAGCAGCAATCAGCTTAATCAGTGCTAGTAAGAAAAGACCAGTGGAAGTGTTCGTGAAGTCCCGTGTAGCTGTTGTTAGAGGATGGTGCTTGCAATGCCAGGGTTGTGGGTTTGAGTCCCACGGGGGGTATGAATATGAATCCACTCCCTACTGTAAATGACTCTGGATTAGAGTGTCTGCTAGATGACTATAATGTAAGAGTGAACATAGAATGCATGCCCAACACATTGCGTTCTTCTAAGTAGTGGAGTTTTCTCTGTAGGTTACTATGGTAGTGCTGGAGACCATAGAGATGACACAGCCTGTATAGTTAACTCCTCTGGACAGTCTCTGCTCCATGCTAGCTGAAATCAATACTGCACGATTCCTTAGCTAGATACTATTCATATGCTGTTGGATGGCGCTTTGTGTGTGTGTATGATGTCTACCTCGGTTATGATTAATACATTGTTAAAAGGAAGGCCCTTTTTATCAGTTTGATTTATTCAGGTCTGGTTCAGTCTTTACTGAGGTCTGATTAATGATTCAGTCTTTACTGAGGTCTGGTTCAATCTTTACTGAGGTCTGATTAATGTTTCAATCTTTACTGAGGTCTGATTCAGTCTTTCCCTTCCTTCTCCCAACAGTAGGGCCTGCTCCCATCCTTCTCCCAACAGTAGGGCCAGCTCCCCTCCTTCTCCCCACAGTAGGGCCTGCTTCCACCTTCTCCCAACAGTAGGGCCTGCTCCCCTCCTTCTCCCAACAGTAGGGCCTGCTCCCCTCCTCCCCACAGTAGGGCCTGCTCCCCTCCTACTCCCAACAGTAGGTCCTGCTCCCCTCCTTCTCCCAACAGTAGGGCCAGCTCACCTCCTTCTCCCAACAGTAGGGCCTGCTCCCCTCCTTCTCCCAACAGTAGGGCCTGCTCCCCTCCTTCTCCCCACAGTAGGGCCAGCTCACCTCCTTCTCCCCACAGTAGGGCCTGGTCCCCTCCTTCTCCCAACAGTAGGGCCTGCTCCCCTCCTTCTCCCAACAGTAGGGCCTGCTCCCCTCCTTCTCCCCACAGTAGGGCCTGCTCCCCTCCTTCTCCCAACAGTAGGGCCTGCTCCCCTCCTTCTCCCCACAGTAGGGACTGCTCCTTCTCCCAACAGTAGGGCCTGCTCCTCTCCTTCTCCCAACAGTAGGGCCTGCTCCCCTCATTCTAAAAATCTGTCGTTCTGCCCCTGCACAAGGCAGTTAACCCCCTGTTCCTAGGCCGTTATTGAAAATAAGAATTTCTTCTTAACTGGCTTGTCTAGTTAAATAAAGGTAAAAAAAGGTCTGATTCAGTCTTTAGTGACGTCTGATTAATGATTCAGTCTTTACTGAGGTCTGATTAATGATTCAGTCTTTACTGAGGTCTGATTAATGATTCAGTCTTTACTGAGAACTGATTCAGTCTTTACTGAGGTCTGGTTAATGTTTCAGTCTTTATGGAGGTCTGATTCAGTCTTTACTGAGGTCTGATTCAGTCTTTACTGAGGTCTGATTCAGTCTTTACTGAGGTCTGATTAATGATTCAGTCTTTACTGAGATCTGTCTCAGTCTTTACTGAGGTCTGATTCAGTCTTTACTGAGGTCTGATTAATGATTCAGTCTTTACTGAGGTCTTCTTCAGTCTTTACTGAGGTCTTCTTCAGTCTTTACAGAGGTCTGATTCAGTCTTTACTGAGGTCTGATTCAGTCTTTACTCCCTCTCTCCCCCCCTCTTTCTCTTTCTCTACCCCCTCCCCCTCTCTCCCTCTCTCCCCCTCTTTCTCTTTCTCCCTCCCTCCCTCTCTCTCTCTCTCTACCCCCTCCCCCTCTCTCCCCTCTCTCCCTCTCTCCCCCCCTCTTTCTCTTTCTCCCTCTCCTCTCTCTCTCTCTACCCCCTCCCCCTCTCTCTCTCTCTCTTTCTCCCTCCCCCTCTCTTCCCCCCCCCCCCCTTTCTCTCTCTCTCTACCCCCTCCCCCTCTCTCCCTCTCTCTCCCCCTCTTTCTCTTTCTCCCTCCCTCTCTCTCTCTCTCTACCCCCTCTTTCTCTCTCTCTCTCTACCCCCTCCCCCTCTCTCCCTCTCTCTCCCCCTCTTTCTCTTTCTCCCTCCCCTCTCTCTCTCTCTACCCCCTCTTTCTCTCTCCCTCTCTCCCTCTCTCCCCCCCTTTCTTTCTCTCTCTCTACCCCCTCCCCCTCTCTCCCTCTCTCCCCCCTCTTTCTCTTTCTCCCTCCCCTCTCTCTCTCTCTCTCTACCCTCCTCCCCCTCCCCCTCTCTCTCTCTCTCTACCCCCTCCCCCTCTCTCCCTCTCTCCCCCTCTTTCTCTTTCTCTCTCTTACTGTAGAAAGTCTCAATGTAGATTTACGTACTGTATTGACAATATCAATAACATGATACAATCAATAAAGCCTGACAAATATATGCCTCCCTCCCTCCCAATGGGCTCTGTTCAAAAGAAGTGCACTATGTAAGGAATAGGGTACCATTTGAGACACGGACTAAGACTGGAGCCAGCTGGAGTGCCATCAAAGTGGTTGGGATCAGATAGACACAGAGGTGCTGCTCCCTTCTGTGTGTGTGTGTGTGTGTGTGTGTGTGTGTGTGTGTGTGTGTGTGTGTGTGTGTGTGTGTGTGTGTGTGTGTGTGTGTGTGTGTGTGTGTGTGTGTGTGTGTGTGTGTGTGTGTGTGTGTGTGTGTGTGTGTGTGTGTGGTCGGCTGCAGTACAGTATACAATATACATAATCGGGATTCTTTTGAGGCAGGGCCACATAGCTGAGCTGAGAGATACACACAGTGCTATGGGCTTTGGGACACACTCTCAAATATTGATGTCTCTTGGGCTCTCTGAGAATAGTTTAAATCACTAGTGTTGAATGTAAATGATATGACGCCTGGAGCAATTGGGCTCCCGAGTGGAGCAGCGGTCTAATGCACTGCATATCAATGCTATAGGCGTCATTACAGACCCTGGTTCGATACCAGGCTGTATCACATCTGGCTGTGATTGGGAGTACCATAGGGCGGCGAGCAATTGGCCCAGTGTCGTCCAGGGTAGGCCATCATTGTAAATAAGAATTTGTGGTTGACTGACTTGCCTAGTTAAATAAAGGTTTAAAATAATTGTGAGTGCTGCCGGAGAAACCAGAGAGCTGGCGGAGAAACCGGAGAGCTGGCGGAGAAACCAGAGAGCTGCCGGAGAAACCAGAGAGCTGCCGGAGAAACCGGAGAGCTGCCGGAGAAACCGGAGAGCTGCCGGAGAAACCAGAGAGCTGCCGGAGAAACCAGAGAGCTGCCGGAGAAACCGGAGAGCTGCCGGAGAAACCGGAGAGCTGCCGGAGAAACCGGAGAGCTGCCGGAGAAACCGGAGAGCTGCCGGAGAAACCGGAGAGCTGCCGGAGAAACCGGAGAGCTGCCGGAGAAACCGGAGAGCTGCCGGAGAAACCAGAGAGCTGCCGGAGAAACCAGAGAGCTGCCGGAGAAACCAGAGAGCTGCCGGAGAAACCAGAGAGCTGCCGGAGAAACCAGAGAGCTGCCGGAGAAACCAGAGAGCTGCCGGAAAAACTGGGCTACTACAAATCCTCATCTTTTTGTAAAGTGAGGTAACCGTTCTCGGTTGCATCTCAAATATTCCCTATATAATCTGATTTCACTTCTGGAGTGTGTTGTCATACCGTAACATTGTCTTAAGTCTGAATGATTCATCTTGTTCTGCCAAACACTTTCTTGTTTTTTTTATTTGTCAGGTTGTACTGTTAAGAAGTCAGGTGCAGAGGAGCAGAGAGAAGTGATCACACTTTAATTGGCAGAAGTAACAACAGACGGACGCAACTGCGTCAAAAACCTCCAGCCAAATGGCAAAAGTGCAAAGCGCAACAACAGTCACAATAATGTATTAGTTAGACAATTAAACACACTCGGGTTCAACACAGTACCTGGGGAAAAACCAGCCTGGCGCGTAACACGAAACATGAAACAAAACAATTCCACACAAAGACATGGGGGAAACAGAGGGAATATATATGTAGTGTGATTAGGGAATGTAAACCAGGTGAGCAGAACAAGACAAAACAAATGGAACATTGACAAGTGGAGTGGCTAGAATACCGGTGACGTCGACCTCTGAACACCGCCCGAACAAGGAGAGGAGCCGAATTCGGCGGAAGTCGTGACAGTACCCCCCCTTGACGTGCGGCTCCAGCAGGCCGACACCGGCCTCGGGGACGACCCGGAGGACGAGGTGCAGGGCAATCCGGCCGGAGACTGTGGAACTCCCGCAGCATTGAAGGGTCCAACACGTCCTCCACCGGAACCCAGCACCTCTCCTCCGGACCGTACCCCCGTACCCACTCCACGAGGAATTGAAGTCCCCTCGCCCAACGCCCCTCGCCCGATGCCGGTGCAAACACCGGGGCCTCACTGCGGGGACGGAGGTGAGCATGGGCGGCCTCCCATGTCTCCTCCGCACGCCTGAGCCAGTCGTCTGACTCTGATGCTATGGCGCCAGAACCGGCTGGTCCCACTCCCCCGGCCGGTCCTGGCAATAAGAACGCAGAAACCTGCCCACATCCTGGTTGACTCTCTCCACCTGCCCATTACTCTAGGGGTGAAAACCTGAGGTAAGACTGATCGAGACCCCCAGGCGTTCCATGAACCCCCTCCAGACTCTCGAGGTGAACTGGAGGCCTTGACCTCGACACTATATCCTTGATTACCTCGATTAACAGAGCCCTTAGGTGCCCAAAAGCCCTGTCCGCCTCAGCCGACCACTGCAAACGTACAGGACCCCCCTTCAGCAGTGAGGTAATGGGAGCCGCCACGTGGCCAAAACCCCGGATAAATCTCCGGTAGTAATAGGTAGTAATAGGTCAATCCTAAAAACCGCTGCACCTCCTTTACTTTGGTGGGAGTCGGCCAATTACGCACGGCTGAAATACGGTCACTCTCCATCTCCACCGCTGAGGTTTGTTAAGCAAATGTTTACTCCTGAACTTATTTAGCTTTCTAATACATTCGTAAAGATTTCTAAAAACATAATTCCGCTTTGACATTTAAGGGGTATTGTTTGCAGGCCAGTGACCAAAAGACTGTACACCTTCCATTTCTCTTCCACCCCTCCACCACTCTTTCATTCATTCATCCATCTCTCGTTCATTCCTCCTTCTCTCGTTCATTCCTCCATCTCTCTTCCATCCCTCCATTTCTCTCCCAACCCTCATCTCTCTTCCATCCCCCATCTCCCCTCCATCTCTCTTCCACCCATCCATCTCTCTTCCTTCCCTCCATCTCCCCTCCATCTCTCTTCCTTCCCTCCATCTCTCTTCCACCCCTCCATCTCTCTTCCTTCCCTCCATCTCTCTTCCTTCCCTCCATCTCCCCTCCATCTCTCTTCCTTCCCTCCATCTCTCTTCCATCTTTCCTCCATCCCTCCATCTCCCCTCCATCTTTCTTCCATCCCTCCATCTCTCTTCCACCCCTCCATCTCCCCTCCATCTCTCTTCCTTCTCTCCATCTCTCTTCCTTCCCTCCATCTCCCCTCCATCTCTCCTCCATCCCTCCATCTCTCTTCCTTCCATCCATCTTCCCTCCATCTCTCTTCCATCCCTCCATCTCCCCTCCATCTCTCTTCCATCCCTCCATCTTCCCTCCATCTCTCTTCCACCCCTCCATCTCCCCTACATCTCTCTTCCATCCCTCCATTTCTCTCCCAACCCTCCATCTCCCCTCCATCTCTCTTCCTTCCCTCCATCTCTCTTCCATCTTTCCTCCATCCCTCCATCTCCCCTCCATCTCTCATCCATCCCTCCATCTCCCTTCCATCTCTCTTCCATCCCTCAATCTCCCCTCCATCTTCCCTCCATCTCGCTCCCAACCCTCCATCTCTCTTCCATCCCTCCATCTCTTCCATCCCTCCATCTCCCCTCCATCTCTCTTCCACCCCTCCATCTCTTCCATCCCTCCTCCTTCCTCCTCCCCTCCATCTCTCTTCCACCCCTCCATCTCTCTTCCACCCCTCCATCTCTCTTCCACCCCTCCATCTCTTCCATCCCTCCTCCTTCCTCATCCCCTCCATCTCTCTTCCACCCCTCCATCTCTCTTCCACCCCTCCATCTCTCTTCCACCCCTCCATCTCTCTTCCACCCCTCCATCTCTCTTCCACCCTCCATCTCTTCCATCCCTCCATCTCCCCTCCATCTCTCTTCCACCCCTCCATCTCTCTTCCACCCCTCCATCTCTCTTCCACCCCTCCATCTCTCTTCAACCCCTCCATCTCTTCCATCCCTCCTCCTTCCTCCTCCCCTCCATCTCTCTTCCACCCCTCCATCTCTCTTCCACCCCTCCATCTCTCTTCCATCCCTCCTCCTTCCTCCTCCCCTCCATCTCTCTTCCACCCCTCCATCTCTCTTCCACCCCTCCATCTCTCTTACACCCCTCCATCTCTCTTCCATCCCTCCATCTCTTCCATCCCTCCATCTCCCCTCCATCTCTCTTCCACCCCTCCATCTCTCTTCCATCCCTCCATCTCCCCTCCATCTCTCTTCCATCTCTCATCTCTCTTCCACCCCTCCATCTCTCTTCCACCCCTCCATCTCTTCCATCCCTCCTCCTTCCTCCTCCCCTCCATCTCTCTTCCACCCTTCCATCTCTCTTCCACCCCTCCATCTCTCTTCCACCCCTCCATCTCTCTTCCACCCCTCCATCTCTTCCATCCCTCCATCTCCCCTCCATCTCTCTTCCACCCCTCCATCTCTCTTCCACCCCGCCATCTCTCTTCCACCCTCCATCTCTTCCATCCCTCCATCTCCCCTCCATCTCTCTTCCACCCTCCATCTCTCTTCCACCCCTCCATCTCTCTTCCACCCCTCCATCTCTTCCATCCCTCCATCTCCCCTCCATCTCTCTTCCACCCCTCCATCTCTTCCTCCCCTCCATCTCTCTTCCACCCCTCCATCTCTCTTCCATCCCTCCATCTCTCTTCCACCCCTCCATCTCTTCCATCCCTCCATCTCTCTTCCACCCCTCCATCTCTCTTCCACCCCTCCATCTCTCTTCCACCCCTCCATCTCTCTTCCACCCCTCCATCTCTCTTCCACCCCTCCATCTCTCTTCCACCCCTCCATCTCTTCCATCCCTCCATCTCCCCTCCATCTCTCTTCCATCTCTCCATCTCTCTTCCACCCCTCCATCTCTTCCACCCCTCCATCTCTCTTCCACCCCTCCATCTCTTCCACCCCTCCATCTCTCTTCCATCTCTCCATCTCTCTTCCACCCCTCCATCTCTCTTCCACCCCTCCATCTCCTCCACCCCTCCATCTCTCTTCCACCCCTCCATCTCTTCCACCCCTCCATCTCTCTTCCACCCCTCCATCTCTTCCATCCCTCCATCTCCCCTCCATCTCTCTTCCACCCCTCCATCTCTCTTCCACCCCTCCATCTCTTCCATCCCTCCATCTCCCCTCCATCTCTCTTCCACCCCTCCATCTCTCTTCCATCCCTCCATCTCCCCTCCATCTCTCTTCCATCTCTCCATCTCTCTTCCACCCCTCCATCTCTCTTCCACCCCTCCATCTCTCTTCCACCCCTCCATCTCTCTTCCACCCCTCCATCTCTCTTCCACCCCTCCATCTCTCTTCCACCCCTCCATCTCTCTTCCACCCCTCCATCTCTCTTCCACCCCTCCATCTCTTCCATCCCTCCATCTCCCCTCCATCTCTCTTCCATCTCTCCATCTCTCTTCCACCCCTCCATCTCTCTTCCACCCCTCCATCTCCTCCACCCCTCCATCTCTCTTCCACCCTCCATCTCTTCCACCCCTCCATCTCTCTTCCACCCCTCCATCTCTCTTCCACCCCTCCATCTCTTCCATCCCTCCATCTCCCCTCCATCTCTCTTCCATCTCTCCATCTCTCTTCCACCCCTCCATCTCTCTTCCACCCCTCCATCTCTCTTCCACCCCTCCATCTCTTCCACCCCTCCATCTCTCTTCCACCCCTCCATCTCTTCCACCCCTCCATCTCTCTTCCACCCCTCCATCTCTTCCACCCCTCCGTCTCTCTTCCATCTCTCCATCGCTCTTCCGTCCCTCCATCTCTCTTCCGTCTCTCCATCTCTCTTCCATCCCTCCATCTCCCCTCCATCTCTCTTCCACCCCTCCATCTCTCTTCCACCCCTCCATCTCTCTTCCACCCCTCCATCTCTCTTCCACCCCTCCATCTCTTCCATCCCTCCATCTCCCCTCCATCTCTCTTCCACCCCTCCATCTCTCTTCCACCCCTCCATCTCTTCCTTCCCTCCATCTCCCCTCCATCTCTCTTCCGTCCCTCCATCTCTCTTCCGTCCCTCCTCCTTCCTCCTCCCCTCCATCTCTCTTCCATTCCTTCATCTCTTTTAAAAATGTATTTCACCTTTATTTAACCAGGTAGGCCACTTGTGAACAAGTTCTCATTTACAACTGCGACCTGGCCAAGATAAAGCAAAGCAGTGCGACAAAAACAGCTACACATGGGATAAACAAACGTACAGTCAATAACACCCCTCCATCTGGGTTCTGTAGCTCAGTTGGTAGAGCATGGCGCTTGTAACGCCAGGGTAGTGGGTTCGATCCCCAGGACCACCCATACGTAGAATGTATGCACACATGACTGTAAGTCGCTTTGGATAAAAGCGTCTGCTAAATGGCATATATTATTATTATTATTATTATATAAGTAAGGAGGTAAGGCAATAAATAGGCCATAGTGGTGAAGTAATTACAATTTAGCAATTAACACTGGAGTGATAGATGTGCCGATGAGGATTTGCAAGTAGAAATACTGGTATAAATATTGGTGTGCAAAAGAGCAGAAAAAAAATAAAAACAAAATGGGGATGAGGTAGGTAGTTGGTTGGATGGGCTATTAACAGATGGACTGTGTACTGCTGCAGCGATTGGTAAGCTGCTCTGACAGCCGATGCTTGAAGTTAGTGAGGGAGATATAAGTCTCCATCTTCAGTGATTTTTGCAATTTGTTCCAGTCATTGGCAGCAGAGAACTGGAAGGAAAGGCGGCCAAAGGGGGAATAGGCTTTGGGGGTGAAAGACTGTTCACAACATGTGGAAGCCATAGGAAAATGAATCTGGTTGATACCCATTTAAATGGAGCGAAGGCAGGCATTGGAACAGAGAGCTTTCAGGAAAAACAGCACTTCCAGGTTGGATTTTCCTCAGGTTTTCGTCTGCAATATCCGTTCTGTTAGACTCACAGACAATATTTTGACAGTTTTGGAAACTTTAGAGTGTTTTCTATCCTAATCTGACAATTATATACATATTCTAGATTCTGGGCCTGAGAAATAGGCAGTTTCATTTGGGTACGTTTTTCATCCAAACATCAAAATACTGCCCCCTACACTCAACAGGTTAAGAATGGTTGGAGGCCACGGAAGGAGTGTTGTATGGCATTGAAGCTCGTTTGAAGGTTTGTTAACACAGTGTCCAAAGAGGGGCCAGAAGTATACAGAATGGTGTCGTCTGTGTAGAGGTGGATCAGAGAGTCACCAGCAGCAAGAGGGACATCATTGATATATACAGAGAAAAGAGTTGGCCCAAG